>NC_090054.1:15421668-15760365 GCF_038355195.1 Osmerus mordax | reverse complement strand
TGTGGTTTAAGGCAATCTAGTGTTCCGTCTCAACCGCTCAGATGACAGGGTCTAGAGGAAGACGCATCTATTCACAGCGAGTCTGGTTACACCTGGGGATTCACCAAGGCATAAACTATCCATATCCTTACAAGATACTGACAACAGTCACACCGACATCTGTCACTCTGCCTCCTGCACCAAGAAGTGTACAGAGAGAGAGAGAGAGGGGGGGGGGGGTAGGGCCGTGCAGGAGAGGGATGGGGATGAACAGAGAGCGATATAGACAGAGATAGAGACTGAAAGATAGAGAGAGAGAGAGATCTGTAGTCAGACAGAGAGCCCAGTGGGAGTGGAGAGGATTAACCCCTGCTGCCCCAGGCCTCCCAGGGTGAGGAGGCAGTTCACAGAGTCACACACTAACACCCACCCCCTCCCAAACACACACACACACACACCCAACTTGCACCTCGCACACTACAGTCTCGTTGAGTGTTTCAGCTAACCCAAGCAGACCAGCTGTGTGTTCAAAGCTATTTAGTCTCACTGTCAACCCATTTGCCTGCTTAAATACATTCAAAAGCAATAAACTAAAAACAAATATTCCGCATTGTTGATCGACGATTCATTATGTATTTATTGCATTCACACATGCATTACTCTTACTCTTCCTGCATCACAAATTTCTCCCGGCTTCGCAAAAGGATCTCTTATCATTCAGGCCTTTTCCAGCTGAACATGTCTATTGCCTGGAAACTGGCTTGTCTTTCGCCTCTCATTCAGTCTGTTGTTCTGGGAAAAGCCTAAAGGGAAACATTTAGATTGGAGAGCTCTTTGAGACAAGCTGACAGTTGACTGATGACCGTCCATAAAATGACAAAGAATCGCTGTGTGGCGGCCAGTTCGGCCCAGTGCCTCCCCATGGGAAACTAATTGCTCTGAATTGTTAACGGCAACATTATTTTTCTGCCAATCATTGCTTTTCAATGCCCCGAAAATGAGCATGAAACAAGCCTTTTCAGGGAACAAAACAGTTAAATGTCCCCAATGTTGATCAAATTAACTTCAGCTGTGTGACAATGGACTATATCTGTGTGAAAATAATAGGGGGCGACAAAGCCTCCTTTATGCCAGGATTTCACAGTTGTAATGTGAAACTGTTCTCTCCTGAACCAGAGCAGGCCCTTTGAATGGGCCAGGGAAAAGGAACAAACCCCAATACACAAAAGATGATCCTCTAGGAAGAGAGGGGGACGGAAAAGGTGTGTTGATTTCATATTCTATGATTTCACATGCCTCTTGGCAGCCTGGACTCCCATCAACCTCTCGCTCTGAAGGTTTGAAAGTAGAACGCCACTCTTGGAATTTCTCTTAGATCAATTGTACCTAGATGAATTAAGCATTTCCTTTATACTGCATACACACAAGCTGGTTTTCACCATGACGGGAGCTCTGCCGATAATAAGTTCAGGACTTCAAAGAGATCATCCTTCAAGACAGAATATTTCAAAATCACATCACGGCATAAAGTTCAAACAATTCTTCAAACACCTTACATAATCCTAAAACAAGGATCCTTAAAGATCAAGGCAAAAATCAACAAAAAAAGCCTCCTATGTGGGTGCTCATATGTCCACTATTAAAGAGAGAGGACTAGGTATACAAAAACAAGCCGGGGCTGCATTTCAAAAAGCCTTCCCTCCTCCCTCGCCCTCACAGAAGTGGCCCGCGCATTAGCCCAGGCTAAAGGACTGCTTGTTTTCTTGATGGGACTCAATGGAGATCTCTGGCCGCCTAAACGCTGTTCCCTCTCACCATTGTTCCCCCGGGGGGCCTTGTAGCCGCCTGGAGATAAACACCGTTTAGCAGTTAAAAGGGCCACAGAGGAAGAGGGCTTATCAGATGTGTTCTCAATGGGCCGTAAGCTGCACTACTAAGCCCCAGACCTCAGATAAGAAGCTGCTGGACATGGGAGGGCCCAGTCGCGGAGCTCACCCAGCAGGCCTGCTGCTCCACCAGGCTCCTGCAACCCAACCAACAGCGCCCTCGGATCCCGGCTTGTGGGGAGACCAACCACTAACTCCCCACCATCCACGTCCACCCTGGCCTCCCCTCACTGAGAGATTAGAGCTCAGAGAGACCGAGTGAGGAAGAGAGAGGGAGGGATGGAGAAAGAGAGATAGAGAGAGAGGGAGAGAGAGAGAGAAAGAGAAAGAAAGAAGGAAGAAGGGGGGAGGTTGGGCTATGGATATTCAGCCCTCTCCCTTTTCCTGCTCTCTTTCTGGGGGTAGGAGTCAGAGTTAGGACAATGGCCAAAAAGATGGTTCCCAACCCGGCGTCTGAATGGGAACACTGTTGGTGGTAGCGCTTCATTCAAAGCCGGTCCTGGCTGCATTGTCCTCCCTGATCGGTGGAGGAGAATGGAGTTCGCTGGTGGCTGCCAAAAGGTTAGCAGCCCCTGTGAAAGGACCAGCCCATTATTCACTGCCCCTACAGAGGCTGGGGACCCTTTGTGTAGCCCAGTACCCCCCCCCCCCCCTCCCCCAACCCCCCCCCCCCCACACACACACACACACACACACACACATCCAACCCCTAACCCCCCCCACCCGAGTCTCGGCGAGCATTTTTCTCACTCTAGCGGTCCGGATCCGCGCCTGAGTGTTTCCCCAAAGTGAGCAGTTGAGGCGCGATGCCTCCCCTTCTCCTCATGGCATACCAGCCTGAACATGCACCGTATCCCTACCTCTAACACCCCCCCACCTACCCCCACCCCGCCCCTTAACACCCCTGCTTCTAGTCAGAAACTACCCCACCCCCCCATACCTACCTAAAAAAGGGAAGTGCAAATCCATTGGCCATTGTCAGCGTTCTAATGATACGGACCCAAGAATGAGCAGCAAGGAGGACATCTTCCCCGACACACACAAGAGGGATTTGGAGTGTGGGAGCGTGGAAACAGCCCCTCAGCTCAGCGGGAAAAACATTCAACGCCCTCAACCCCCAGCACTGTGCCATCTAGCTAGCGCTATTTACGATGTGACTTTTAAAAATAAATCAACTTCGATAGCACGACAAAAGTGGAGAAAAATACGGTCAAAACCCTCAATGTAAGCAACAAGCTGGGTCCTTTAGAAACGTCATTGCTGCCCATAAATCCAGGTAAATTATGGCTTCATAAAAATTGTAAAAGCTGCCATATTCCTAAAACACTCCCACTTCCCCGTCCATTAAAGGCAGACCATTCTTTCATCAAACGCGGAATGAAGGAGGGGAAAAATATGATCTTTGAGGAAACATTAAAGCGGCCGTCTCGTATTTCACGAGTGTCAGAGCCCTGATAATATATGCCACCCTTATATGCATGTAGTTATTCAAAGTGGAGGCAATAAGAGGCGCCGTGCATTCTGATGCTGTTTCAATGGAGGGGCTCACATGTTGCTGGGGGATTTTATTCTGTGTTTGCATGACCAGGTAGAGAGCAGGGGTGGCCCTAGCACACTACATCATTCTGCCCCCCACTGTAAATGGATATCCCATAAATCACATTAGCATGGCCTGAGAAGGGGCTCTCATGTTTGACTAGGGGGGGAGCCTGGATAAAGGGTGAAGGATTCTCTGCCGGGGAGTGCTCAGGGGCTGGATGGGAAGGATGAAGAGGAGGGGAAGGGACGGAGAGGATGGATGAAGGAGAGGATGGATAAAGGTCAGGGTGAGTCTGTTGCCCCTACGGTGCGTGGGGGGAGGAGAGGAGAGAGTCAGGAACAGCATGAGTAAGGATGCCAAGGATGGATGTCATGAGGATTTCTTATATTGAAGAAGAATTGATAGCCGAGGGAGAACTTGGATGCTCAAATAAAGAAATGATAAGAGGGATTTAATAGTATCAAGATCAGCTTCTACCAGCTTTGTGAAGCTGGTAGAAGGACAAATAATGAAGATTTGTAGTATATAGATCTCCTGCCTTCTAGGGTATAAAGTAAACAAGTACCCATATAGCCAACGGCTCCAGCTCAATCTTGCCTTACATGGTATGAGTCCTCTGATATATAGAAAGCTTAGGTCTCATCCCTTCCTTCTAGGATATGAAGACCCTCGTGTGGAATATAGAGACTGAGTGGCGTCAGCAAGATGGCCTATTGCCTTGATTAAACAGCTACCAAGCTGAAAACTCACCCTGTCAATGGAGGAGGGAGAGGGATGGATGATGAGAGGGAGCGGTGATGTAGTCAAGGGTGAAACCAAAGAGTCGAGCCACCAGATCAAAGGAAGTGGGACGGAGGGAGGGGCGGAGAGATGCAGAACGGGTGTGGTTCAGTCTGGCGGAGGGGGACAGGAGGATGGAGGGGAGGAGAGGATGGGAGGAGGAGGCGGAGGGCAGAGCGGTACCTGTCCAGGACGTAGCCCAGAGCCTTCTGTCTGGTCCCACAGTAGATAGACGGGCTCTTCTCCCACGCCACCAGGTTGGACGCGTCGTGGAACAGGTGGATGTTGACCAGGTCGAAGGCACTGGGGAGTAGGCGTAGAGAGGGGGGATGGGGGATAGAGGAGGGAGACAGAGTGAGGACGGAAGAGAGGAGGAGAGGGAGAGCATGAGCAAGCAGACCTACAGTTGGCTTGTTTTGGTACAGTGACGCTGATCCAAAATTCGAAACCAAATAAGTTGATCCACTACAACATCCATTTACAAGGAGGAAAGAGGAAGAGAATAGTTTCAAATTGGAAGCCTATATACAGTAACTGTGTCCTCTGCTGATTAACATCAAAACACACAGACAGGTAGAGATCTACCAACAGAGCAGCGATTGGTTGTTGTGAATGATAAGCCCACGGCTCTGGCTGTTCCCAGTTGGTTGTGGACAAGTCGAATATCCAGACCAAACTAGGAGATGAACCCAACTCTCTCTTTGTTGACAACAGCCAACAACATGCCTCTAAAAGCCCAGTATCTAAGGACAAAGTGAAGGTGATTTACCTGTTGATCTTGTCAGTAGTGGACTCTCTACCTCCCCACTGCCCAAACCATAATTGTATCTCCCCCTCTCACCTCTCTCTCACTCTTTCCCTGTCTAGCATTGAGCCTCTATTAGAGTGTTACGTTTTTAGCCCTTTGTCCCCATGTCATCCTTCTATTAGATTACAATCCTTCCCCTCCTCCTCTACTCAAACCAAAAGCAAAGGTTTGTATTCATCCTCCACAAGTTCAATTGCAGGTAATGTTTTCTGTCATCTGTCATATGCAACTGCTTGACTAACGTGATTATGCCTAACCCAATCGTGCCTGGTCCTGTAGCATGCTGTCAAGGTAGACCTCTCTTTCTCTTTCCCTCTCTCTCTCTGACTCTTTCTCTCTAGAGGATTCTCGGCTGTCTACAAAGACAAGGGATTAGCAGAGCCCCCAGTGAGAAACGATATGGATCGCGAGTAAAAATCAAAGTGACAGATCCTGCCAGACCATTAAAGTGTAGCTCGTCAAAGTTAGAGTGACGGGGGAAACAGGGTGAGGGTAACATGGGAAATGTAGTTTGACTATGCTGTGGTATGGAGGGCTCACCAGTCAGCCAGGGCCCATCGAGTCCTGATGAAGCCTTTTCTGGACCACTTGCACTGCAGCAGAGTGAGACACATACTCCAGGTTAGCATGGAAGAACATACAGAGAACACACAGAGTATTAACCACCACTGCCATCAGTCAACAGAGGTCATGGGACCATCATAAAACTGTAAAGACAATCACTACCTGGGATCACATTTCAATATCAAGAAGCATTCAATCTAAATTCAATCTGATCTCATCTGAAAGCTACTTGCAGCTGGTAGCCCAGTGGGTGGTTTCACATCAGGCACAGAGCTCTCCAGCCACCTGGTCCTGGGGCAGTCCACAGAGCTGCGGTCTGAGTGGATTATCCAATCACAAGTCCAGAGATCTCACACAGCAGCACATGATTCACCATGAAGCTGGTTATTAAATGAGGAGACAAATTGATGCTGCAAGCGTTCTCATTTTGAATACAGAAATAAACAAATAAATAAGGGCTTCTCTGAGGCCCCTAATGGGGAGTTAACCACGGTGATGAATAAACTAATTACGGCCCAGGTCACATAATTACAAATTGACTAATTTTATTTAAAAACTTAGATGCAAATTAAAGGCTGAGAGGTATTTGATTGCGCCTCACATCCTTCAATCTGCATTAGTACAAGATTAACTGTATCAAATTGAATTACATTAGCATACTTGAATTAATCCATACCGCCTGGCGGAATGTATGGCTCCAATTACACAGCACTATCGAACATTGAGACTTTGAATTCAGTGTGTGTGTGTGTGTGTGTGTATGTCCCAGGTAGTTGGATTCGATTCTAATTTTTTATCGATTACAATTCTAACAATGTTCGGAGTGAAAATTATTATGCATAAAAATATGTTAAATTGGAATACATCCAACAAAACGCAGCATATGTTTCAAGGAAATTTGTTCAGTAATCACATTTATATTGACGTGGCTAGCAGATGTTTTGGTTCACTTTACATTCAGTAAATGTAGTTAAACAGTATGCTCTTCCAGCGGCATGGAAGGTTCAGACCGAATGTGCTGCTTGTCAATTTTTGCAAGTGTTGACATAATGCCAATGTAATGACTTAAGGGAATCATTGAAGAGAGGAGGAAGAGGAGGATAAAGGCTAGTGGAGACGTGGGTTAGCTTCCCCCCCATAGGGACATATCCATGGTGTACTACCACAGCCAGACAGAGATTTAATCTGAGGTTTCATTTAAACAACCATTAACTACCATCACAGCATTAGAATCCATCACTCCTCTGACGGCCGCGTCTTCTCCATGTATGACTGATCTGTCCTCTCAATGCTTGCTCATAAACACACACACACACACACACACACACACACGCACCACAGTTACAAGTATGAGTAAGTGTCACAGCACACACATGCACTCTTTAACGTTTGTTCATTCCTACAGAACTCTAATGAAACCGCCTACGTTGATTCACCAATGACCAATAATGACAGCCAGCCAGCCAGACAACTTCTGCTTTTCCAACAGAAGAGAACATGAGAGATCATCCACAATGATCCAGGCCTTGACCTCCATCTAGCTGGCCAATACAATCACAAACATTGACCTGGAAGGCCTATTAGTGATAAGACCAAAACAACACTATCATCTACACCAGCTGACACTGGAAGCAGTGCTGTTGGCACAGGTGCTGTCCAGTTAAATTTAATCTGCTTAGAAGGTACCATTATCAGATCCCTCCCTCAAACATGATCCCTGGTCAGACCAGACCAGGGGGGGGGGGTTCTGATGGGGGCCAGACCAGGGGGCGGGGGAGCTTGAGCAGTAAAGGTCAGAAGGCTGGGGGTGACACCGGCTGACCTTCCACAGGACGGCGGCTTGTCCCCTGACAGTGATGAACAGGCTGTTGCGGAGCGAGCCGTATCCAGGGCTGCCAACCAATCCGGAGACAGGACAGGACGAGTGGAGAGAGAGGGGGGGGGGGGGCATCAAATAGATTCCCCATTACAGGAAAGCCACTCCATGAACAGCCCACTTGTGTCCATAGGAAGTTTTCACTTCCATCAAATGTCAGACGTAGGAGCCCCATCACCCATAAACCTGCACCCCCCTTCCCTGTCTGTTTTTATCCAATGACCTTTCCTATACCTCAACTCAGAGACCACCCCCAGCTATAAATAACGCTGGGCTTTGGGGTGGGGGGGGTGGTGGTGTGCAGGACCAGAAGGGGTGCAGGACAGGGTTACAGGGGGCCCGTGACAGAAATGCACTGTGAGTAATAAGTAATACACACAAACCCTGATTGATCTGGCCCCATGCAGTCCACCCCCCTCTGCATTTATCTTTATTCCATCATCCCCCCTCAGGCTGGGGGGGGGGGGGGTCTGTTATGAGGGGGAGGGGGGGGAGGGGGGGCTTTATAGGGCTCACTGACCAGTATGTGTATATGTATGTATGTGTGTGAGAGAGAGAGATGAAAGACACAGAGGCACAGGGACACTGGGTCAAGTTGAACATCCAAACTTTCCAACCTCATTAACTGCTTGGACTTGGCTCTGAGCGCTCCGGTTGGAAATACAATGGATATGAATCAAAACCGCACCAAGGTTACAACACCATGTAATCATACCACAGAGGGCACTAAAAGGGTATGGGAGGTTCACCAGCAATGCTTTTATGAGCAAACCCATGGTGCCAAACCACAAACACCAGCATGCATGGATGGTGATCTACAGCCTGTCTTTCTTTTTTTCCACTTCCGTGCAAACAATCAATAGCAAGGGGACATTAAGGTCTCACTCGTATACTTTATTTATATAAGGCAATGACAAATCCTTCTGATGCAATGTTTTTTGGAAGCATGTATTGCTGCACCAAACAAAATAAATATATTAATGCTCACGGCCGGTTGAAAGGATTGACGGAACAACGAGAAATGACAGGCCGCCAAATCCATCACGTCGACCTTTCAAAAGAAATGTGGCCGCTATTTTGTCCAGTTCCTTTCTTATTCAGCTTTTCAATTAATGACGGCCAGCCCCCCCTTCCCCTCCACTTAAAGCCATAACTCACAGTGTCGGGTCTGGAGGCAGGGCTGGGGTTTTGCATAGAGGGAGGAACTGTCATTTCCACTGAGTCAACCTGGAGAACTCGTAAGGTCAGGAGGCTCCTGTCTAGCCCTCCTGGGAAACAAGGAGCTTTAACACAGGGAGCGAGAGAGGAAGAGCAAGTGTGTGTGTGTGTGTGTACGTGTGTGTCTGTGTGTGCGCGCGTTTGTCTGTGTGTGCGTGTGGGAGTGCGTGTCTGTCTGTGTGAAGCGGGGAGGCATGAGTAGGCAGGTCAGATCCTGAACATATCATTACCACAGTAGCACTAACGTGTGCCCGTCAAATGTATTTTCAAGTGCCGACCAGACAGAACAGTACCTCGGTGCATACCCGCTCAACCGCACTGCGGTCCGAGAGATTCCAGGAATTTGGTCAGTTAGCGTAGCTGTTCTTTAACCAGACCTGCCACTCAACCCTAAACATCCACTCCCTGACCATGATGATGTCATCGGCCCTGGCCTTGTCACAAGCTGTTAATGGCCGACTGTGAAGGTAACGCCCAATCAGGGAAAGCCAGGTAGTCTCACGCTAACCTGCTAAACCGTCTGCTGTCACGTTCAACTGTTTAATTTTTTTTTTATGACTAATTTACATTTAGTCATTTAGCAGACGTCTTATCCAGAGCGACATACAGTAAGTACAGGGACATTCCCCCGAGGCAAGTAGGGTGAAGTGCCTTGCCCAAGGACACAACGTCATTTGACACGGCCAGGAATCAAACTGGCAACCTTCAGATTACTAGCCCGATTCCCTAACCGCTCAGCCACCTGACTTAAATATCAGTTTGATTACAAACGTCAACAGAAGGCATCCTCCCGACCTAACTACTTAACTCCAAATTAAGAATCACTTGTGTTACCCAAGACCCGTGACGGGGAGCTATGCCCCACATTCTGGCGAGCTTTTGATTTGGCTGAATATAGAACTGTTTGCACAAAGGCTGCTCAAACTTCAGTCCGTGCTTCCGAGCGTAGTTTTACAAGCCGGCGACACGGGCCCAGAGAGCCGTCCGGCCCGTGTGGCGGTCCGTCTTGTCCCAGATCTCCTGTTAATAGGATTCCTTAAGGCTGCAGATGGATGGCGAATCCAGGCGGTTTCATCTACTAAAAGACGGCATAAATCACCATGGAGGAAGAGGGGACGAGGCAGGGGTTATCGCCAGCCTGCCTCCCTCATGAGAGCTTTGCATTAAAGCATTAGTGAAATTAATTCATCTTTCATAAGAGGTTTGAGCAGTATCTGTGATCTATGATAACAACCAATTTCTCACTACGGGGCCGGCAGTGAGAAGTGTGTGTGTGTGGGGGGGTGGGGGAATAGCGGGGCCTGATAGACTACACAAATCTGCTCTTTTTAAATGGGCTAACATTATCTGGAGTGCTGCTCTCAAGAGCATCATCCCAGATTCATAACCCAGCCGGGAAAGAGGCATAAATCACAGGCCAAACTTTTCCCATCTATCTGCCCCATCTCTCGCTCGACCCCTCCCTCATTTAGGTGACAACTTTGCTGTTGTTTTCCTGTCTTGTCCCCCTGAATGCAGAACAAGAGTTCGGAGCTATCGTTTGAAATGACTTCACCCCTTTAATCGATGTAATTGGTATTAGATCCTCTACGACATGCAAACCGGGCAACCCAAAGTGGGTGTGAAGTGCACACATACGCCCGTGTGTGTGTGTGTGTGTGTGTGCGTGCGTGCTATGAGAGCTAGCGCAAGACGGAGTGAGTTTGCACACGCGTGACCGTGCATGCGCGCGTGAGGGTGCGCGTGTGAAAAAGACGAAATTGGGAGCCGTCTGTGAGAGGGGGCCGTATCCATCTCCTTTGCATATATTTGCGAAGGTGTCCGTCGGAGCATGGTTGACAGATGAGCGGGGAGTATGGGGATGACACCACAGCGCTGTCTCTCTTTATTACTATATCAGCAGAGCTCACTGCTCCCTCCCGACGAGGAGCCAGACACACACACACACACACGCTCGCACCGCTCCACAGAGCACAGCGGCCTGTGCTCAAACAGAAGATCTAAAACGTGTTGAACTGAGTGTACAGAAGCACCGTGTGCTTCCTGGAGGGGAGACTATCCTGAGGTGTTACATGAAAGAGATGAAACTGAAAAGAGCTTTTCTGGACTTTTCTCAAAACTCAAGATTAAAAGCATTCTGCAAATAGCACAAAACATTCTAGAAGATAAATAAATATACAGTGTGTTGTATATGGAAGAATCTACAATGTTTTAAAAGTTCTGTTCTGTTCAAATCTGATGAGATGAAATCAAATAATAAATAAAATCTAATTTAAAGTTCAAAAAAGAGAAAGATTTTTAGTAAACACAAATATCCCCTAAAGTCCATAATACTGAAACTCAAGTTGACAATTGTATGGGCACATTTCAGTTAACATGAATACCTCAACTGAACTTTTAAATCAGGTTTATTGCACACACCACTCTGGACTATGAAGTTGCCTGATCAACAGGAAGTACGGCGGCGAAACAGAGGAAGCAGTCAGAGAGTCAGACCCACCTCAGGGAAGTAGTCCTGAGGGAACTTCTCCTTCTCCAACATGGCCGTGCTCTCTAGTGTGTCTGAGTAGATCTCCTTCCCGACCACCTTCTTGAATTTCTTGGCTAACAAAAAATGAAACAAAGGGAGACAGAGTGTCACCGCCACAAAAGCTCATCTTTTAAGGGACCATGAGTCAGAGTGTAAGGAGCCTGAAATGACAGGGTTGTGCTGTGTGTCCTGTCCCCGGGCCTTCTTCAGACAACTGCTCCACCTGCTGGAGAACATTGGAAGTATTCTGGAGTCTGCCAGGGTGAGGAAGCAACAGATTCTCCACGCCAATTAAAGGTCTCTTGGATCCCACTGTGTTAATTATGCCTGCCTTTGATGTAACAGAAAGAGCCTTTTGTTTGAGTCGTTTAAGACTATTTACAGACTGAAAATATCTTCAAGGAGTTCTCAGTGGGTTTGTTGCGGTGGGAACAGATTAAGTCTGGAGGAGGATGATGGGATCCAAACATTCCTGGGAGCATGCAACACACGCTGGAGTCACACTGGGGACAAACAGAGGCTGGAAACAATGAGTTCCCTCAAGAAAAACATTTGTCAGATTTAGCTTAGTGGAACCATCCTTTTGAATCTTATACCACTTTTTGAACGCGCATTTCGTCATCAAATACAGCGAGGAGATTGAATTAAATGTCTGGAGATGGTGATTCTAACATCTTCCACAGTTTGAACAGGGTTCCAGCGTGAACGTATGGTTCAGTTTTCTGTGGATGTGGACCGTATGTGGGACTACTTGTATGTGTGTACTATGTTTCTGAGGGTCTGTCCCCTCAGCCTGTCCTTCACTGGGGTGAGAGCCCCGTCCTAATGCTGACTCGGGCCTAATGGGACGACGGCCCTCCTACATCTATATCCACTCTTTAATTAGCGGCTCCACCGGACCCCCGGGCCCTCTGACACCACCGGCTGATGAGACCGCCGTAACTGTCCAATAACCCCCGTACACAATTACCACAGGCCCGAAATCTCATGAATTAAATCCTAATATTAATAAGTATTACCATTCTATCTCTCCTGCTGCTACATTACCTTCCCCGGACCAATCTTCTGCTTGCTGGTGGTGATGGAACCAGGACCGGGCTGTAAGTGGTTGGTGTGATGTGTAAGGGGGGGTTGGGGTGTGATGTGTAAGGGGGGGTTGGATAGAACGACATGAGGTCTTGAGATGCTGAGGCCATGGCGGGGACTGGACTCACCTTTGAAATCAAACTGGTGGATGTTTTTCAAGGATTCGTGGAGAAAGTAGCAACTTCCTAGTGCCTATAAAAGAGAAAGAGAGAAAAAGAGAGAGAAAAAGAGAAAGAGGGGTATGAGATTAGAAGAATTGTTCATAAACCTTTTCAGATTATTTTGGTTACCCCAGCACATTCACGCAGAAGCACATAATACCATTGTGTAATAGGAGCTTAGATCTGTGGTGATACAGTAAAAGGCTCAATTTCCATAGAGCTTTGACGTGCAAAAGGGAACTCGGGTTTAAACACTTTGGCTCCTTGGAAAAAGATCCCCCTGCTGGCTGAGTCCACTCCCCCATAACCGGTCACAGACACTGCTTCCTTTAATAGGAGGTCACTAGCCCAGGATTTAGTGTTTAGTACACAATCAAGAGTAGTGCACCATCAATACTGTATACTCAACAGCGCATACTCCAACACTCATCTCAAAGCCTCCCGACGTGAAGAATAACCCATTTTAGCCTTTCAAAGAACACATTCAGATGGAGTTTTGAATAACCAAAGATTTACTTCAATAGGATTAAAATCTTAATTTTCTGAGAGAACAATCGGTCAACTTTCCCAGTCTGTGGACAAGCCAAACAAACTGTGTGGGAAGAGGTGGAATGGTGCCCGGGGGATTTGATGCGGTTCACAGTCTGCTACACTGCTTTCTGCTGCCCTCTTTACATCTGGGGCCGTGGCGGGAAAGCCAGCTCTCAATCCCACTGTGTCTTTCAGGCAGCGCAGCTTTCGCCTTGTGGTCATTCTACCATGGGTCCTCCTGGTGTGTTCTTTTTTTCCCTTATCCTCCCATCGCACGGCACGGAGGGAACGAAAAGAGAGAGAAGGAGTGTGAAATGGGTGATGAAATGGACAGAGAGAGAGGTGAAGAAGAGTTATTAGGCGGGGGGGGGGGGGGGGGGAGAGAGGACTGAATGAGGTGGAAACGGCAGTGCGAAGCGGAGAGCACCTCCCTGGACAGGAGGGAAGGTTCCCCCGTCTTCCCAGCCGTGCGGCCCCAGGCAGAGAGCCGACGGGGCGGGGAAGGGCGCAGGGAGCCGTGCAAGGACTCCACGGAGGGTGGAGGGGACGGAGGGCGGAGGAGAGGAAGGGCGGCAGCGGAGGATTTACCCTGCAGTCTTTTTCTCGCGTCCCTTTGAGGCGCAGACACCCTCGTGAAGAGAGAGCGAGAGAGTTTAGGCTAGGCTCGCCCGCCGCCCGTCCCCTGCATTATTTATGAGTCCGGGCGCATCTTGAGATTAAACATTTGCTGATTTGTCAAAAGCACAAACATGAGGTCCTGCCCATCTCCTTGACATATAAGTTCATCCAACAGGAAAACACTGTCGCACATTTAATTGATGAGAACAGCGGCTGGTGACCCAAAGCCACAGCAAGCTCCTGCACTCCTTCAGTCTCTTCCCCTCCTTCTGAAGGAGGACAGGAACCAGATGAACGGCATCAAATGAGAGAAAGAGGGAGGGAGAGAGAGGGAGGGAGGGAGGGAAAGAGAGAGAGATAGAGGGACTCAAGGTCAACTTTCCATGCGCAGTGGAGGAGCTTCCAGGAAGACCCCTTTGTTTATCTGTGTTTGTGCTTCTTTATGTTCTTTTTCACCTCCAACTGCCACTGACAGACAGGGATGACAATGATAAAGACAAGGGATGAAAATAAAATCTGCGTTATTTGTTCAACTGGTGTCACAGAGCTTTTATCTGTGGTGGTAATTTCCTTCCTCAAAATGACTAAAAAGGAAAAGCTTAACAAAAGAAAGCAACAATTGTGACAAGAAATAAAGATGCATTTAATAAAAACACCACAATTACTAAACCAGCAGTTTTTTCATGATTAGAGAATTAAAACTATGCTCAAGATAAACACTGACGTGCACAGAAAATCAAATTGAAAATATAAAAACATCAAAAGTATCTCGTTATTTCCAGTCCCAGTGTAGCAGGAGAGCAGCAGCAGGCCTCACAGCTGTATTAAAGACAGCCTGACTCCTTCCTGCGCAATGCACATTGATTACTCCTCAAACCCAGCAAACGCCAGGAGTATAACTGGATTTAATATGATGCCTTTAAACAAATCGCAATTAATCAACTCTCAAATAAATGATAAACAATTGTGCCTAAGTGACTATCTATGTAATCATAAGAATCCACTTAACCCCCAACCCTAGTAAATATTTATATGACGCTGGGGCTCAAACTCTGGCTGCTTCACCGTCTTTCCCTCTCCCCCTCCACTCTTCATGAAGAATCTATTATATTAGCGGGCCGCAATTAATCCATTTGTCTCTCGACATGACAGGCTCCAAATATTAATAAGAGTAGGGCTGTGCTGACAGCCCATCCTTATCTTGAACCACTTGCTGTACAATGGCCTGTGTCAAGCGTATGTTTGTCACGTCCCACTTTTATTGATTACCTGCCAGATTCACTTGAAATAATTAAAAGTATATTTTACATATTTATAAACCCCTCGGCCATGGCCACTACTTAATTTTCCATTAGTAAAATGCACTCTATTAAGGCCGACTTGCAGGGCCAGGGGGAGGCAGCAGGAAAATGAGTAATCGCCATAATTGTAGACAGAAAGACAATAAGCGCACCATAAAAGCCAGGTTTTATTGCCCCGTTCTGGCAATGCGATTTCTTATCAGGACCTGTATTGTACACACACCACTCAAAGGAAATAAGCCCACGTCTTCCTGGGTGTGCGCGTGTGTGAGAGAGAGAGAGACAGAGAGACAGAGAGAGAGAGAGAGAGAGAGAGAGAGAGAGAGACAGAGAGAGAGAGAGAGAGAGAGAGAGAGAGAGAGAGAGAGAGACAGAGAGAGAGACAAAGAGGACATGCAGTTGACATTTCCCAAACCCCCCCGCAGACCGGAGCTCCAGTCGTCCCTGTAGCCCGAGAGGAGACGGAGCGACCAGAGGGCCATCGCCTCGCTGCACGGCCTGCTCCACTGAGTGCTTCATCAATACCCGCACGCGAAAAAACGAGTTGGGACAGAGCGAAAGAAGTACGCATTCCTTGACCTTCGGATGGATTTTCTGCATTTAATGTGAAAAATGACCCATAAAGCAAACATAAAAGTAATAATTTTGTGCAAGGTCTAACCTCCATTCCGCCCCGGGGGAGCTCGGTCTGTCCCAGGAGAGTTTCTGCTCCTGTCTCCCAGAGAATCCATCCCGGGCCTCAAGCCCCTGGCACTAAGGTATGTGAGCAGTGTTTAGAGCACGGACAACATGATGAGAGGGTTCTGAGGGATACATTAGTGGAGAGAGACAGATCTGGTGTGTCCCTAACCCAGACAGTGCTGTCAGAGGGACAATGTGACTAGGCGTGTTATGAATGCTGTACTGTACCCTGCTCAGAGACAAATTCCCTAGGGCCTCCAAAGGCCTTTTCGCTCTCCCCGTCTAAAATATTAGTCCTCTAGACAGCGAGGATGAAATGTGAAAACGGGCCCGGTTCTGTTTTCATAAAAACCCTCCACAGAAAATTTGCCATTCATCAAATAGCGCACACATACACTCACCCACACACACACAGATAGACACTCACTCATGCATGCACACACACACACACACACACACACACACACAGACAAATAACACACAGCAGTGCGAATAAATACACACTTCAAGACGGCAGCATATAAAGGTGTGTCGTTTAAACATGCACACACATGAATGGAGTCTTCAGATGTTAAAGGTCGGCTACACGCCGTCATGAAGGACCAACGTTACGATGCATCATCATGCGGCCAGGACAGAGGCTTCCACAGAAACATGGAGACTGACTGATGTCTGAACCATTTCATCATTAGTTGCCAAGGAGATCCGTTTTTTTTTACCTGCCATGGTATGATCCGTCATCTCCAAGATGCCATAGATCATATCACTGTGTTTAGTTATCATGTCATGTCTTTCATGATCCAGGGACATCACCCATTTGATAAGTTTATGGGTGGGGGGATGGGTGAGGGGGGGTTAAACCCTGGTTTACCCAGCAGGCTTGATGGTCCAGGGAGACATCACTTGGTATTCATGTGCCATGCAGTGTTACAGTGAGAAGGCCCTCTGCACCAGTCTCCAATACTGCACAAACAAGGTGTTTGTCATCTGCTGCAGTGAAAACACACCCGGTTGGAGAAGCGTCAATAGAGAAGGACTCCGTTTTTCAAAACAGAGATACGGATCGAGAAGCCATAGTACACACACACGTACGTACAAACACACACACACACACACACACACGTGTGCCACTCGCAGACCCATCGATTGAGTATTCAGAGTATTGAGCCACTGTGTCTATTATTCATTGGCTGGTGCTGGGGCCTGACTGGATACACAGACAAAACTCTCATTAAAACTTATCCTGTCACTTCTCTTCTCCTCTTATTTGAAAGCAGAGGCTGGACGTTTCTCCATCGATCATTTCCCTGAAGGAGCCCACGTCTATGGGGGGAGGGTGGGGTGCAGGTTGAGGGGTGAGGCTGACAGTGTGGAGAGTTTCAGACAGCCAGAAACGAGACCTCAGATATAAAAGTAAAGCCATGCAATAAAAGATCTCCATACTGTATTTCTTATGTCGCACACAAGTTGGGTCTTGATTTCCTCATTGGAAAAAAACCCATACCCAAACGCTTAAATTGCTGCCAGCAAGTTTTTTTCTGATCCCTCCTACAAGAGTTGCTACCATTCCGTAGGTACCATAGAGATCTTCTGGACCGAGCCTCCTGCTCATTATTCTAAAATCCCCCAGTACGCGAGCAACATGCACAGCATGATTGATCTTCAAACCGATGATTTTATTATTCTTTTGGAGTAAAATATTATGGATGGGTCTAAACAAGGCGTAATTGGCCAAACCACGGCAGGAGCCTGACCTGCCAACAATCCAGCCCACTCCCAAGGTTGGCTGCTTCCCTGGGAAATATTGTGCATTAATTTCATTTAGTCTCCCCTCCAACATCCAATGGTAGAAGTTAATTAAATTGCTTGTCCATTGTGTTCATCCACTTACAAAGTTAATGATATTGTGCCTGGGAATTAAAGAGCGTTTTATAAAGCGTGCGGGATGGGAGCTGGCAGCCACTACATTGCCCAGTTGAACCCTGTCAGTCGGCAGGCTGGTGGACCCTCTAATTAGCGGTGAAATGGATGCTTCCATCTGCCAATTTCCTGCCATGCTCATCAGTCGTACCGTCGCTCCCCTAACCTGCCTGCCGGAGGGGTCCAAAGCAATAAAACTGTCATGGCAATGACATTCAACAGAGATGAAAAAAATGAGAAACGGAATGCATGATGTGACTCAGACTTTTAAAAGAGCCTTTTAGAATGCCCGTTCTCCCTGTACAACATCATTGGTTTCTACGCTGTAATACAGATTGAGAAGTTTGTTAACTGAATTGAAAGGGTTCGATGCCTCCTGTTAAGGTAAAGTCATAAAAAAAAAATCAGAAAATGACAGCATAACCATTTTGATGTGTGTTTTTGATTAAATCCTTGATTTATCCTTGAACTCAAAGTACCCATTACATTCATTTGAATCAAAACATTATTCTGACATACACTTACTTATTAGCTTCTACATGAAACCTCATTTCCAGTAAGTTAGCAGGGACCCGTAAAAAAAGATTCATGTTTGTATATTTGAACTGCATATTTGCTAATACAGCAGTGCTACTTCAGCATTTTTTTTTTTAACGAGGTTATAAAAGATGGGCATCGAAGCTAATTAGATTACACCTGTGGTGCCTGTTATGCTATTGACCCTTCACAGTTAGCCAGTATGCTAGCTAATGGACAGATGCTTCTACATTTCTGGTTAAAGCTGTTTTATGCTTGCAAAACAATTACAATGAGGTGCAGCGGAAATTACACATCACAACATTGAAAAACAAACTTGAAGCAAGAGTTTCTGGCTGCTGCAGCCATCTTTTAAGTGACATGAAAATACATAATATTTATGAGAAGAAATTCTCTCTTTTCAACCCACATCTTCAAACAAGCCACTGATCTAAAAGGCCAGTGTGGTGAATAACTACTTTATTTAAGTAAATATGTGGCCTGGCGCTAACAAGATCATCTTACTAAAAGGTTACAAAGATGATGAATATTATCTACATTATTAGATTGGCCCTAAGAATCAAAAATCAAAGGCTGTACAACTGAGGCCTCCATTAGTAATTAAAATGACATTACCTCCTCTCCTTCTTTGTTCTGCGCCTGCATGGCTGCCAAGGCCATTATTCAATTGTTTCGGATGCTGGGGGATAAAATGCCTTAATATACTTATGCTCATTAATGTAAATCATATTTTGCTATGGATGTCCAATAATCAAAAAGAATATTTCAACGTTTTTTTTTATAGTTCCCATTAGGGAGAAGAGGCTCATGCAAATGACAGGTCTTTGAGTCCATAGATTTTTCCTCATTCTCTTAGACAAAGCTACTAATGTTGTCGTAGACAGTTCATCAATCTAGATTATTATGTGATTTAATATCTCGCTTATTCATTTAGGTTCATTTGTGATAGACTATTGGATTAGGATCACATATGCACAGCAACCAACGGACTTCGTTTTAAGCGCTTGCAGGCAGCATACTTTCTTTTCTTTTCAATAGCTTACTAAGTGTAACAGACTTCATTTTAATATATTACGGGACATACAACCACACACACACACACACACACACAAACCTCTCTCCAACCACTGACATTGGCAACTTGCTTATCAATAATGTTTATTGAGCACCTCGCCATCCCGCTTAGGATGCTGGGATAGCTGTCAGGGCTGTGACGTCACCTGGGGAGGTGATCAGTCACTGCGTGGCCGGAGGCAGCTTTGATTTGGTCACTGTCCCCCACTGGCTTTGGCTGGCCCATGTGGCCTTGCAATGACAAAGTGGTACCCTTGGCTG
The DNA here is from genome assembly GCF_038355195.1 of Osmerus mordax. Taxonomy (NCBI): domain Eukaryota; kingdom Metazoa; phylum Chordata; class Actinopteri; order Osmeriformes; family Osmeridae; genus Osmerus; species Osmerus mordax. The sequence goes on along the minus strand of NC_090054.1, from coordinate 15,741,014 downwards.
TCCAATGAGATACATCTCTATTGCCAAGCTCCACAATGAAATATATTAGTTTGAAGCATATTTGCTGAATCCATCTGTCCCTTCGGAGAGGGATTTATTAGAATGTTCCCCATCGCATCAACAACCCTTCCTCTTCCCTGAATATACACACAACTCTTCCAAACGAAGGCAACCTCGTCTAGCACCTACAGCCTTTCATAAAACACTTCGATGACAGTGGACTAGTCAAACGCGATCAGAAATGAGGATGCTGTCTCTTATTGGGCGCGAGGTCCGGTCCCATTTCAAACGGCCGGATGGAATGGTACCAACCATAAAACGAGGAGTGCTGTTCCATTGTGAAGTACAGAGGCAAAAAAATCATTTTTGTTTTTTTTTTTTAAGGGAGGGAGAAATAAGCAGCTTTCTCTCTGGGTATCAGTCGGAGGCGTTTTCTGAGCACAAACAGTGACCACAGGACCGTGAAGCTTTAGAGGAGCCGGCAAAACACACGCAGCCACTCGTCTCTGGCTAAGACCCAGTCCACTTGCTCTTTGTCGTCCTCTTTGTCTTTATGTAAAAACCGATGCTCGCCGATGATGTGTTATGTAAAATTTGTGGGGCTTGATTTAAATGGTTGGATATCCTCCATGCTAGCTTAGTTATACTCCAGTGCATCGCCCCAAGAGCTCCACGGACCCCGTGTGAAAAGCCAAATGTAAATGCAGCCTCAGTTTCTTAGATAACAGAAATTATGTCATGGGGCCTTTTTTTGGGGGGGGGGGGGGGGGGGTTGTATTATTACAATAATAATAAATAACCAAAACGGTGCAGGGGAGGACGTTTCATTCGCAGATGTTCATTCTATAAGTACAGCCGCAGCATCCGGCCCTTTCCTGGGCCCCTCAGCAGGCAGCTTGGAGAGGGGAGTGGGCTGAGGACCTGTGCCAGGGGCCCGAGTGGCAACACACCCACGTCTGCTCTCCTGGAAATAAAAACACTCACCACTTGGGAGAATAGAGGATTTTTCAGGGGGCCCTTGTTCAAGGGGGGACCCCAAGGTCTGCGACCAGGACAGATGTCTCTCAGGCACTGTGTATGATTAGATTAAGAGGTTACAGTATGTCTATGCTGGATTCGGATAACTTGCTGCGTCTCCGGACAACAAATATGAATCTATTTCATCCTTGACTGTCCTTGCAGCAGTCACATCCCCATTAAACAGAGGGCTTTTGTTGATGTGTGTGACATACCATTCAAAAGTCAGTAGTAGGGTTTACATAGGAACATACTGCTTCACATGCATCTTCCACAGAGGGACAAGTGGAGACACACAGTAGACAGTTTCGGGAATACTCAGGGGACCCTCTGAAAACCCTTCATCTTCGGCCAAGCGCCAGCTTTGAAAGATGTTTCTCGTAAAGCACAGGAATGTAATTAGGCAGTTAAAATTAAGAGGGTTGAATCTAACTAAAAGAGCATAACATCCAATCTAATTACAGCACTCTTTAATGAGCTGGTAATTAGCTAAGGAGTGGTGCACACTAGAAGGCATTGTGGGTGAACTTGTGCATCGGGCCTGTTGACTGGGGAAGCCTTTGCGTCAGATTAAAGCCCACTGGGAAAACATTATTTACTGAAATACCGTTGTTTCTTTTTATACGGCTTTATAAGAAACCAAATCAATGTCCTACACAGTTTCACATAGAGGTTCCTGCAGCTCAATATGTTTAGTCTAAACCTCCATAGCTTTGCTATGTGCAAATTATGCTAAATCAAGTTGTTTCAATGATTTACTGCACATAAAAAGTTACATTTCACTCCCTCAATTCCAGGCAGGCATGTTTGTCTTGACTAGTGGTCTCGACTTTGGAGGGTCAAATATCTTGCCCATGTATTTTGTACTTGACAACAACACCCAGACAATGAATCATAAACTGGACTGGTCCGCCCTCTAACCAAGCCCCCGCAGCTTTCATCAGGGAAGCTCCACAAGTTCCCCAGCACCATGTCGCTGTTCTACTTCCACCCAGCGACGCCCCTCATCTGCAGGGACCCGTTCTCCAGCTGACCTCCGGAACCTTGGAGAGACTGTATTAATTTTCCTGACAAAAATCAATTGGGATGAGGCCCGGGCGGGAAAGAAAAGCCTCATTATTGGACCTGCCCAAATCCCACCCCCTCATTGGGAGCGCACGGCTCTTTTATGGCCAATAGTTTAACAGGAGTGGCGGCTAGGGGACAAAGGAATTGTTCATTTCCCTGACCCGCTCTAAGAGCCATTCTGAATCAATTGTCATGTGCCCTGTTTAATTTTGTTAGGATATGAGGGGCTAAAACAATTTTGGGTTATTTTATAGGCATTCATCTTTCTATATTCACATGGGGTGTGTCATGTGAGTCTAATTTATTCTTTTAAAGACAGCATTGAAGTGACAAGACAGAAAAAAGAAAGGAAAAGAAACATTGCCTATGACCGCAAATGTTCGACCATGCGGACGTAACAAAAAATTGCTCCCCTTATTCATAGCCAGTTGAACACACAGAGATTAAAAATATAACACCATGTGACGACATTGAGAAGCGGCCCAGCTTTGCACGGCTACATGCAAGAAGTGGGCAGGGGGGGCGGGAGTTGGGAAAGTGAGCGGGCGCAGTAGGTACGTGTTTGAAATGTGCTGCACAATACCTACTAATTCTATTAAGTGCCTCTGTGGTGGGGAGCTGTGCTTATGGCCTGATGTAAATGGACAGCTGGTTCACTAAACAATGCAAGAGCATTAGAATAAGGTGATTGGATGACAGAGTGGAGTAGAGAGGCGTGCGCTCGACCACCCCCGGGCCTTTGCCAAGTCCATTATGTGTATTGAAGACATTGCGAGTGCCGCCATAGGTAGATACGGCAGCCGCTAAAAGAAAGGTGTTGTTTGTTCCCTTCATCGTTGGAATGGCTTCCACGCCTCGATACCTAGGTGAGGTAGGTAATACGATGAAAGGAGACCCTCGTGCACGCATCCCCCCCATTCCCCCTTCCCCCATTTTCAATCTGCTTTGGGACCTTTGGCTTGTAGGGACCGGTTTTTGTAAACTTTTACAAGGACAGAACTTGGGACTAACCTTTACCTCAAAGCAAAGAAAAATTCCTACAACTACAATTGCGATATCTGACAGTGAGGGTGGGCAGTTATTGGCAATAGTTAATAGTCAGAGGAATAATCTTTCTTTAACAAAAGCATAATCTGCAACAGACAATTCTCTGCATTGCAGAAGTGACTTGAGTATGGCTTCTACAATCTAATTACTAATAATCTAGTAAAATGCACAGATAAATCTGCTCTTGTATTGAAACACATCCTATAAGCCCCTCTTGTGTGCAGACAACAGAAGTCTTATCCCAAGAAGGTACCTAGCTTTAAGTGGCACCCTTTGAATGTACTTGAACGTGAAGTGAGATTGTTTCTCTCTGGACAGGTGTCAAGAGGTTGTCTCGTGTACTAGAATTAGCCAACAACAAAGAGGCTAGCTCAAGAAATCCCTTATCCTCCTCCTCGACCTGGCTGAGAAATTGCTGGGATTTAGGCTAACGATTTCTCCTGTGATATTAACCAGCCGTACGTGACATGCTGTGCGGTGGCTCAGATCAATTTCACACGAAGGAAAAGGATGTGAGCCAGGATGAGAGGGAGCATCACGGACGATGGACACTTACACCGAGGGCGAATGTTTGGATTAGACACTGATGGCTCCCTGAAGATAACCCCCCCCCCCCCTCCTCCTCCCCCGGCAAACCCCCCCGCCCCTCCTCCCCTCCACGAGGCTGTGTGGCGTTCGTGGCACCTGCCTGGACGTGGACGTGCGCGCTGAGGGTGGGGGGGATATATATATACACTTAGCCAGGAGAAAGGTCAGCCGGGCAGAATGTGGCAGGCAAACACGGTGGCAGGTTGCCTGGGAGGGTCCCTGGGATGAATCACGAGAGAATTGGTGCATGGCAGTGAATGAATAACCCGCCATGGCTCCCCAAACCCCATTATTTCCCTCCTTCTCCGCCGGGCCTGAGATTCATGTCGGCGCATGCTGCCAGTTCATTAGGAGGGGATATCATTCCTCTTCTGGCTGCGGCAGGACAGGGCTGCAGGCCCCTGGGGGCCACCCGGCCCTGTTTAATTCCACATCATCCGCTCCACTGAGGGCCTTAATCTCTGCTTGTGTGATCAATACTATATCAGTGTAAATTAAAATGACAATTTTAAAGTAATTAAGGCCGTTAATGCTCGATTCAAATGTCGTTATTTGCACAAGCGGGGGGACCTGAGGAATATGGGGGTGGTTTTGGGGCGTGTGCGCGCGTGTGTCTAAGATAGGTTGGGGATAGGTAGGTGGGTGTGGTGGTGGGGGAGGGAGGGAGGGGGGGAGAGATGTGCGTGTCCACAGTGACAGGCGAATGCTTTAACTGCACCGTGGCCCCTGTTGCTGTGGCTGCCACTGAGGGGGGGCTTAACAAAAGCAGATTAACTCTCCGTCCATGCTGGCCAAGGGACCTCTCCAATTTCAGAGGAGGATAACCCAATTGGAGAAATTTGATTTGTAGAACCAAACCCAATTATGGCGATATTAGATGAGAAGTGGCAGGGAGGGAACGCTTGCTGGAGAAGGAGGAAAAATAAAGGGGTGGCAGGGAGGGGGGGGGGGGGGGGGGGGGGGGAGAGAAAAGTTACACAATAAAAATGCACTTAACTCCAAAATGAAGCCCAGCAGTAATTGTGTGATTTGATTATTTTTGTCCCCCTCCTCGCCCGGTTTTGAAAGGCCATTTAGAGTCATTGTGATAGTTTGAGTGAAATAAATGGGCTCTAACGTAAACCTTCCTTAAGTGTGTGGGTGTGTGTGTGTGTGTGGGTGGGTGGGTGTGTGTGTGTGTGCGTGCATTCAGAGCACCTCAGGCAGTTGTCTTATCTGTGTGAGGTGGTGTGTAAGTGAAAGGGGAAATTAGATGATCACACTGTAGAGTGTTATTAACAGAAGCTCACGGCCACAGGCACAGAGACTGACCCCAAACCACAAACTCCTACCAACCGGACTCACCAATTACACCAATCTGACTGCTTATGGGCCACACTGGGAATTCTAAGCCAACTCCCCAAAGGACACACACAAACACACGCACACGCACAGAGGAAATCTCACCTCCACTGTGGAAACCCCAAACAGCCTGCACAGAGCACGTTCCCATCCAGCTCCACTAAGTCTCCAGCTCAGAAGCCAAACAGAGTTTCCTCCGCGGCTCAGGACACTTCCATATCTCACGTTTCGCTGCTAACGAGGCGGGCGCTGACAGACAGAGAGTGGATGTGGTGATTAAGGGAGGCCATTTGCACAGGCCGATGGATCACTCCTGGATCTGTCCAATCCCCCACGGCCCACCACTGCTATTCCCATGGAAACCAGGTCTTCCAGCTGACCACAATAAGCTTGTACAACCCAGTGTCCATAATACCGGTCTACTGTCATAGTATAAGACTTTTTCCTGCATGAGTGGTTAACAGTCTCATTCCATCATATTCCTCTTGGCAGAGTAGCGTGTTTCAGTACTATGTACAGTTACTCAGATTTGCCCTGGTAAATGCTCAAATGCATACCATGATTGGTAATATTTCCCTGAACTACAGGACAAACTGTTGTGGTTAGTTCGTCCTGTATTTCTCAGTGCTCCTATCCTGCGACAGCCAAGTATGCCACAGCCCCATGAATTATTAAATGACAATGCCAATACGGAATAGACAGAAAACAGTGCGGTGAAAAACAAAGGCAACCTTTGGGTATTTAATGAGCTGGGGCGCTGCTCTGCATTTCTGATCAGGTGTTCCAGCGGACACCTGGGGGCCTGGCAGAGACCTGGAGAGAGGGGGGCTTCTCGCAGCCGAGCGTCCAGGCAGTCCGATCCATCATGGTGTCTGTTAGATGGTGTTTGTGGAGCAGGCCTTATTAATTATCAGCTCGTTTGGAGAGGCTGTGGGTGGCAAGATCTCCATGGCAATCAATGCCAACTGTCACTTCAGGACAATTCCAGCAAAGGAGATTAAGATCAATTTGACGCTGGAGACATGATCAATTTGATGCTGTTTCCGCAACAGGACAAGGCAAGTGGGATCATCTAGGGAAAGGAGATACAGGAAGGTGTGGTTTCCTTGGTTATGGACAGTTCATCCATAGCACTGCTTCCACTAGCACGCTATCTCTGCTAAATGACATAGTACGAATACGTATCAGCAAAATTACAGGTCAACTCAGCAACAAATGGATTACAGAAGCAGACAAATCAAAATGACATTTGGAAACGGAGAGAACAATCAATTGGATCACTACCAGCTGTACAACGTTATGAACACAACGTGGAAGCGGGGGAGCGGGTGAAATATATGACGCCGTTCCTGAGGGCGTAATCTGTTGCATAAGCAGATAAGAAACAATCTGATCCACATGTTAATAAAGGCGCCTTACAGGAGCTGTTTAACACCCTGAATCACACACACACATCAACACCTGTCAGCCTGGCACACACATCCTAATCACATCGTCCACTCACAGATGCACAGACACAAGAAACTGTTACTCAGACAACAGGACGCAGGTCATTAAGATAGGAATATCATCAGTACAATAACAAAGTAGGTGCAAGATAAGATGTCTACAGTGAGTATGAATATGTATATTCTTAGAATATGTTAGGGTTAGTGTTTATAATTGTGAGAGGGTTACTATATCTTTTTTTAAGGGAGACAAAGTCGGTGTGTGTGTGTGTGTGTGTCAATGTTGCATCGCAGGTCTTTGGGGAGCTTGCTGAAAGGAGGGGGTATGTCTTTTCTGTAGAGTGCTAGGCTGTTAGAGGCCTCTATAGCTGGAGGATTATGGAAATCAAACCAGAGAGATTAGCTAATGGGGATATAATGGCCAGTGTCTGCCTGGGTCAGTTGGGCCATGCAAATGAACTGCTAGCGCCAGCACTAGCGACACTGTGGTGAGAATCAATACCAACGACAGAGTAGCTATCACCAGGAGAACCGTTCCCCACAGGAGGACCGTTCCCCACAGGAGAACCGTTCCCCACAGGAGAACCGTTCCCCACAGGAGGACCGTTCCCCACAGGAGGACCGTTCCCCACAGGAGAACCGTTCCCCACAGGAGGACCGTTCCCCACAGGAGGACCGTTCCCCACAGGAGAACCGTTCCCCACAGGAGGACCGTTCCCCACAGGAGGACCGTTCCCCACAGGAGAACCGTTCCCCACAGGAGGACCGTTCCCCACAGGAGGACCGTTCCCCACAGGAGAACCGTTCCCCACAGGAGGACCGTTCCCCACAGGAGGACCGTTCCCCACAGGAGAACCGTTCCCCACAGGAGGACCGTTCCCCACAGGAGGACCGTTCCCCACAGGAGAACCGTTCCCCACAGGAGGACCGTTCCCCACAGGAGAACCGTTCCCCACAGGAGGACCGTTCCCCACAGGAGAACCGTTCCCCACAGGAGAACCGTTCCCCACAGGAGGACCGTTCCCCACAGGAGAACCGTTCCCCACAGGAGAACCGTTCCCCACAGGAGGACCGTTCCCCACAGGAGAACCGTTCCCCACAGGAGGACCGTTCCCCACAGGAGGACCGTTCCCCACAGGAGAACCGTTCCCCACAGGAGGACCGTTCCCCACAGGAGAACCGTTCCCCACAGGAGGACCGTTCCCCACAGGAGGACCGTTCCCCACAGGAGAACCGTTCCCCACAGGAGGACCGTTCCCCACAGGAGGACCGTTCCCCACAGGAGAACCGTTCCCCACAGGAGGACCGTTCCCCACAGGAGAACCGTTCCCCACAGGAGAACCGTTCCCCACAGGAGAACCGTTCCCCACAGGAGGACCGTTCCCCACAGGAGGACCGTTCCCCACAGGAGAACCGTTCCCCACAGGAGGACCGTTCCCCACAGGAGGACCGTTCCCCACAGGAGGACCGTGGAACCGGAGACATCGCCATTGGCAACCATCATCTCCCTGATGTCAGTATGCAGCATGTGATCCCATGCCTCTCTCTCTTTCTCCACAGAGACGGCTTCTGTTCTAAACCCCCTCTGTAAGTTCCAAGAAATATCTACAAACCTGACTATGAAAGAGACATGTTCTTTAGAATTCCCAGGAAGTTGTCAATTTTGGTTTAGATTTGTGACATCATCCCACCATGTGGTATTGAAACTACTTAACCCAGGTCAGAATTGTGTGAGGGGGGAGATAGGTAGTGATTAGGTCACTTCTTCGTCAATGAAAACTGGACATCGTTCAAAGAATATTAGAGTTCCAATTTTTACGTGTCAGAGAATTCTTATTTCGATTTGCGGCGAGGCAAGGCGGTTTAGCGTGGTGGCCTTCCACATGCATGGCCTCTCCCCTCTCATTTTCCTTCCTGCTCACTAGGTATGTCCGACCATTCATCAGGACCCAGACAGGGGACACCTCTTGCCTGATCACAAATGCATGGGAGCAGGCCATGAAATTAACCTTGTGGCAATTGTTTTCCCACCCGTTCCATGGCCCACTGGCAGCTCATCTGTTAAACAGCAAGAAATAAAAGTCAAGCTCAGATGCGCAAAAAATTATGACTGAGGGACTTGAACTGAGCCCAGCTGAAGCCAGATTATGCAATCAAGACCCAATCAATCAACAGCAGAGTGGATGGAGGAGCAACTTCCTGGTTGGCTCATTTTAGGGAACAATAGGGAACATAGCCAGGCAGTCGAGTGAGATGCTGCTAAGGATTCTGGGGGATGTAGAAGAGATGAGATGGGCAGATGTATTTACAGTCTGGCCAACCAGCATCCCTGACCCTGCCCTGTCTCTTGGGGATGGGTTAGGAAGGGGGAGTGGGGGGGGGGGGGGGGGAGGGAGGGAGGAAAGTAAAAAAAAAAAAATCCTTCAGAGGGTGTTTATTTGCTCTCAACACCTCCTCGGCGATCAATATTTTTAATTTGGGTCCGAGTTATTATTTTTCACATCACCGCGCTGGGGAGCAGAGTAAAGTGGCTCATATTTTAGCGCTAAAAAGATCGATATGACAGGCTCACCTTCACTCTGCCCCCCTCGCCTGCCGTGGGGCAACACATCATAACGTATGGTGGGGGGGGGGGGGGGGGGGGGGGGGGGCAGCACGCTGGAATCACATCATTATCTGTGCCTGTCGACCCCCCACCCCCTCCAAACAACCACCCCACCCCAACCTACACACACACGCACACACCCTAAAAAACACACCTCCATGACAGAGCTGATTTACTCCCCAGTCAGATCCTGCTGCCCCCACTAAACCAATCTCACCATACACAAACACTTTATCAGAGCACAGTTTATGAGGGGTGGATTGTGTGTGTGTGTGTGTGTGTGTGTGTGTCTCTACAGTATGTCAGATGCTCATCGTGGTGATGGGCTGGAGGAGGGCACAGACTCAGTTTCGTAGATTAGGCTCCTTGTAATAAATGCATCAATTTCTCTGCGTCTGTACACAATCCATTAATTATATATACATTTTCAACCAAAAAAATATTCCAGGGAGCCAGAGTCTGCCCTCCCTTCCTCATAATTCACGTCTGATGGCAGATTCATTGATTGTCGCTCAACACATCCTCAGAGAGAGTATGTATGTGTGTGTGTGTGTGTGTGTGTGTGCGTGTGTGTGCATGTGTGCGCTCGAGGGTGAGTGAGTGTTTGTATGCACTTATGTGCATGCCCTGAGTGCATGAGTGATGGCGAGGTAGAGTTATGGCCCAACAATATTACTGCTCTGACATCTACTCCATTCAAATTGCCTCGGTCTGCTCTGTACTTCTCACCATATTGAAATAAGAGCGTTTAGATTTCGTTAGCCATATTTTAACCTGCTTATGCTCTCGGCACAGTCTCACGAACGCACAGAGAGCAGAACGTGTGGGGGGGGGGAGGGGAGGAGGGCGGATCTGCCCCGAAAGTCTCGCTCGTTAACCTGCGTGTGTAAAACCAGTGTTGCGACCCCCTCACTCTGACCCCACTCTGTGTGTGTGTGTGTGTGTGTGTGTGTGTGCGCACGTACGTATGTGTGTCTAAATGGCTTCTAAAAGGGTAAAGCAGGGAACCACCCCCTCTTGGCTCGTATAAAAGTAGGTAGGGCAGCGTCGAGGAAATACGCTTTGAGTGTAGGTGACACAATTGGAACGAAACGCATAAGTACACACTCCCTAACACACGTTACGCATACACACACACACACACACACACAGGGAGGCCCCTGTCAGCGCAGAGGGACACTAAGTGTTCATAAATTCCCGTGGTGGGCTGAGCCGAGCGTCGGGGGTGCAGGTTTGATGATTGCATTAGAGCGTGCTGCTGGAGGGAGGAATTAGGGCCTTGGGCTTGCGGCAGGCTAAGGTGCCGCTGGCAGCGCCATGACACGGCTGGAACCGAGCCTGGGACTGAGGGAAGACGAACGCGACACGACACGCTCCGCCACGCCATCCCAGACTGCCCGGGGAGGAAAGGGCCACACACACTTCTTTTATCCCAGCTACAGCCAGAGCCTGTGGCTGGACCTAACCACTGCTGTGGATCACCGTGGGGCAGAACTGAAGTACTTTCTTTTGAGGAGGAAAAAAGGAGATAAAGTTCTAAGACTACTAAATGCTGCGTGTGCCTGTTGTTGTCACTGTGTAGACCGTGAAGACCTTGGAAAAAACAATAAACTGAAGCTGATAAGCCAAAGTGATTGCAGTGTTTGTGGATTGTGTGCATGTTGGCCTACATTTACAGTTTGTTCGCTCTGTGTGTGTGTGTGTGTGTGCGTGTGTGTGTGTGTGTATACTATGCATGTATACTGTGCATGTGTGGGAACTAACTGGATAGACAGAGTTGATGGGAGAGTGCCGTCTCTCAGGGTGACAACACCCCCCTGCCCTCTGCGTCTCTCCAGCGCGAGAGGGGAAATCCAATCAGAGCGTCCACACAGTGGCCGTCAGGTCCAGCACCCAGCACACACCACCTAAACTGATTAAGGTGACATGACGGGCCACAGCTGCTAGGAGGAGAACAACCACACACACACACACACACACACACACACACAGTGGTAACGAAGCAGCTTCCTGCTTGTCAGACCTCAGAGGCTGATTTATCCTCTCTCGGCCGCCTCTCACTCCTGTCTTGTAGACCAAGACGCCTTTAATTTCCCATTAAAATGCCCTGGAACAACTGAGGGCTGAGTGTACGGGGGGGATGTAGGGATGTGTCTGTCTGTGTGTGTGTGTGTGGTGTGTGAGAGAAAGTGCAGGGGCATTCAATGAATCTTGTAAAGGTTCCCCCCATAAGGAAGGTATGAGCAAAGAAAGAAGCATGCAGGTACAGGCGTGTGTGTGTGTGTATTATGTGTGTGAGTGTGTGCGTGTCAGGCGATGATACGCATTAGTGAACATCATTCCACATGAGGCCCCAGGGCTGGGCCCATGATAAATATTAATGGCCTGGAACAAGTGGATTGGGAGTTGAGTTATCAGGGCGGGCTTTCCTAATTGACATTTTACCTGCTGTATACCTTAACAGGGCTGTAAAACACCAGGCCTGGACGTAGCCAGAGAGGGACGTGTCACTCAAGGCCTCCCCCACTACACCCCCATCTCCCCGGGGACGAGAAGTGTGGAGGCTGGCCTGGATCCCTCCACTGTCAACATTAACCATGCTTGGCTGGAGATAACACAGCTAGATGTACCAGCTGTCCTGCTCTGTCCTGCTCTGTCCTGCTCTGTCCTGTTCTGTCCTGCTCTGTCCTGCTCTGTCCTGTTCTGTCCTGCTCTGTCCTGCTCTGTCCTGCTCTGTTCTGTCCTGTTCTGTCCTGCTCTGTCCTGCTCTGTCCTGCTCTGTCCTGCTCTGTCCGGGCCTTGGTGGGAGCAGGTAGGATTCAGAGAGAGAGAGTGGGGGGGAGGGAGAGAGATACAGAGAGACAGGAACAGGGAGACAGAAAAAGAGACAGAGAGAGACCGAGAGAGACAGAGACCAACAGAGACAGAGAGAGAGAGGAACAGGGAGACAGAAAAAGAGGCAACCTGACTCCTGACAACCTGAGGTAGTGAGGGATGCACCAGGAGACAGTACAGAGCCACCTGTGTCCCTACTCTGTGATATCCTGACTCCTGGGTGTACAGCCCTCTTTGACTCTGACACATTCACCTAGCCGTTTGGTGAGCATGCTTCCATCTGGAATGTAATCAAACTGTTCCAGAGAAGATCACACACAATAGCCAGTTCCAAAGAAAACACAGACACCACAAATGCCAGTTCCAAAGAAAACACACCTTCACACACAAACCCAGAGCCCGACACACACGCTGTGTGTCAACTTACATTATCCGAGAATTGACAGACGGAACAGACAACAAACAACTACCTCCCGCAGAGAAAAATTGAATGTTGCAAAATCAAATACGAGTGATGTCATCCAGGCTAAATGGCAGGCCCTGAGTGAGGAGTCTCTTCATATTTACAAACGCCAGAGATTCCAATATCTAACATCATACAAGACACATCTGGTGTCTCTCTTCCGCAAGTTGATTTACAGAGGCACAACTGCATTCTGTGTCCGTGGTGTGGGAATTAAAAAGTAAATGTGAGTCTGAAACAAATTGAAATAAGCAGCTAGCGTTTTCAATTCACTGATACACAGAGTTAATTATTTTCAACAAAAGGCCAACGTTTGTAATGCGTCCCTTAATATGTTTATGAAAAGAGCAGATTTGTCTCGGGGGACGGTGTGATTTATGAGTGTTTGTTGTCGAGGGGAGCAGTGTACCGTGGTGATATCAGATACTGACAAGAATCCTAACTGCTGCTGTTCAAGTTGCCACGACTACACTGTGTGGTAGTCAGTATCTAAATCCCACCAATTCATCTGCTCGGCTCCCTCTGTGGCGTGCGGCTTAAACTCTCACCTGCTCTGAGTCTCCTGGTAAATTTACTGATAAACCATATTCTGCACTGAATAAAGAGTGTTATAAAGTGGGTGCTTGAGGAGAGAGAGAGAGAGGAGAGAGAGAGAGAGAGAGAGAGAGAGAGAGAGAGAGAGAGAGAGAGAGAGAGAGAGAGGAGAGAGAGAGAGAGAGGAGAGAGAGAGAGAGAGAGAGAGAGTGAGAGAGAGAGAGAGAGAGAGAGAGGGAGAGAGAGAGAGAGAGAGAGAGAGAGGAGAGAGAGAGAGAGAGAGAGAGAGAGAGAGAGAGAGAGAGAGAGAGAGAGAGAGAGAGAGAGAGAGAGAGAGAGAGAAATTGGCTGAATGTTGAAAAGGAGACTTCCAGCTGAAGCTGGAATCATGACTGAGTATCTGGCTCCACCAAGAGGCCAACACATGCAACTGCCTCTGTGATATCACCACTTCTAAACGTGACGGCATAAAAAGTAGGACTAAACCAAACTGATTTACTGAGGGAAAAAAGTTACTGGTCAAAAGCCTGTAGCAACTTGATTAAAATATTATGCAACTTACAAAATATAAAAAGCTTTTAATTTGACATTTTTCTACATATGAGCAATGACCTGTTGTGTTTGGTAAGGCAGGATGGTATGAAGATTGGAGAGCAAACAGGTATGTGCTATCCAACGAAAACATTTACCCAGCAATATCGTATCGAAGTCATGAACTGCAGATTTCGGAGAATTCAGTCACATTTGAAATATCCTAGCACCATCTTGTGGTTCTGCACAATTACTGCATGTCCGGAAAAACCTGTCTACCCTAACCCTACAACACCAAAACAGCTGCTACTCATGATCTGGTATGACTTTGTGATGGATATTATTGACAGTGGCTGAACTAAGTGCTCTTTGATGTTGCCCACCCTTCCCTCAAAAAGCAGGAACAAGGTCTCAGCGTGGCATATGGACCAGCGAGTAGTGGCACTCACTGTGAAATGCTCCTGGGATTTGTAGTTCTCATCGAGGTAGACGCGGGCTCTGTTGTACTCCTTCATGGCATCACTGGACAGCAGCTCTCTAATAGAGGAAACACACACAGTTGCATAAACAACGTATTTACTAGGATTATATCGACAATCACTTTGAAACCATACCTTCACTATTAACAACACAACATTCAAAACGCCTCAAATAACAGATGTTGATCTGAATGTCAGTGTTTTTCGTGCAACTTCCTTTGCATACGAACATACCCTAGCCTACAGAAACATTCAAACTTCAAAATGTATGTGGCGTGTTTGAAATGTCACCAGAGGGGGAGTAATAATCATGTGACACCAGTCTGTCTCTAGCAGAGATGGAAGGAAAGTGGATGCAGCCTCAGAACGCCATGTGGTGTGACACACACACACACGAGGATTGAAGGGGACTTACTTGACGAAACAGTCCACATGTGTCATGGAAGCTTCGTAGTTCTTGCCGCCGACCTCTTGACAGTGCACAGCTATGAAGTGGGGCTTGTGTGTGTGGACAGTCTGGGATGGGGGAGGAGGAAAGGGCACAGGGTTAACAGGATATGGAGCTCGCTGATCTCTTCGCTCGTACCCCCCACCAGCTCAGACCACCACGGGTGGGAGCTGGTGGGCTACAGTGATGTCTTCATGCCGTGTTACAGCTTTAACGTGACAGTACCCACAAACACAGACAGACACACACACACACACTTACACACAGAGACATACGGATGGTCTGTGTTGAGATTGAATGCAGACCCAGGTTGAATGGCAAAACTAGGTTTAATATGATGTGGTGGAAAATAAGCCGTTTTATTCATTCATTCGCTTAAGATTATGATCAAATTGACTAAGAGGGTGGAAAGAAAATAATTTCCATGAGTAACAATAACCAGAAAGGCCGCTCTAGAGTCACATGCACCCCATCTCCCCCCCCTCACCCCACCTCCACTACGAGGTGTTTGTGAGTGCACTGGACGAGTGTTCCAAGGTGCCGACCCATTATTGGAAAATCCATAGAGAACTGAATTACAGGCACTCACGAGTTGGCCGGTGGATAGTGGGCAGGGGCCGTAGATCAATGTCACCCAGGATATGTTGCCCCCTTGGGGGTGTTAGGCCTGGGACAGCCCCAGGACCAGAGGCCTACCCCACCGACCCCCAAGACCCCAGGTTGCATTATGCACTACAGGCCAAATCAAATCAAAGTAATGTATGGCAATAACACTATGGATTTTCCATCAACCCATGGCTTGTCACTTAGCTGGATGACCCAGGAACCAGGCTGTAGAAACACAGGTTCTCAAATTTGAAAGATTAGTGAACCTATCAGCTTCAACTGAAAAGGTCATGAGCTTCAAGGAGCTTTAGTTAACCAATACAGTGTGTGTGTGGGTGTGTGTGTGTGTGAGTGAGTGAGTGTGTGTCTCAAGTGTACAGCATGCTGTTTGTTTTTCCAAACCATAAAACCAGCTTCACACACATTCAAGATCAGAAACTAATTAAATCAACGATTCAAACATTGGTCTGATCAAACAAATGGTAAAAAAAACTACAAAAACCAAAACAACTAAAGCCCCACTAGTCACCTTAAGATTTCCCCAAACAACTGCCCCAGCACAGTATGTCGGTTGGTATATGTGTTTCTGTTCATTAAAGCTTCACCATAGCCTTCCCTTTATTAATAGCCCTAAACACAGAGGCAGTAAAATGCCAGGCTATAAAACTTGTGTACACACTCATACCAGCTTTAAGACCCAGGAAGCCTGGCTGACGAGGAGGAACTCCCTCTGAGACACACCATGCACAGTAGTGACGCTGCCCCTTCTGCTGCCATCTAGGATGTTGTGAGGACAGTGAGATGTTTGACAAAGAGGTGTTCCTCCACACCCCCCCTCTCCCTCCCCACTTCCTCCTCCTCCCACTACCTAACACTTCTCTTCTACCATCCTGACAGTGTTTGAATACCAAGGGGCACCCAAGTCCCTGAGGGCGGTATATCCCGCTTCAGTGGAATAGTTGACTTAAGATTGTGGACTAGGAGGCTGTATTTGATGGCCAAACAAAGCCATGGAACAACGTGTCAGAATGGTCAGAATATTTCAGCCACAGGCTCCTTGTCTGACCTGTCAGTATAGGGACGCACTGTAATGCTAACAACTATACTGCGACAAAATGGCCGAACAACAGTGACATTAAGAGAGGGATAGTCATCATCATAGACCGTCATCGTGAATGAGGATCGATTCGATGAGGTTACCAATATCATATTCTGCCACCATCAGGTGGCCTACTTCTCAATAGCAGTGTGGATTTGAGAGGTGTGTGTGTGTGTGTGCGCGAGCGCGTGCTGTCGTTCAGGGTTTGTGTGTGACTGTATGTGCGTGTGTCTGTATGCGTTAGTGTGTGTGTGTGTGTGAGAGAGAGAGTTAGATTATGATGGTGTCCCTGGGGAAGCCTGAATGTAGGAAGGCAGCAGCAGGCTACAGTGAATCAGTATGACTGTAGCTCAGCTCTGCCGCATCAGCGCCACACCTCGCAATTCGTGTGTGTGTGTGTGTGTAAATGTGCACAAGTCTGCGTTGTGATTAGCGCATTTAAAATTGGCTTGTTTTTAATGGATTGATTGTCCATTTGATGCTTTCCACACTGCAAACATTTGCACAAACCAGCATTCAAGCATAACAGCAATGCAAACATACAAAGGTGTGCAAATAGCACGAACACACAGTGCATTGAGTCTACAACAGGCCTATGTGTTTAGGAACATCCTGACAGAGGGCATTTAATAAGCAGTAATGTGAGGAGGCTGAGTCCTATTACACGCTCTCTGATTGGTGTAAAATAATGCAAAGAAAATGAAGTAAGGGGGGTGGAGGGGGAGGAGTATTGATAGAACGAGTGAGTGAGTGAGTGAGTGATTGAAGGATGGAGGGCTGTCTGATCTGAGAGAGACAGAGCAAGTGTGAAAAGTGAAAAAGGTGAGAGACAGATAGTGAGAGAGACACAGACAGACACAGACAAAGTAGTGGCGATAACCCACTGGCCCGTGGTAGTAAGAGTGCTTTCCAATGCAAATAAACGGTGTGATTGTTCAACTGCAACTCAATATCAGAGTGTATACTTGTGATAAGGTACTTACTATAAGCTCTATTAGTATCACATTTGTGTTTCAAACTGAAGGTATTAAATCTTGCCTAGTTTACTGTGATTATTGTAAATGGGAGAGAGAAACTGCTGGAAGAAGAGATCGAGGAGAAGTAGCAGCTTGAGCTCTACATTCCCTCTTCTACCCAACCATCATCTTGTAAGAACAACCAATCCGACCACATTTTAATACTTATCGACATGACTACCAATACAACAGGAAGTCACACAAGGAGGTTTTAGAAAAGGAAGCACCAAGCAACGACAGAAACTCAAGTCTTTGGCAGGAGGTGGGGGAAGGGTGTCTCCTAGCCTACAAATCCTAGAGGAGGAGGAGACTGTTACACTAAAATCCCATTTATATCCACCCTAATCTGGATATAAATCCTGGAGGATTTGTAGGCTGGGGGACGCCTGCCCCCGGTTCCTATGCTAAAGAAGTGGGTTGATGGATGAGTTATTTGCTGGATGTTTCTAAAAATACACTACAAAAGGCTAAGGGGCATGGCTTTGGTTGTTTGGCCAATGTAAAAACCTTTATGTATGCGTGTGTGTAACATGTTACGTATCCAAATCTAAATATGAGTCCTAAGAATGTGCCTCATTTCCTCCAGAAGGAGCAACTAACTAGCCTTTCTGACACATACTCACATACTCTTACTGGAAGAGTAGAATCAGTAAGAAAACAATGGAGCTCAACACAAACAATAGACACTGGACGCACACTTGGCAAGTGTAGAAAGGCGCTATTTGTCACCTCTAAAAACCAATTCAAACTATTTCCTCTCTTCTTTCCAGGATGGAAGTGAATCACCGACTATTACACAGAAGCCCAGTTTTTTTCAACTACGCCAAAATAAAGATACTCTTTACGCACTTGTTCCGTGAGTACAACGGTACTTAGGAATGGTTCGCTTGACCCGATGTTAGTTTCCTCAAGGATCACAATGACTCTTGCTTAGAGACTAGGTGCTCTTGTGGTTAGTGGTAACTGATTTTAAATTTTTGTTCTCGCTGTGATATATTGTTTTTATTACTGTTGCTTGCTTTTTTCCACAGCTACACTTGCACTTATAGCGGTTCATGTTGTTTAATTGTAACTTGTTTAACTACATGCTCTTATGGTTCTTCCCTTTGGCACTTTGGTTGTTCACAATGTGTGCTTCATGTTTTGGCTACTCGCGATGTTTTTTGGCTATCTTGTTGTTATGATCAGTGACCTATGCACTTTGTAAAGCTCTCTCTTGGAAGTCGCTTTGGATAAAAGTGTCTGCTAAATGAATAAATGTAAATGTAAATAAATGTTTCAGTCCAAGTGTAAAGACTTTCCAGTGTGTTTGTATGCAGTGTGGTTCTAGAATGCAGTTTTCTGACCAATTTTGTCCTACTAATGACTAATGGCACTGATACCAGTAACTAATAAAGAAAACAGCATGGGTACAGTGAAGTGTGAATTTGTGTTAGTAGAGCATCTGTAATGTGTGTAAGCTTGTGTTTGTCTGTGTTAAATCAAGTGGGGCCTAAGCAGATGATGTTGCCATTCAGTCAGTGGTGGTGTTCCCAATAGCCCAGCCAGTCCAGAGCGTGTTGGTTTCCATGACGTCACCCACCAACGAGCTGGCATTAGCCTGCTGGTTCACTCAGGGGCACAGCTCTCTATTTCTCTCTCTCTCTCCTCCTTTCTCTCCCCTTTCTCTCTCTGTCACCCTTCCCCCTTATTCCCCTTCACTCTGTCCATCTCTCTCTCTGTCTGTCTGTCTCTCTTCCTCTCTCTTTCCCTCTCTCCCTGTCTCCTTTTTTGCTTCTCAATTCACCATCTCTCTCTGTCTCCGTTTCCCTCTCTCTCTCCATCTCTTACCCCATCTCTCTCTGTCTCTCTTTCCCTCTCTCTCTCTCTCCATCTCTTACCCCATCTGTGTCTGTCTCTCTTCCCCTCCCTTTCCCACATACAAATCAAAACAAACATTTAAATCATGAGGCCATCAACCCGTCAGAGCATGTAGGGCCCAGACCAGGGTTCCAAATGCTGTGGTTGAGAGCAGGGGGACCCAGTTCTGAGTGGTGAGACTCAGTAGTGTCCATGCACCCATCAGACGAGCAGACAGACAGCTGAACCATCGTCTCGACTACCTGACTCAGTCAAACATGGCCAGGTGTGTAATGTTTGTCACAAAACCACATGGTTAAAACAACTTATGAAAAAACGAATGGTGAAAAGACAGTATTTGCACAGATATGTTTGGCATTGCTCTTGTTTATAAGAGGAGAGTCAAATGATCCTGGTTAGGGAAATGCTGCTTTTACATTTTACATTTAGCAGATGCTCTTATCCAGAGCGACTTATAGTAAGTAAGTACATGCATGTTGGTTTCTGTGTGTTTTAGCCCAGGGCTGGTTTGACACACAAACCCACTACACACATTTCCTGTGTGTAAAAAAAAATCCTCAACGTACTTTCACATTTACACATTTGATGTAAGTTGTTCCTGTGTGTCAACACATTACAAATCTGTTTGTTTGTTTTAGCCCAACCTAGTTAACTTGCATCCTGTTCAAACCATTTGAGAGAAATAAAATACCTTCAGTGAGTGATAAAATACCTTCAGTGAGACAAATGATTTACTGTGCGAGTGTGGATACAAAGGTCTAAAAGTATTGATTGCAACTTGTTTGCTTGAGAACTCAGATAAATACACGCTCTCAGATGACCTTAATATAGCAGAGGCAGGTCATTCAAACTGCCCTATCCTCTAGCTATGTGGTAGAGAGTCACCACCTCCACCTAAAGCCCAATTTATACTTAGGTCGCAGACACTTTTGAAAAGGTCGCCGACAGAAATGACGTCTCGGTCGACACTTTTAACCGTCGCTTAGAAGTGTCGCCTACCAGGAGAAATTTCTACAGGCGACTGTTTTCCGAAGTATAAATGCAGCAGCCTGAGCGACACTTTTTTCTTTTTCGTCGGCGACCATTTCAAAAGTGTCCGCGACCGAAGTATAAATTAAGCTTAACAGATCCTGGATATGACCTCCACCGACAAGGACAGCCCAGCAGGGTCCCCCAGGGACCAGAGGCAGGAGACCAGGCTGACCCTGGAGCAACTCTAAGGTCAACGGCTGATGCCCACCGTCACACCTCATCGAAGCGCTCCCTCGGCTCACCAGGCCAACGCAAAGACAGTCTGCGCAGCAGTGGGTGTGACAGTGTGTGTGTTCATGCGGTTAACCTAGGATAAGCCCGGGCTAAATCCTCTTACAGTTAGTGGTGACCTGTGGCAGTACCCTGTGATTTGAGGACCCTGGCAAACTGCCAGCAGGCCATGACCAGCACCGCCAGAAATGACCCGTGGTACTACAGGAATAATGGTAGGAATGCTTCTTTATGTGACTGGATGACTTGGTGTCTTTTCTGTCTATACACTTATTCCTGTGTCCCCCTCCGTCATGCCCATGTCCCCCTCGTTGTGTCCATGTCCCCCCCCCTGCCCGTGTGTCCCCCTGCCCGTGTGTCCCCTTGCCCGTGTGTCCCCCTGCCCGCGTGTCCCCCCCTTGCCCGTGTCCCCCCCTGCCCGTGTCCCCCCCTGCCCCTGTCCCCCCCTGCCTCTGTCCCCCCCTGCCTCTGTCCCCCCCTGCCTCTGTCCCCCCCTGCCTCTGTCCCCCCCTGCAAGTGTCCCTATCTCTGCCACTGTCGATGCCCGTCTCTATTTCTCATCACAAAGCGAGCACCTGTCAAACCGACGGTAGCCTCACTTCCCCTGCCACAGTGGAAAAATGTTGTGGTGTGATCAAACGATACGACGGTGCTTGCGTTTCCTCCAACTTAAGACAATACGCAGTCAAATTAGAGCGATCCTCTCTGCAGGAGATTTAATAATCGTGCATTCATAGAGCACAACGTAACAACGGCTAGAGTTTCAATATTTGGCCCACACTCACCGCAAGTGGGAACTTGTCAGACTTGAGAAACAACAGTAAACTGCCGATACAAAAAGCAGCCAAGCTGACAGGAAAAGTCAGGAGTGCAATGATTCCGTTTCCAGTGACAAAAACGTGACCGTCGAATGAGCCATCGGCCCCTTGCATTCACTGGGCTCACAGCGCACATGAAAGCATCCATACAGTAGACTATGAACATTGTGAAAAGAGCCCCATGTGACTCTGGCCTGCGCTCTGTGGTTCCAGCCTCATGACAGGGCTGATCTCGTCCTGCAACCACACAGTCACAGGGAAGCTGTGTGTGTCGAGATCGTGTCCCAACACGACCATCTCCTGGTCCTGGTCTCCAGATCCTGAGTGGCACCACTGGGCGCGCACAGAGACTCCTCCCAGCTCTGTCACTGGCAGTGACTTTGGATTGAAATGTGTGCTAGACAGGTTCTTGCACAGGTTTAAACGAGGTCATACTAATGCTGTGTGCTGTATGTGATCGTGTCTCCTGTGCGGTGTGCTCTATGTGATCGTGTCTCCTGTGCGGTGTGCTCGTACCTGGTAGAACTCTCTCAGCCATGTCTTCTGGAGGTTTTCAGGCTGCGAAACAGAGAAGAGAGACTTCCGTTAACCACTGTTCTTAGACAAAACATTTCTTTGACACTTTGGTTGAACTCCCCAATGCGACACATTTACTGAACCGTGACAATATGAGGCATCTTTTCTTCAGTAGCAGCAGACACAGAAGCAGACACGCACAAACGCACCACACACATACACAAACACCCCCCCCCCCCACACACACACACACACTCCAGATGGGGCACCTACGACTAACAAATGAAGCTCGTCAGCCAATGGCAATAACACAGTGAAAAAATGTCATGTGTGTATACGTGCGTGATGGTGTTGAGTTTAAGCAGCCCACCTCCAGTAGCTTTTCTCAATGATCAGGTAATCTCTCTCTGGCTCTGCAGTTAGCTCTGGGTATATGTCAACAACAGCCTCCACAGTTTACTCTCCCTCTCTCTTTTTCCCTTTATGTATCTGTCTTTCTCTACACTTTAAAAGGCCATCCCCAGCCCTGGACTTCATTTCATTTGCAGGGTGGAAACAGAGACAGAGCCTTGGGCAGTCTACCATTTAAGGAAAGATCTCCCCATGTCGATAACTGGGTCTGATGAACTGGCGTGTGTGAGTTCATTCCGAGGCAAAGGGAGACTATATTAAGAACAGTCAGTGGAGAGGAGTCCAATCTGTACTGGACTGGTGGTGCCTGCCTACAACACAACCTGCAGCTCTGAATCTCTGGGTCACATCAGCAACAGAGCATCATACTGTTACATCTTGCACTCTAAAAATACCACATCGCTATGGCAACCTGAGGGGGGGAAAAAAATAATTCTCCTTCTCTAGAGTAATATACACAGTTCGATCATGAACAAGTCCTTTGGTTTTACTTATAATACAGGCTGAGCTGATACTCTCTGACACACAGTGGTGGCAAAAGTCACAGTCTCCCATGTGTGACCTAGTTAGGGCATAGTGGCTGTTTCTGGGAGCACCTGGGTCTCTCCAGGTCTACACTTGGTAGGCCTAAACTGGGAGGGAACAAGGGCCGTTTGTGTGTGTTTCTTGTGACAAGAAGTGTCTGAAAGAAAGAGAGACAACAGTGATATAAAGTGTGTGTGTGTGTGTGTGTGTGTGTGTGTGTGTGTGTGTGTGTGTGTGTGTGTGTGTGTGTGTGTGTGAGTGAGTGAGAGAGAGAGAGAGAGAGAGAGAGAGAGAGAGAGAGAGAGACATGGTCCCAGCCCTAGCCTCAGTCTCAGCCAGATCAGATCATAGGGCTATATAAGGACATGAGCACTGGACCCTGTCATTAGTCATACTGAGAAAGAGAAAGAAAGAGAGACACAGTCACACAGAAAACAAAAATCGAGAAACAAAACCTTGACACCTTCCTCATTTGTCGACAGGTCAGGTGGTAAAAACACTTGTACCTGCGTACCTTTATGTGCACCTGTATGAGTCGAAGAATGTTCAACAAGAAGGTGTGTGTGCTGTGCGTGTATGCGTGGGTGGGTTTGAAACAAGGTCAAGGCCCAGTCTTTTTAAGTCTTTAGCTGCAGGACCTTCGGATCCACACGACTATCCACCGGTTCAAACCGCCATGGCAGGCCATTGCTAAACAGTGGTATATTTATAGGTCTTTCCATTGTTTAGATTCCTCTAGGAACGCTGATTGCCATTTCAAAGAGCCCTGTGTATAGAAACAATGTACACACACATACCAAATGCATGCGGCTCCACTGGACTAATTAAGTCAAATTTATCGTTGAACCTCCACAGCCAAAAAAGTGTCAACTGTCCCTGACCACATCTGTAGTGTGTTACCAACGAGAAAGTAACCCCCCCTCATCCAGGGGGACTGTCAGACACTAATAAGACAATAAAACCACACTGTTGACAGTTTTACAAACAAACCCTCTTGTCTTAGCCAAAAAAATTGTCTCTCCCCCCAGTACCACAACAGCAGAACTTGAAGAAAGTCCATACAAGCTAAAGTTGGCTCCACGCTCAGTTTGACAAGAACTCTTTCTAGAGGCCCTGTGCTAATTAAGATGACCCATCTCTGCCGAGCGCAATGGCTCAGGTCCTGGGGAACAGACGGTGACCTTGGTAGGGTGGCCCTAAGGAGGGCCAGGGCCCCCCGGAGGCCCTCTGCTGGCTGGGGCCCCAGAGAGGAACGGACCTAATGTAGGAACGGGTCCTCTCCTCAGCACTCTAAATCTGCAGTCCTGCACCGCGGCCCTCCCACAGCTTATCAAAAGTTAATTTTCCGTTAATTAGAGACGGGGCTACACCGGCAGCAGAGTGAAAATAGACGAGGGCCTTTCTTTAGGGCCCTCACGCTCGCTCTGACTCTTTCTCCATCTCCTCCCCACTCTCTCATTTCTTTGCCCATCCCTTTTTCCGTTTGTGCAGTCGACGGCCTACTTTTCCCACCACTCG
Organism: Osmerus mordax; assembly: GCF_038355195.1. NCBI lineage: Eukaryota > Metazoa > Chordata > Actinopteri > Osmeriformes > Osmeridae > Osmerus > Osmerus mordax. Next base: position 15,716,978 of record NC_090054.1, on the reverse strand, counting down.
GGGAATTAAAGACTCAACTCAAGCTTTGGTGAAGATCTACTTTCATGTTGTCAAAGTGGTGTATTCTTTAAGCAGCCACGGAACGGAACGACCACAGAATGGCAACCTCCTGCTGAGCAGGCTTACTGGGGTTTGGATGAGATGTGAAAAGTAATTACATGGAACACCTCCGTTTAGTGAACAGCGTGCAGTGATCCATTATGAGCCCCTGGAAAACCCCACTCGTCAACAAGCAAGCTACTGCTTCAAGGCGCCGCGATATTACGGTATGTCCACCCACTGTCATTGTTCTTCGCAGGAGACAAAACAAAAAACACGATTTGGACAAAAGGAAACATATTTGGACAAAATCCACAGGTCACGAGTGACCCCTGGTCTTCTTCTCACCCGCTGAGGAGCTCTCCTTTCCGTGGCGGAGTGTTCCGGTTGTGGTGCAGACGGAGCGGACCTAGATATGCGTGATGACGACAGAGCTCTGGCAGACAGAGGGCCCGCTGGTCAGCTGGGAAACACATGGGCACCACATGAGCCTGCTCCTGCTTCGTAGGTCACTGACTCCTTCCTCTTATTTTCTTTCTCTCAGTCCATCTCACGCCCCCCCCGTTTTGGTTGACGTCAATCTCTGCCCTAAAACTCTACTTATCTCCACCCCCCCACTGCTTTTCTTCCATCTCAAGTTCTCAAGAAAAACCCAGTTCTCACCCTTGCCTCCACCCCCTTACACCTGGCCAGCTCCAATTCTCTCCCTTCTCCCTCTTTTCTGAGCAACGACTGGGTGAAATAGTGGAAGGTGTCAGCTGTTTATCCTGTGTGTCAGAGGAAGGTGTAAGAAATGCAATAAAAGCCTCTTACTGGAGTTATTTTTGCACTTTACGCTATAAAAGAGGCCAGGCTGGTCGAGGGCAAAGTCAAATCCCTTCACATGACTCCTTGGCTGCTGCCTCCTCCACCTCGCCCACCACACCCTCCTCTTCCCCCTCCTCTATTCAGCCACCGCAGCAAACAGCCCTGGTAGCAATGGCTGAGCAGAGCAAATGTGCAGACGCAAAGTCCTCAAATAAGCCACTTAGATACATAGGTATGAGCAAAGACAGAAGACCAATAATCACTTTGTGCTTGTGTGTGGAGGATAAGTGCATCCAGGGAGAGGCTGGTGAGAGGCCAGTGTGAAGGTTGGTGTGAGGCCAGGTAGAGGCTAGGTGTGAAGCTTGGTGTGAGGCCAGGTAGAGGCTAGGTGTGAAGCTTGGTGTGAGGCCAGGTAGAGGCTAGGTGTGAAGCTTGGTGTGAGGCCAGGTAGAGGCTAGGTGTGAAGCTTGGTGTGAGGCCAGGTAGAGGCTAGGTGTGAAGCTTGGTGTGAGGCCAGGTAGAGGCTAGGTGTGAAAGTGAGTCTGTTGTCCTCGGTCCAGGAAAAGGAGATTGGAGGATGTGACCTTTATCACACGTCAGGTCCAGTCTGCCCAGTAATCTTCTCTAGTCTCCTGAGTTGAAAGACCATCTCTCACCTTGCCTCTCTCCACACCTTTAAAAGGACTTTACGGAACATTCCGAAATCCGCTGTCCAGAGGAAGGATCAATTCTCATCTAACATGGCACAATAAATTCATTCCCTCTATACAGACATGGATAAAAGGATCTGCTTGTCACATCAGAATTTCCCATGAGACAATAGGCCTATGTTGCCAATGGCTTCCATCACTACAAATGTTTGGAATGCATCCCAAGCAAAACCAGTGTCTTCAAAAGTTCACAGTGGGAATCTATTTTTGTTAGGCTGCGATGCTGTTCCAAAAAACAGATCCCAAAGGCCCTCAACATGCAGAAGAAAAAGCCCCATTTGCAGCTAATTTTGAACAGTGTTGTAAATGCCAATCTACATCTAGGCTGTAAATCACACTAAATAAACTACATTGAAATACTGCATTCTGCTAATTGCTACAGTCATGCTTGAATATAATGTTCTTGAATTAGGGTATCATGGTAGCAACATGTTATGCCTCGGTGGTTCGGAATGTGGGATGTGACACTATATCTCTAACAGATCGACAGCCTGTGAATGTTGACACACCAGTAAAAAGGAGGTTATTAGCTTTCAGGGGAGCATGTGGCTGTCTAAAAATAACCTCCCTAGATGAAGGGTTTTGATTGAGGCAGGGACTGAGGGAGGTGGGGGGAACTGGGGGAGCCAGCTGGACTACCAGCAGAGACCACAGGGAGGCGTTGGAGGGGGGTCCTTAGCTCTAATTGGCACAACAAACAGCCCTCGACTAGTCATCTTCTCCTCGAGATCCAGAATGGCGTCAAGTAGGAGAATGAGTGACAAGCCTAACAGGGTTTGCCACTCAATTATGCAATACAATTTAAGGCAGCTCATTATAGAATTAATTAGAGCAGGCCATCTTCGAGAGGGTTTAAAATTAGGCCTTACGTTGGAATGAGCTTGTCTCCTCTGGGGTCTCCCTGCCCCCACAACAGTGAGGCCTGGAGGGACTGGGGTTTTGGAGGTCTACCTTAGGTTACTTAGTGGTTTTCAAGTCAGAGGATACTTTTCCTCGAGGCAAGGAGGGATAGGCTGCCTGTCACACTCACAACCCCCTGAGAGGGAATCAATACTGCAATCAGCTGGGCTGGGAGCATAAGTGTCATCAGGGCAGGAAATTACAGCACTCAGAATAACCGCAGCTGCGTGGTTGCAGCACAGGTCTGCATCACCACCTCACAGTCTGCAAACAGCACTCAGCCCACACACAGCTGTACTGTTGCTCAAATTCCATGGATAATTTGTTGGCACCATTATTTGGGAAAACAGAACAAAAAGTTAATATAAGACAAAAATAAGCTGAACTGGCTAGATAAATGACATGGGAAAACAAAGGATCTTAAGAGTGCTAAGTATTTCTCTCACACTAGTTCCCACGTGTTACTCCACACAGATGCTAGGTCTCCCACTCTTAACATGCTGCAGGCAGCTACTGTATAACACCTCTGCAGACCACAGCAAGATGAAAAAAAACATCAAAAAGAGTTTGCAGAGTCTCTGAGGGGAAAAAAGACATGCTTGTATGAAGAGGCTTACTTGTTTGTCTCCTTCCCTTAAGTGATCACCAGAGGTTTCTGAGTCCAAGCACAACTTTGAAACCTCAAGATCTCTACATCTCACAGCTGTTCACAGTACCACTTTAGTCACAGAACATCGTAGTAAGAAAAGACTGAGGGGTTCTAGGTGTTAGCATTATGACTGAAGCCAGTGAAAGTCCGTGGAGAGAGGTGTGTGAGTTAGAGCGTGGGTGCAGACTGTGGAGTCGGCACGTGCAGACCAGTCACTGAGAGAGCATGTCTGACCAGAAGAGGCAAATAACCAGTCTCACTCCAGCCCGAGGGTCCTATGTTCAGGCTCTGTTAGGGAGACAGTATTGAAGCCCACTGGGAGAAGAATAATTAAGTACAGTATCTGAACTGAAAAGGGCAATGTTAGCAGTGGGCTACTGAGTGTCTGGAAGCCACACATCTATTCATTAGACTTACCAGAAATGCATGATGTTTGGGAGGACTTGTGAGGGCAAATACATAGTGAAACTGAGATGGCGTACAACTGATAAAAGAGATCTTGGTTTTAGATCAGCGAGCCCGCAGCAACACAATTACAAACCATGATGAGAGAAAATAAAAGACACACTTTACCGCAAAAGACTTCCTTCTTACCTGCCTTTGAGCCCCACTCTCTCACACTCACTCAATGCCCCACCATGAAACAGCTAAATACCTCGGCCAAAGTTCTCTCTGGCTCAATAAGCTATTTGTATTACTGTCCATGTAACAAAAGGAGATCACACTTGTCTAACGTAATTGTTCAATTCTCTCTTGGCTAAGACTTATTGTTTGCAGAGGGTGAAAACTATGACCAGACTCATAGGGTTTTCTAAAGGGACGGCTTGTGTAATAGTTGTCATGTTATTTCAGGCAAAGTGATCTTTAAAAAAAGCCGCACTACAAAGTCTGGTCATCACTACAGTCAAACGTGTCAGGTAGCACAGGCCTATAACTTGCTTAGCATCTTGACAAAAAGTGTTGGCGTATGGATTGCTGAACTAGCCAAGTCTTACAAATCATATGAATTACATTTCTACAAACTATGCAGAGAGGTTCAATCTAGATCTTGGACGATGTGCCAGGTAAAGGTCTGAGGTGTAATCCCTGTGTTTAGAGACTACTACCCTGCTAAGTATCTTGCTTTGAATGAGCAGAAACTGAAGTTATCGCTAAAGTCTTGATATTAGCAGCACACTTTGACTTAACAATGTTCAGTGTTTTCCAGCTACAATCACCTACTTTTTAAAGGCCTACATGTTATGTCATTGACCTTAGAAAGCTGTTAAGTTTGCATATGTAAAATTCCCAACACCAACCAATTGAAGAACAATAGCATGTCAACACACACAAAAATAGCCCTGTTAGCAGCGGATTGGTGGAAGCTCATTCTTAGACCAGGAAGATAAGTGTCTTGAGAGGAGGAAATCCCCCACTGGCTTGGAAAACAAAGAGCCTATCCTTCAACTGGACAAGACATCCTAAAGTCAAAAAACAGATGACCTGACCCTATAACTAGCACATGCACAATCACACACGTACACCAAATGTGACCTGATCCCAATAAACAACCAAAAGCACCTGATAAACTTAGTTGAAAACTCTTATCTGCACACAGAACGTCCTAGAGAAATTCTAACAGGTGAAACACATTTCATCATCTGTACAGATGAAATGACGGTTTACACACCCATTATCTTTTCAACTTTAACCCCAAGGTCACAACTAACAGGTGTGATCTTTAACAACCGGCAACAACAAAAAGGGGACGCTGACTTTCAAAAACTAGTTCTGCTCACATTTCCAAAGCGGAAATCATTTCTAAACAAGGCCATACTTGGAATCATCCATAATTCATGCGAGGAAGAGAGATTCAGGCTGTCACCGAGCCTGCTCCACTTTCTCTGGCTTTGACAAGTTACACAGAGGTCTCCAGTCTCCACTGGAGCCTGCATGGCTATGTTGGATGAGTGTCCATCTTTCAGGCTTTCCCAGGAGATAGACAGATGAAAGGTGAGGGGAGGAGGAGTGAGTGATTATGAAAAACAAGAAAAGGGGGTAGGAAAGACAGAGAGAAGGAGATAATATTGATAGAGAACAAAAGTTGACATGAATAGAGAGACAGGGCCATTGAAACAGGTGCATAATCTGCTCCTCAGTGAAGGTGATTATGTCTACTATCACAAGTCTGAGTACATAAGGTCTCTTATTTGGCAATGCCGTGTCCTAGATTCATAATCCTCCCATATCAAACATGTGGGCTATTCCTGTCCTAAAACCCAGAAAAACATGTACGCATGTACGTATAGCACACACACCTAACACACGCATCGCTGGAGAACACAGAAGAGCAGAAAAAGAGGTCTTTCAAGTCTTCTTAGATTTCTTGGTAAATAGTCAAGTGAACTACATATCTCACTATCAGGACATGCAAAGCAGGAAATGATTTAAGAAAGATAGAGATGCTATGTGGTACGGTTGTAGCAAAGGTCACATTCCCTGTCAGGTAACAAAGTGGATTAAACGTCCTTTCTTGGTGAGCAATCGGCTAACCATCTACCCTCAACCCAGTCCCCCCCTCTCACACTTTCATCTTCCTTCAACCTCTCCCCACTTCTGACTCATCTAATATCATCTCATCCCCTTCAAGTTTGTCCTCTCGTCTTTGTCCGTATAGTCTACCTCTGGCCTTCTGTCCTCCAACAGTCTCTTGCCGCCTTCTTCCCCTCAAGATGCCACGGGTTCTTATCGCTCTCTGCTCTCTTGCACGCAGCATCCTGTTTGTATTGGCGAAGGACAAACATTGTCTCTGTGTGTCGCGGAAGACATTTCACAGGCTATCACGTTTTCTGCCTGGACCTGATATCTCTATAATTGGGTTCTTCCTGCTAGAGGGTGGGAGAGACGGGTGAGGGAGAAGTAGAGAGGAATAGAGACAGAGTGAGAGCAAGGGAGAGAGAGCGATATAGAGCAAGAACCCGACTGACAGCAAGAGAGAAGAAGAGAGAAAAAGAGATGGTGCATCCACAATGAGAGTAATAGAAAGGGAGGAAAGGGGGGCAGTTTCCATGACACCATTAAAAGGGGGCGAACAGCACCCCCCTAACTCTTTCCATCAGGGTACTGTGAGGCCCAACAGAAAGATCAACATGGTGTCCATATCACAAAAACAGGCTCAATTCATCCACTTCTGCCAAGGTCCAAAATGGACTTAGTAGCAAATAAATATGATGAAAATATGGATGGCTATCTATCTCCAAATCCCTCAAGAACCACTAAAATGACAGCTCCCCTAGGCAGTGACCTTAAGGATACGCGGCTTAAAACCTCCCAAAACAAACAGAAGAGAAACCACTGGGTTTCCACAACACAGGGTTGCAGCCAGCCCTCACCAGGAGAGCCTGATTTATGCCCTCAACAGCCCAAAGACAACGCGTAAGGTTCCCAGTTGCTGTGCCAAGACTGAACCTAGTAACAACATGCCATAGTAAGGCTCAGCCAATCACCCACTGAGCTGGCTGTGAACAGCAGCTTGTGGCTTTAGCTCAGTGGGATAAGACCCACTTGAGGAATACACACTGGGCAGTTCTGAGCAGACATGGTCAGTCATGCAGGCCGGGTCAAGGCCTCTTTGGGATGGGTTTATTCCTCAGTGCTCACTCTGCGTTGTGTTTTGTGTGTGTGTGTGTGTGTGTATGCTTGTGTGGGTGTGTACGCTTGTGTGTGCCCATGCCTGACTGTCATTTCCCATGGCCCGGTCCTGTCACTGAACTCTTACCCTCTCCCTCATCTCTCTATCCTCCCTCACCCTCCCCTCATCATTTCTGCTCTCCAGGCCCTCTCTGGCCCCTCCCAAGCTATTTACAGTCATTTCCTATATTTTTTCCTACACATCTGAACACAAACTTGTTAAGAACGTCTGAACTCAGAGCAGGGGGAAACTCCAGAAGAAGTTTAAGAATACAGACGATTAGAAAAAAAATATTTGAATCATGTGGTACTTGAGAGATTATATGTAAATGTGTCATGAGTGACCTCAAGGGATTTCCCCCCTTGAATGTCCAGCCAAGAATGTCCATCTATAGATAATGAGATCACTTGTCCATTACTGCTAGAAATTCGGATGGAGGCATTTTGCAACCGCATAGATGCAACAGAAAGCAACAGTTGAGAAAGTGTTGGGGCAAGCCTACATTTCTGGAGAATTTCAAATTGTGTCACACTTTTAGTGACTTCCATATATCATATTTGCAGATTTTGCAAAGCCTTGCGAAGTCAATTGAAAGAAAGCCTTTATTTCCCTTGCAGTGTTTGCTGTTTCCAGGGATCCATGTATTTGTTGTCTGTCACTTTGCACGGCAGCCTGCTTCTCTGCTCAAAGGCTCATTAATACTCCAGATTGTTCCAGACTGTCACCCATTACGGCAGAGGTCTCCTCTCATTGATCATCCCCTCTAAACACATCTCCCTGACAACCCTGGCCATCTCACAAGATAAAGATGAAGAGTAAAAGGAAAGACACACACATGCACCCCCCCCACACACACACACACACACACACACACACACACACAGGATGCAGAGTGCACACTAAACATCATGAGGGAGGCGTAAACAGGATTTCAGAGACAAAGTGCAGTCTAATCTCTCTGTTCCAGATGTAAAACCCTTCCAAAAAGAACACACACACCCACCCATACACCCATACACACACACACACACACACAGAGAATGGGTTGATGAAGGAAAAAGAGGAGTAGCAGGGAGAAGTGTCTCTGGAGCTGGTTGATGTCCCAATCCAGCCAGATGTGTGATTTGTCCCATCCTGGTGAAAGAACATCGTGTCACAGTGGCACCATCCAGTCAAAACACCTTCTAAATCTAAATAGCCACAGTTCGACCAGTTGCGAAAAGGGGTTGTCTTATGACTGAGGGGGGGCTGAGATCCAGGTCGAGGTCGACTCAAGAAGCTGCCGCCGTACATAAAGGCCGCTCTCGGAGATCCCGGCTGTGCCAACGAACGCTGACCGCCATGGGAGCCACTCCCACCCCTGCCGACCCGGCGGAGAGAGACAGACGGGAGTTTCTGAGAGGAACGTGACAAACGCCAGACCAGGGAAGCCTGCTGGGCTCCTCAGCAGCTGTCAGCCTGGAGCCCTCTCGTACCTTCTGAAGCAGCGAGAAACCTCCCATGACGTCTCACAGGCCATAATGTTTATGCTTCTTTTCGAGTCCGTACAGCAGATAACCTGTGAGTAAGTGTTTATCACAGCTTGCAAAACGATTGCAGGTCAAAAAATCGGATTTGTTTTGACCCTGTGAACAGAAAGAACTAGAACACAGACAAGGATTTACCTCAACGATGTGCTCACACTTTATAGGGAGCGGCCTATACCTTTTTACAACTGTTGCTGCAGACACCACAGCGCAGAACATTGTTGTGATTTGTAGCAGTGAGACAGTAACACAACTCACCAAAAAGAGAAAGTGAAACGGACAGATAGAAAGAAAGACGTGGAACGGACACCAGCTATCCATTCGAGGGCTCATTTCACACCGCTTCCACTTTGCTTCACCACTAGCCAATCAGATAAGAAGGCACCCTGCTCCTCTGGGATCTGAGACGGGTAGCGTCACCGTCGACGCCGTGTCCGCGTCGACGCCGTGTCCGCCAGGCGCCTGGGTCACCTTGTAGAGTCTGGACCTCCGCTAATGTGACTGTGCGACACCGACCGGCTGCAAGTCGATAGCCAGGCTAGCGGAGCGGGCTAGCAGCCCCTTGGTCATAAAAGCAAGACATTAGGCCACTGAACAAACAGTTCAGTCTGCTACCAAGCCAGGCCTCAGCTTGGAGACTGGGCTACTCAGGGGAAGAGGGGGACATGGCTTTAGATGGAACCCAGAGGGACCTGACATTATGGGATCCTAAACGCTCATCATTTCAGAGTCAGCCACCTGTAAAGAGGCTCCTCTAATGTGTATTACCTGTCTGGACATGTTGTGACACAGGCATGGAAAAGCTGCAGGTAAACTTGTAAAACTCGAGATGTCTCGTCTTAATATTTACTTTTAACATATATGCGGTCACTGTAAATCAATTGTATAGTATCTGGACCACTTAGACACACATACCATACTTAACTGATGGATGATGAGTAGGCTAATCTTCTATTATTGCCTGAGGGAGGTCGAAGGTCAGGTACCCTTTCTTCCACAAAATACTGACCATCTAACCACATCAAGTAGTGAGGCTTGAGTGGGCAACTTCAGGATTTCTACCTGCTTTCCATCATGCACTTCCAAAGCAAACAGGGCTAACCCTGAACGTGACAACATGAGTATTTGCAGGTGGGCTTAAGTGCTACTGTTCTAGATAACGTTTATCTTGTTCCAGTCAAGCTGCCTCTCCTTACCTAAAACGTCCAGTAAGAACGCATGCAGGCTCTGGCCCACCATCTGCCTGGCTGGTATGAGGACTGGGCTGGCAAGCACCGGCACGGCTGGCACAGTCAGCTAGCCTTGTGGTGGCCACTTGTCTGGAGAGGCTCTGACAAACCAGGGGCAGATGGAGAGGGCACCACTTCAAAAAAAGAAAGCGTGCGTGTGTCTTTGTGAAAGAGAGACTGTGGATGTTTGTGGGTGTCGTCTGTCTGCTCCTTAAATCAAATGGAAACTGATCTGTATCATACACCCGGCAGTCCTGTGAACTGGATCTGTAGATCTAGAGAATCAGCCCCACGGACATGTGGAAGGCCTTCTAGAACAAGGAGATGGCCTTACACAGTAAACAATCACTAAAGAAAACATTTCGGGATGAAAACCCTGAATAAAGCTTCAACAAAACATGTGCTGGGCCAGGGCTTCTCAATGAAGCAGAGCAGGAATGTGGAAGTAAAGCATTCATATGCGGGGAGAAGAGGGGGGTGACCAATCAGAGTCCAGAGGGAAATCCTCCCAAGCGAGAACAAGGAAGCATAGTTTGGACAACCCAAATCTCTGCTTAATGCCAATGACTCCAAAACCTTTAACGCCCCCCCCCCCATCCCCAACGTCAGAAAAAGAAATGAGCCTGAGGAATGATTCTTTGCCGTCACACTGTTTCCCAAGGCGAGGCCAAAGGGGTCCTTTTCCTCACTGGCCCTAATGAAATAAAAGGATGTCTTCAACAAAGATACATTTGTGGAGCGGGGCTAAAAATAGCCCCCAGTGGGGAGAAGGAGGGAGAGAGAGGGACAGGCGGCGGGGGGGGGGGGGGGGGGGGGGGGGGCTTCCGGGGGGGGGGGGGGGTCACAGAGGGTTGTGTATTGTTTAAGTCCTCCAGAATGGAAATTCAGGCGTGTGGTGTGTCAACAAGGTTGGGTAAAGAAGTAAGTGATAAACCCCCTCAGTTACCCAGTAAACTGGCAGAGGGGAGATAAGCCAAAGGGAGAGCCCCGGACACACACACACGCACAATGGAAAACACGTTCCCTAAAATCCCAGAGTTAGTGTTTTCATTACAGAGGAACATGGACAGGCACGTAGCTCTGCTTCAACACACACACACACACACACACACAGCAGAGCAGTCAGCAGTATGGTTGCTCACAGTACATGCTGTGTTCCTTCGATGCCTCCCTGGAGACAGCCTACAGACATCACAAAAATCACGTTTTCCACCTTTATCCAGAACAAGCTTTGATTCAAGCACACTAACTCTCCCCACCCCAACAGAAGTTACTCCCCAACTTAATAGTATTTGAGTTAGTCTGTATTTGGCTAAGGCTCAGGATGGGTATGTCATCCAGGGTTGTGCTACGTTTAAAGGGTTCAAGCACTGGGTGGACCTTAAAGCAGAGCAGGTCTGGTTTGAGTGTGGTGTTCAACTGGAGGCCGTGAAAGCTTTTCTCCAGGCCGGAGGAGAACAGGCATAGTTGAGGTAAGATAGGCTAATTAAGCCTTTTCTTTCCTTCACCCTCCCCCTCCATGCCTCCACAGCCGGCTCCCGTGATTTCTGACTCTCTCCACTGAGGAAACCCCCCCAAGCATTGGCGACTTGACAACTGGCAACCATCGTAAACATCTTCATTGTGGATCAGCTACACACAGTGGTCTTCTACGGGCATAGGAGAAGTCCTAAACTTCTTTGAGGAGGCATGTGACATAAAACAGGAGCCGTGGGGGGATTTTTCTCCTGGGAGTGCCAACAGCCAGTGTGTGTGGGTGGGTGTGTGCACGCGCGTTGTTTCACTGTGGATTACTCCATTAGAGAACCGCTTCCCTTAAATGGGCACCTGTGAACGTCAAACAGCGTAATACTAATGTTCATCGGAGAGAGTTTTCTGTTATGGTTCTGCTGAGGGAAACCAGGCCCAGAAGCACACCAACATCTCTTTGTCCAACCTAGCAGATGTGACACACACACAAAGGTAAAGGAAATAGCATGATAACATGAGCTAACACAGTCCAGGTGTTCTGTATAAAGTAAGGTTTACTTCTCTCCAGGAAGTCTGTAAAGTAAGCTGGAACATGAGCAAATGGGGAGCAACGTGTTCATGGGCACATCAAGCTCGTCTTAATAACTTGGCAACACAGCCCAACACTGCTGCTGAACTGCCATGTTAACAAAACAATACTGCTGCTGAACTGCACATTCTAACAAAACAATGGACTCGCTGGGAAATAGACACACTGGAATGGTTGTGGAGACAATAAGCCTTCTCCATCACAAGCTCTTGAATAAATAAACACAATTCTCGTGTGTGTGTGTGTGTGTGTGTGTGTGTGTGTGTGTGTGTGTGTGTGTGTGTGTGTGTGTGTGTGAGTGTGAGACCAACACAGACAATCCATGTTTCCACAGAAAACTGATTGGGTGTGACAAATACTGTCTAGCCACACACTGATGACATTTTATTTCCAGTATTCTATGCACTGTTCTTAGAAGAACACAAAAGACCTCCTTAAGCTGACAAATAAACCAAATGGTGTGGTTGTGCAGTGGAGCGGTAGAGGGGGGGCTGTTCAGGGGCCAGGCTGGCAAGCCGGGAGGCGAGGGGACGTCTTCTGCAGCCGCGTGGGAAGAGCCTGCTCCTTTATTAAACAAGTCGGCTTTCCAGGAGAGATAGATAGAGATAGAGATAGAGATAGAGAGAGAGAGAGAGAGAAAGAGAGAGAGAGAGAGAGAGAGAGAGAGAGAGAGAGAGAGAGAGAGAGAGAGAGAGAGAGAGAGAGAGAGAGAGAGAGAGAGAGAGAGAGAGAGAGAGAGCTGTGTGTAACACTGACAAGCTGCCAAGTGTCCTTAACACATCCAAGGTGCCAGGCCAGTACTGACATCGCAAGTGGTCACAAGACTGGACGTGCACTTTGAGAGACAAACACACAACTGCAACTCTTCAAAACACACATCTGAGTTTACACAGCAGAGAAGGAGGTGGCTGCCAGACTCCTTTGATAAACATTAGCTTGTGATTGATTCCAACACAGTGGTAACAACCAATAACAAGCTCTTGTCAAAACGACTTCCTGTGATGATCCAGTCGAACCCTTTTTCCCTGGAGCAGCATACTGTACACAGACATGAGAGAGGATACTACTGGGGCACAGCCTTCCTCCCAACACAGACGTTTAGACCCACTGAATGGCATGCTGCTCACGCTAAGTTTAAACAAGCATGGACACACCCCATACAGGTACTCCTTTACCTGCCTAATATAGGGACTTGTGTGTTTACATTCCTGTCGCCAGCCGAGTTTGGACACGTACTGTATGTCATCGGCTGAACACAGAGAGAGGAGTCTCAGTGGGAGAAGGAAGTACGCTTCTTGGGGAAACGTTTCTTGGGCAGTGTTCAGTGGAGTCTGCTGTCTAACACGCTCCTAAACAGGTTTGAGGAGGTTGCCTGCATGGATTGATTCCTTCAGAGATCCACGGTAAGTCTGGGAGCTGAGCCAAAAATGCAGAGTTCTGGTGCAGGACAGGATGCCTTATAAAGACCTGGGTAACAGCCTGTTGTAATTCTACGTTTAGTCGCAGGTACAGTATGTTCCTAAGTCTTGTTAAGTGCATGTTTCCGTGCGCACATTCATGACTGAAGTTGCTGAGTGACATTCTGCACTGTGTACATTTGTGCAAACCATAAGGAAAGGAGCAAGTGACAAACAAACTCTTTTGGAAAACAACACCGGATTGTGAACTCCCAGCCTGAACTCATGAAACACCCACTCCTATCCCCGCAGCCCTCCCTCCCTCCCCCCCTGCTAGCCTCACATCCACTGACACGAGACAGTAGGGATGCTAGCACGCACAGAACCAGGAAGTCTTGACATAGAAGATAGGGCCTGAGCTTAACCCGGGCCTTCACTCTCCCTTCACAGCCCCTGATGTCACCTAAGGCTAAGGGCTCATCACACCGAGCTAGGCGTGAAAAACACATCCTAGCTCTTACTCTCACACACAAATAAGACAGCACAATGCTCTTTCTCACACACACACACACACACACACACGCGCGCACACACCCACAACTCTCAATACTTTTAGAAACCTTGCTTTCACCCACTTTCACATAGAGGATAGCATGGCAGGCAAGCCCGGACATGGTGAAACACCATGTGTAGCCTGGCTGAAACAGGGAGTTCCTTCAATAAACTCTCCTCAACATGACAGTCATGGCAAGACTGTAAAAATGTAAATGTAAATGTAAGACTGGGCCGCGAGGCTACTGTGAGCCCATAACATGTCCTATATCCAAAAACACGACCAATTAAGCCAAGATCCAAAAATAACCCTTTCAGTTACTAGTTTATCTGGTATATTAATAGTGTATGATTAATTGTTGTAAGTAAACACAGTTTTATAAATAGTCTTTGTGATACCACAGAGTAAAGTAGTACTATTAGCTGATAATGACCCACTGGCTCATGAAGTAGGCTAACCACTGAACAAGAGCAGCAGAAACTGCAGTGAGCAATACAGCCTTCATGTACGGTACTACACAGTAACACAGCAGGCTTCCACATTGCTGATTTAGCCTCTTGCTTTGAGCTACACGGGTTATCATAGCACTGAGTCCTCCTCTGCCACCAGAGACTCCATGAATGAGTCCTTGGGCTTGGGGACTGAGGGGCATCTCTCTCTCAAGCTTTCACATTCTGGATAATTATGGCTCTTGGAAGGCGCCCAAGCCGGCCAGCTCCTCTGTGACACTCCCACTTGTATCCCAGGTCCTAATCTGTGTCCGCGGGGGCCCGGCCTTCATTGTCTCACTCACCCCACTATCAACTCCTCCTGAGGAGGGTCAATGAACTCTGGGAAGGTTCATGAAGGCTCTCAGTCATGACTTTGCCCTATCCTACTGCTGGGACAGGTTGAAATAGTACACACTGCCTGTGAGTGTGTGTCTTTGTGAGTGAGTGTATATCACTCCCCTGAGCCACTATTGTAAACACCAGTCTAGTCCAGTGACTGCCTGCTTGTTTTCATAGGTCAGATTAGCAGATCTGGCCAGTGGGGAGAGTGGACAATTTATTCCCTTGAGTTTGAAACACAACCTAACCATCAGTGCCTGGCTCAAGTCAGCTAATCATCCAGTCAGTAAGGCCTGGCTGTTCTGTCCAGTTCTACTGCTCTTCAGGGGCATAGTGACCCGACTGACTGGGAGGGTCCCAGGGGCCCACTGGTCCAACTCACACCGAGGCCTGGTGCTGTCTGGATCCTGGACTGAGGTTTCAGACTTTACATGGTCACAGAAAACCACAAGGGAAGGGAGCCATAGAGGAGGACAGGGAGGTATCTGGTTAAAATAGCTTTGTGGGAAAGGGTCTCCTTCAGAAAGCTGCCAACTGGCAGCCAGAATGTGACAACTCTGAGTCATGCATTCAAGCTGTGTGTGTGAATGACACGGTGAGGAGGAGAGGACTGCATGATGCAGAGAACGAAGGAAACACCTCCCATGCACAACAAATCCACCTCCTCTCATTCAAGGGCCCTCCATATTGAAGCCATCAGCAGCCCGTGGGCTCCTCTAGACAGAGGTGGGTTCTGGCTCTGACATACACTCATTATGACCAAGGCTGTTGGTACTGCAGTGGGATGGTATTTACTAAATTGGTTTTAACCCTCAGAACAACTCATTTAGGTATGATTTATTTCAACAATCCTGTAAACACTGAGCCAACAAGCACCTTAGGTCTTGTCCTAGAGAGGTTTCTAAATGCCTCACTTGGAGACAATGGGCAAGACAGGACTTACCCTACGTTAGACAAATGTAAAGTTGTCTGTAAACTAAACACCGATCTTCATGAAGTAAGCTACTAGCAACCGATTCCATTCCATTCTTAAAATGCTTAAAACCAGCTTGACTGCTCCATGTGAACCCATCCTTAGTCAGCAGAGTGCTTCTCAACTGCCTCTTCTAATCTACAACAGATCAAATTTCTGTAGCCTAATGCTAAATCAACATAATCACAGCATCATCAAGGTATATTCTAGACCCTTGAGCCATGCATTAATATTTAACAGTTAACATTATCAAATGGTAATGGCCAGGCTGGTAATTTAATGGGAGTGGAGAGGAATCAGGTGAGGGGGAAAAGTCTCAGAGGACTCTGCAAACTCAATGCTGATTATTCTGGCTTTTGGAAGCCAACTCGTTTCACCCCTCTCCATTTTCTACTTTGAAAATCGAATTTCCTTACCTGAGGGGGCAGAACTAGAATGAAGAAGCGCATCAAAATAGCATCGTCTGATCTGCCTTTCATAAACGTTCATCTCTGGCTGCAGCATGAAACTCAAAACAGGAGCTCTCTTGAGCAGGACAAAGACAGATGAAGCCAAGAGACTTTTGAGATCATCTGAAACCTGCCTTATGAAGCATGACAGGCACAGACAGAAGGCCTAATTAATTCACCTGTTCTGAATCTCCCAGCATCCCAGTCTATCCTCCAACCTCCACACTCAATTCTCCCCCCATTAGAGAGCACCCACCATGCAATGAACCCTTTCCCCAGAAAAGAATGATTCCATGTCCACGCTCCTGTCCCATTGTTAACAGAGAGGTAGAGTGCCCACCTATAGTGGTGACGTGAAGGAGAGTCTGGAGAGCAGCGCACACACGCTGTGCTCCGTAACGGGCAGCATTCAGTCAGATGCTGAGAAGCTACAGTGGCTAGGACACATTCGGACTGAAGCTGGAGCACACATCCAAAACGTGTTCTCCTCAATTTCATGCCATCTTTACTTGTGTATAAATGCCAGCATACTGGGGTCTGGATCCATTAGCAGACGTTGTGATGCCGTGAGCTAACGAGCTGTTAGGGGATGCCTGAGAGGGAAGGAGAGGGAGAGAGGATGCCTGAGAGAGGAGAGAGGGAGAGGGAGAGAGAGAGATGCCTGAGAGAGAGTGTGAGAGGAGAGAGAGAGAGAGTGTGAGAGGAGATAGAGTGAGAGAGTGAGAGAGTGGGGGGGGGGGGTAAAAGAGGGAGCAACAGTGGGTGCAGACAAGCAGAGGCAGGGTGCCAGAACTAGGTACATAAGCCAAAAATGGCGACATGGCAAGACCATGCCTCAATCTCCAGGGTAACTGAAGTCCAGAGTGAGCACTGGATACATTTAGGGTATGACATCACGGTTCACAGACTACAGTAAAAAAGAAAAGACACAGATTGGCGGACGGATCGGTAACAGGTGGTTAAACAGATGTCCAAGGCTCTTGTTACTCGACTAAGTCCTCAATAGTCCACAAGTGTTGTGATGTACAGTACCAGTCAAAAGTTTGGACACATTTTTTTTAAAGAGATTTCCACCATTTCCATTGAGGGGCCCCAACTGCATGGTGGACTAGCCTATATCTGAGGAGGCAGAGTGAGAGAGGTGCCCTCTGTTCCCTGGCCAGAGTTCAGATAGAAAAAACACAGTATTGCAACTATCTCCTTAGAAAACACTCCACTCCCTATGCCCTTTATGTCACACTGTTTAGGCCATCACTCTTCCATGGCGGAGTTGGCTATTACCCAGTAAGGAGATAGGTGGTTATTCTAATTATACCGATTGTTATTCTCTTTCATCACTTCTGTTTCATTAACTTTAATCTTTTTCCAGCAGCAACAGCCCACTCCTGTTGTATGACATTATAACAACCAAGACTTGCGCAACTTCCTTTAACACAGTAGCTAACTTTGAATAAATAGGAAAAAGGGGCGTGCAAGACATTCTCAAATGTAAATAATGATTAACACCTGACCTTTACATTTGAAATGCACCTCGAAAGAGGTGTTTGTCTTAATTTGAGAACATGCCTAACCATGAATGTTTGACTTTGCCACATGTCCCTTTCAAATTATAAATGTTTGACATTAACGGGAGTCAGAGGAGCATAATGTGGACACGTCTCCCTTGCCGCTGATTAAACTAAAAAACAGACATTAACGTTTTAGTCATTTAGCAGACGCTCTTATCCAGAGCGACTTACAGTAAGTACAGGGACATTCCCCCGAGGCAAGTAGGGTGAAGTGCCTTGCCCAAGGACACAACGTCATTTGACACGGCCCGGAATCGAACTGGCAACCTTCAGATTACTAGCCGAATCCCTCACCGCTCAGCCACCTGACGTCCTACAGTTAGGCTATATCAACTCCACCTTCATTTACCAGTTGCCACAAGAGAATGATTATGATAACACAACAGGCTGTGACAACGTAAGGGACCCAGGCAGCCAAATGGTCACTGTCTCTACCAAGAAAACAATTGTAAGAGGGTGTGATTTTTGTCCCTGAGAAGTCCCCTGAGAGGATCACTGGATCTGTGTTAGGGTACCCTGGGAAAGGACTACACTACTAAAATAAATTAATATCCTTTCTATGGAGGCCGATCAACTAGTTTGAGTAGGCAAATGTTCCTCGTCTTTGACCTTACCCTCCAACACCATCAGCATTTGTATTTTTTTGTAAAGGCCATCTAACCAAAACACCAAACCTTGTGATCTCTTAAAGGCTCTGTATTTGTCTCACAACACCACAAACAACAATCTACAAAGAGTCCATTCAGCTGCCATGAGCAGTGTGGAGTTTGGACACATTTTGTGCAAAGGTGACTGCATCTGTTCTAAAAGAAACATACGTGTTTGCTTAAACGCTGCGCATTTTGTCTCACAGCACAAACATGTAGGCTAGCCTATGGAAAAATAAAGCTGTCCATAGGACATCCAAAGCTCAGTGGTCATGACAGGCAGTCTATTAATATACAAACACTAGAGAGAAAACCCTTCCCTCTCATGTTTGGCCCCAAGAGTTCAAATGGGTCAAAAACAGAAACTGAGAGAGAGATAGAGATAGATACAGTGAAAAATGAAGAAAGAGTATCCTCAGTTATAACAACAATGGAATGAACTGCCCGCAAGTTAGTCTATGTTAAGATTTTTTTAATCGCTAGGTGATATTATTACTAGACAGTTCCATGTTAAATTTAAGCATTTACAAAAACCTTTACATGACTTGTAGATTGATGAGTATTTAAGATTAATTTGTAGTGTGTGTTTGAGTTGCCATGTTAACAATAAGAGCCATGAGGACACAGTTGGTTACTTCATTTAGATTCTCTCATGCTGCAATATAGCACATATCAACAGGTGGTTTTAAAATTATTATAGCCTAATGGTGCCCTTGTTTTGAGAGTTATCATTGAAGGGAAACATTTCTAAAGCTATCTTTCAAATAAAATCAACAATGTGTTTTTACATAATATATACCTACAATTACTAAGTATACCTATGCTAAGTAATGAATAGTTTAACACATCTACAATTCAATGGCACATTACTCGAGAGTGTAGACTTATGGTTTCACTTTCTTGGGGTTACCGTGGTGCAGACGTATTATTTATGAATTACATACTGATAAGATACCATAATATGTTACATTTATCGGAAGATAGGAGATACATTCATGTAGGTAGTCAACACATCAAGAGGAACGGCGACACTCAAAAGGATCTTCCAGTTGTCTCTTCAAACCGTTGGAGATGGCATGCTGTCACAAGAATGTTTTAGGTAGGCCATGGTAGTTAACACATATGTTCTTTAAAACTGGGAGACTAATTAACATATCGGCTCAACATCAATGGCAAAACGAGGTTAATCAAGTTCTTGAAACCCAAACCAATGTCTTCATAATGCGTGAAAAGACATGCAGCAAAACGAAAATCTTTAGAGCCGAGACGGGCCCACGTTGTGATTATGCTCGTAGCCTACAAACAAGTAAGGTGGTTACGGTAGGATACTGCAACCTATCTGACAGATTGGTGGATCAGTTAAAATCTCCGCGAGGAAACGGCAACAACGCTACAGCTACAACAGACCAAGGTTCACATAGGCTGCAAAGACACATTGTAATAGAAAGCATTCATCAACACGTCGCAGCAACTCACATCTTCAAAAAGCGATCCAACGTTGGCTGTCACGAGCAGTATTCCCGTGCTTTGTGTTGTCAGCTTCCCTGCCATAATTCGTTTAGAGTAAAGATTGTTACGGACTTTGACTGTGTAAAACAGAAAGCAAACAAAAGTCGAAAAATGTTTTAGGATGCTAGTTCGGTTAAAATACTGAGGATTTGGGACTGCAGCCAGGGTTGAGATGGCTCGGCTCGCGCATATGAGCTGTGCCTGTGCATCTAGTTGCTTGCTAAAGGTCCGTTCTGGTGTTGTTTTAGCTACTTTTTTACGTTTAGAGCCATCGTAAAAGTTTCCGTTTTAATCCACAGCGACTGCTGGGCTCTGGTTCATTTCAACGATGAATGTTTCCCTGGCTTTTGCAGTGAAAAAGTCTCCCTCGCAAGCACGGCTCTGCCAGGACCATTGCCTTGATTGTTTAGAGAGGAGGATAGGCTGGAGTCCTTCACGGCCCTGACGTCATCAAGCGAATGGAAAGACGAGATCTCTTAAAAGGGCGACGCTGTGTGGAAGCGTTACGTAGTAGTTGGTTTATGCCTATTCCCAGACTCTCTTTAACACCTTCAGTTACTTCATTGATGGGTTTAAACAAATAGTAGCCGATGTGATGTCGGCTGTCAGTGTTTAGGTTATTGCTTAAAGTAAAATACATAGCATTGCTATCATCTTGCACATCAACGTGCAAGATACATCCCCAGCAACTGATCAACCTCTTATTATTCATGCTTCTTAATAAAATGAGTCGTGAATTGTTTCAGCTGTATAACACTGTCTCTGAAGAGAAGATAATAGCCGTTTTAAGATGGTAGGGCCCACATGTGTAAACTCAGCTGTTAATTTTCTGTCTCTGCTGTTCCTACACAGCAGGATTAAACTCAAAATGTTCTTATTTCTTCAAGAAATTTAAGGAAATTGCATTAAAAACAACCTACAGTTCATTGAATATATGCTTTTCCTCATACCTTTGCTGTAGATAAGGTGCACTCCTACAAACGTAGACTGTGTGCATCAAGTTGAATTTGGGGTGGACTCAATAGAGACTTGGAGGGAAAGAGGTCAGGAAGTCAGTCGCATGACAGTACAGGAGAGATGTCTTCTGATGTGAGAGGGTGACAGTATGGTGGACAGACTGCTGTTCCATACAGGGAGCATGAGAATGAGATTCCTGGGGGTGAACACAGTGGCAATCCACAACACCAGTGTGGCCTCAGGGATGTGAGCTAGTGGGGGAGAGACATGGCTCATTGCATTTTACTGAAGAGAGCAAAGAGATTATCGCCATAACAAGTTATTCAAAGTACCCACAGCTGTGTCTGGCATGTGTGTGTGGGTGTAAGTGTGTGTGTGTAAGTGTGTGTAAGTGTGTTGGGTGCAAGACCAAGATCCATTCACTGTAGTCCATCTGCTGTGTCATGACAGTGCCCCCCAAAATATTTTCCTGTTTTGCATATGTTGTTCCTGGAATGATACAAGAGGTGTTCATGCACAATTACTCTCTCAGACATTAGATGGCCCATATACCTCAAGTCAAGCACAGTCAGTGCACTGTGTGATCATGATACGTATGTGTGTGTGTGTGTGCGGGGGGGGGGGTGCTCTTTATTATCTGCACTGCACTATTCTCTTACTGTTCACTGCCGTCATGTGCAAATAGAACTAGTTTTATGGGAACAGACCATCCAATCTCAAACAATGGCCTTTCTTAGGGAGTGTTATTGCATGATTCCTTGTAATCCAAGCACCCTTGCAGGGCAGTAAACTGTTTGAACTCTACAAGAATTGAGTCCTTGATTGGACTGACAGATGTTTATTATAAAGTAGAGTTAACATAATATAGTCAGCGCAGTGCAGCTGTGGTTGTATGCCAAGGAGTTGATATTTTAGAGGTTATTTGGGAAGGGGTTAAAATAGTCCATTAACTGTTCCCTTAATAGGGAGAATGAAGGGAAAGAGAGAACTGAGAGAAGAAAAACAAAGCTGGTAAATTGTAATTTACAGTATATTGGCAGAGAAGGGTGGCTTGTCTTTGCCATGGGTAAAATATCTCTTTGCCCCTTTCCGTTGAGTATTCAAACATACAGGGGGAGGAGTGGGGAGAGAAGGACGGGGAAGGGGAAGAGGGCTCCCAGTGGAAATGGTCCTAAAAATAACACTTTAAATATGTGTCTGTGCACAACATGATAACAGCCCAGGTAATGTGTTCCATAAGCTGCAGTAAATACTACACTGTTAGCTCTGGACGGGATATCCCTCAGGAGTGTGAAGGGAGGGGTATTGGGAGTTGTGTGTGTATGTGTCTGTGTATATATGTGTGTGTTGGCTGTGTGTGTGTACAAGTGTGTGCGCTTATAACTATAAGTACGTGAGAGTGTGTTGGCCATTTGCTGATAAAACACTCAAACTGGACAGAAGCCCCTCCTTCTAAACTCCTGGTAATGGAAAAAAAGCTGTAGGAATTCCAGACTGTGAGCAAATATGTGAACTTTGACCCCTATCCCTCCACGGCTCAAATTCACTCACCTAAAAATAGAAAAACCTGGAAATAATAAGCCTTTTTATTGTATCTTTGGAGCTGTGATTCGAGTGTTTTTATGGCTTTGACAGCATTCAGTCTTGTGTGGAAAGGGCGATGTTTAGGTTGTTTGACCTGATATCTAGTTTGTTTTCCCTTAACTTTTTGTGTTTTCAGTTTGGAGACCAGCATTTTCCAGAGCAGTTTGAAGGCAGGCTGCTCTAATCATGTCAACCACATGCCATTTTCCGCGTATGTATTTGAATATCTGAAAATGCCTTCCAAATGCGCTATTGTGACTCTCTCTCTCTTTCTCTCTCTTTCTCTCTCTCGCTTTCTATTTCTTTGTTTACCACTCACTCACTCACTCAACCTTTATGTTGTTAATGCACATTTCACTACTATCACACCAAGAACAATGATGAAAAACCAAATTAAAAAAGGATCAGTCAGACTATCTGCTAATCTGGAGGCACTACTGCCTCCCTCACCAAAAACACACACAGACACACGCACACACATACACACAGTGCATTAGCACCATAGATATATATATCTATGATTAGTACGGCCTATTTTCCTATGCCAGGGGTCACAATTAACCCTGCACGTGATTCAACTCAGGCAGATCACAAGTCTGTATTCCCTGCCTGAGCTGTATCCTTAAATGTCTGACATATTTCTGTAGCCCCCTCTTCAGGCTTGCCTGGCGCCCACTGTGAGGTCGACCTATTTTGGATGTCTCTAGGGAGAGGTTGATAATATCCCCCTCCTAATTTACTCTCTCTTTTCCAGTTAATTTGGAGCAGTGTAACCTGTGGGACAAATGTCAGTTATTTTGCGACAGAGGCTGGTGGTGACCTAAATCAGTTTAAACTGAGAAGGATTGACTGGTGAGATGGAGTTTGATTTTAGACTGATTTGTTTCCACTGACAGATGCCCATATTGATGTTAGCATAGTCATGTATGGATTGATCTTTTGTGAAAGCATGTATAGAGATTAAATTCCATCCTTGCAAAGAAAACAGTACATTTCAATGATCTATTGCAGATTAGACACATACACATTTGACCTTGTAAACATATTATATCCTTTCATGTGAAAACGAAAACGAAAATAACTAAGTAAACAGAATCAAATACAGGTTTCATTGTTTCATAACAGGTAATGGGTGTGAAGAATTTTCACTTTAACATTTGTCAATGTCCCTGTGTTTTGTGCCACCTAGAGGTGATATGTTGTAGCTGTCAACAAGAACTGGCTGAAACATGGTTTTTAAAATCCATATTGACCCGTGTACAAGCGTACAAGCGTGTCAAGTTTGGCAGGAAGAATATTTTTTCAAAAGTTGTTCTTGCTCTACAGTGTTACTGTATGTTTCAAAATATATTTCAAGCAATGAACTATGGGTACATATATTCACATAGATGAATATCATGACTCATTCTGTCATCCTCATCCTTTAAAGGAAAGCTCACCCCTAAGAAAAGGTTTGAAACCCCCACTGGCAACATGTCAAACAGCCTGAATCATTCTGGATCCACCGTTTTGTTAATGAGAAGTCCTGTTCAACACAAACCTGGGGATTTAGCCTCTTCTGCTGGGAGACTTTGTGAGCTCCTGAAGGTGTTGAAGACTGGTCTGTGTAGCTAGGTAACGGCCACTGCCAAACTGGGAAACAGACCTCTCTGTGTGCTCCTCTCAGAGGCCTTATGTAAATGCTCCACAGAGTTAGACGTAATTGACATCAGCCTGTGTCCTGGCTCGGCCAGACTTCAAATAATTGCATTGGTCCACTGGGTGAGCAACAGATGTTTGTGCTGCAGCTGGTTTTAGTCAGTCATAGACCCTGCCCTGTCTCACACAAACTGGGCTTCCTCTGTTTATTGCTTTGTCTGCATGGTGGAGGTGGTTAAGTGACCCTCCCATAATTGGCTAACCCTGCTTGTGACGTGAACATTTACATTGGCTTCCCAGGCATTGACTGAGGCTTGCATTAAGCGTTCTAGCATACACATTTCATGAGAGAGATTTGGGCTTAAGTCTTACTTCATAGGAACATAGAAATCATAACGTTGAGTCAAGCTAACTTGAAGACTCCAGTTTATCCATTCTATACACAAAACGTAACTACAGAAGTATCTTAGTTTAATTAAATAGCTTTTCAGGGTCTGGTAACAGTAATTACACACATCTTTCTTATGAAGTCACTTAACAAATCAACAGAACATTCCATAATATAAGAACACTCTAACATATATAACTAAAGCTAAATATGGTCTAGCCAAACTTTATTTAATACGGAAGAAGTCTGCACTGACAAATTAAATCCTTGTAGTAACCCTAATGCTCCAGCAGATGGTAGTGATCCTCTCCAGTGTAACTGTGATAATTGAGATATTTAACATACCGGTACCTACACTTACCAAGCTATACAATACATATAAGTATAAATGAATAACAAAAAACAAAAGACAAAAAAATTTGCAGCTGCTGGAGTCTACTGGCCATTCTCCTTTCTTCTCTCTCACAATTTGATTTGATTTGATCACAAGTGTTGTGTTCAAACAACCCAGACCTTTTCTGAGATATTACAAATGAGTTATTTTACTATTATACATTTTATAGAATGGAAAAGTATGCCATTTTAGACACATACACTGTTGCAAACTATTTAATTGCTTTGCTTTTCCTTGTTGGCCACTAGATGTCAGTCTGTCCCCTGGACTGAGAGAATGTTTCTCGTTTAAAAAAATCTAACAAATTGATGTGGATATAACCAGAATTGATCTCAGAATCATTAAGCTATTCAGCTATCAAGCTATCCATAATTGTAAATGTTTGCAATGAAACCAGGTTGTTAAAATGTGTGCCCATCACTGAAGTCTAAAAATGAATCCAGAAATGTAACCTAATGCCACTTAACAAATTGTATCAATGCCAAGTATTCAAGCAAATATTTAGATACCAACACAATCCTCAGAGTTAAATGTTGACAACCTCACAAACTTGGTCAGTGCACAGCTGTGTCACATTAGTGTGGAATTGAGGGTGGTGTCTTTATCAGCCAACCATACCAGGAGGATGGCTATGTGTTCCTCTAACAGTGGACAAATCCTATTATCCAGTTGAGATGTGGGCTTAGATAACACTTTGATTGACGGGTCTGTGGCAGCTGTTTGGTGGAGACCAATCCAGCCCCTATCCTCTGAATGTCCACTCTCCCAGAGGGAGGTGTTTGTCCCTCTGTGACAGCTGTCAACCCCCCCCCCCTCCCCCCCACACACACACACCTCACAACCCTTTATTCACCCCTCTCCCTCCACCCTTAGGCATTTCCGCATCATTACCGCTCCTCCAAACCCTTTATATTTTAATTATATCTCTTCTCCTGTCCAGAGAGTTGTCAAATGAGAAAGTGGTCTGATGACAAGGGTTTTAAATCAAAATCCATTGGCTGACTGCTAAAGGTAGATGGTTGTCATAGCTCGCTGTCTGCCCTATAGTCCTTTTGCATTTTATTGAGACACAAGATGGAGGTAAAACGATGTACTTTGTCGAGACAACATACTTTATTCCCTGTCAGATGTTCCTATTATGTGTTTAATCAATACTGTTTGTCTGTGGTGATAGGAGAACAAGTCGAGAGAGTAAGCAGAGGGAAAACAACATTCTGGCAGGGCAGATGTGGCCTCACATTAAGAGATGAGTCACTGACTGACGTGCAACAGCACACATAGGCTGGATGTGTCTTCTCTCTATCTGTCACATACTGTGCAGCCACACACAAACACACACATACACACACCAGCGAAAATAAATATGCTAGAAGTCACTGTACACTTTTATTAAGAACATATTCCCCTCACACCTCATTCTAAATCACAAGTTTCACAAAATGGTGGTGGGTTGTGTTTCTGCAGTGGTAACATCCTGTGTGTAGCTTTTCACTGTTGGTTAACACACCCTGGGTCAGATATACAATTTAGACATGGGCAGCAACCC
Organism: Osmerus mordax; assembly: GCF_038355195.1. Lineage (NCBI taxonomy): Eukaryota > Metazoa > Chordata > Actinopteri > Osmeriformes > Osmeridae > Osmerus > Osmerus mordax. The sequence goes on along the minus strand of NC_090054.1, from coordinate 15,690,956 downwards.
TGTGTAACTATTGGTGACTCACTGAATATAAATTATATTTTCTGTGAGCAATGACCTACACAAACACACACACACACACACACACACACAGAGACACTCCTGTCCTTTTACTGCCGTCCGGTTGATTCATGGTATGTTTCAGAGACTGGGAATGCACCCTTTGGCACAAACATACACACACACATGCACACATAAACTCATAAGCACGTCCTTTTTCTGCTTTTTCAGTCTCTCTTCTTCACTCGCTCTCACACTTCTCAGTCCCCCTCTCTTTCTATGTAATGAACATAGTGAACCCATGACTCCATTTGGTTAATGTCACAGAGAGCAACTGCATGGGGAATCATTTACTGTAAACCTGGCAACCCCATTGAAGTGGGAAATGGAAAGCCAGAGTCACACTCAAGCCTGTCTTTGTTGTTTTTACTTTACCTACCCAGGATGTATTATACGTGACTGCACGTATAAACCAACGGAGGTTGCCCAACATACATACACAGAGTAAAGGGCAAACAGTGAAATAGGTTTATTCAAGTAGCATAGGTTTGTGATTGGGTTAATTGGGTTATTGTAATTACTGTGGTCATGTATCCTGTTCTACCTTCTTGACCATCTCAAGGCTGATTGATTGTGCTGGCCTGGTACTGTATGAGAATTGTAAAGCACTGGTGTTCTCCTAAATGTTACACCATCAAATTACTGTAGAAACCAGTGAACAACACAGTTTCACCCTGAATCACCTTTGGTACAGCTGTGTGTGGGGGGGTGGGTCACACAAAACAGTCCCAAAACAGGACCCAGAGACTACCCATTCAAGTATTACATTTCACCTCATTCCTGGAAGCCCAGGGAGCTTATGATGACTTATATTAAATTAAACAGCATCTCCATCAGGAATTCAGACCAAATCTAATCTAATGCTTCAAAGGAGTCTCTCACATGTACACACAAAGAGGATTCAGACTCATTTGTGCTCTTCATGTGGTTTTTCTCAGTGAAAGCCTTTTATTCCATCTCTGCACATCACTACCATTTCTCATTTTGTGTGTGTATGTGTGTGTGTGTGTGTGTCTCTGAGTCATCTGTGTCAAACTGTCGATGAGATGAGCAGGGGTCCTGTCATTCGCTGTGAGATCTTACCACACCCTGGGGAACTGTGGATGAGAAATGCATGGCCTCTCTGAGCAGTTCTCTCTCATCTCAGCTTCTCCAAAGGGCCGAGGCAGACAAAGTAAAAGAAGCCTTTGTTAAATCCAGCCTTGTTGTGGTTTGTGTTGGCCTGTATGAAGGGCAGATGAGAAAGTATCCAGATTGTAGGAATAGAGTCATCATTACCTTACTATGTCTCATTGAGGCCTGATCATTTTACACGTATACTGTGAAATCAAAGGAGGTCTCAACAAATTCCCCTGTGTAGGAAAGAAAACAGTCAGTGTGGATCAGTGTGTATTCTAGTCTTGCCATGACACATATGAAAAATAATTCCATGACCATGGGGTGACCAACATTACTTTAGCTACAGTATGAAAACAGTAAAATGTGTCATAGTGAGAGTGTGCATCGTGCAATTACTGTATGTGCATGAATTCTCACAATGGCATTTCCTATCACAGCCCACAAACCAGAATCCAGAGTCAGACAGCTGAGAGGAAGAGGGGGAAATAGAGAAGCCACCTCAGTTTTCATGTGTCAGACTTTATTAAAGCAAATGAGTTACATATCAAGGGCCTGAATGGGAGATGAAAGATGCACAGGGCTACAAACTGTCGTCAGATATCATGGAAAGAAAGACAACTTTAAAGCGCTTTTCATCTAAGACCACTGAGCAGTTTCCAACTGGAAGTGCAGCTGATGTAGATCTGCCATACATGGCAATGGAATGTGAAATATGAGGCAGGGTATGAGAAGTATGACTGTTCTGGAGTTCTCTTCTGTCCTGTCTCTATGAGCTGTCTCTCTCTCACTCATACACGCATAAGGGCACATTTAACTGTCGCAATAAGTATCACAAAACCACGTCTTATGCAAATGTGAGTGTCACCATTTGACCGAAGCATGAGGGGTTCCAGACAGCCTCTGATTGGCTCTAATCCTCTGCATCCTGCCAACATCAAACCATCCCTCCCAGAGCCTGTCCCCGCTTCCCATTCCCCATCCCTAGTCACCAAACCACAGCTGGTGATTACACTAGCCACTTGTAGGAGAGAGAATTTTGTCAAGACCCAGATATTGTCAGGCCATTGTCAGTTCCAATGAGCGCCTGTTGTTACGCGGCAATGTTAATAGTCCGGGATTAGCGGTACAGTGGGGGGTGTATGTGGGCTCAAGCTGTGAGGAGGCAGAGTTCACAGATGGGATCCCTATAGCTGTGGGCAAGCCTGGAGACTAAGATCATGATGCCCTTCAGCCCACACCCCTACCCCACCGCCTGTAGCTTGGAGACTAAGACTGAGTCCCAACCAAATACACACCTTTTCCATACTGTCAATACTAGAGTGTCGCTAGCAGTATGATTTCATATCTCAGACCCCCAGAAACTGCTTCCTGTTCTGAGAGTATCAGACGGTGATATGTGAGAGCTGCCTTTTGTGACGACGCAGCATGAGTCATGTCGAGACGTCCTTGGAATGCTTTGTTCTATTGTGTAAGAGCGTTTGATCCAAAGGTTTGGTCAATGCTAATGCACAGATAAGAGCCAGAGGGGAACATTGCAGATGGACTGTGGGATAACTGCAAGAGCTTCAATATGTGAGGCCTGCATGAGACCAACTGTGTACTTTGTGGGACTGTAGTACATACATTTAGAAAGATAGAAAAATAAATGGGGAAATATAGAGATACCGGTAAAGAGAGAGAGAGAGACAAAGATAGGGACAAAGAGAGAGAGAGAGAGAGACAAAGATAGGAACAGAGAGAGAGAAAGAGAGAGAGATGACAGATGGTGGGAAAGGTTACATATTAGCTCCCTGAGTTGACAACAAGCCAGACGTCCCCTGCACACCCCAGGATCACACCCCTGGCCTGTGTGTGTGTGAAGCGGTTACAATCCCATTAAAGCCCTCCTGAGATTTATCTGAATGGTTCAGAAGTCAAATGAAATATAATTAACTTTGCAACAGACGTGACATAAGAGTTCAAAGGATGATTACAACAGTAAAATGTTTTACTGAAGCACTTTACATACATGAATAAAGCATGATCATTTGAGAGCAAACCAAGTGCTTTCACCTCATTGTCTATGAAGCTTCATGGCTAATGCATGAAAACAAACTCTTTCCTTGCATTTTCATCTTCAAAAACAACAATACTCTGTGCTTCATTTTGTCCAAAATGCATACTGAGTTAGGCTATTTGTGTAACTACTGTACTTTTATAATACATATGTATTCTAATCTAACCACACCTTGAGGAGTGGTTGTGTGGACAGGGTGTGGTGGATGTGCTTTAATGCTGGATATCCGGTTCCTAGAGAATTCTCATCCAGCCACACCCATATCTCAACCCCAGCAGTGCCAGAGGAACAAGAGAAGACTTGCTGAGAGATACAGATATTTAAAAACAGGACAGCCGATTTCAAGAGCAAGACAGATAGATGTTAGTACGCATTTATATGTCAGAATACACAGTAGATACACAAAGCAGCCTGGATTTAAGTATATTACTGGACTAGAAAGCCATTACTGATTGTGAAGAAATGCTGTGAGTGGGATATGACACACTGCCTCTTAGTTAGTGTTGATTTGAATGATCAATGAATTGAATTTCCTGTTTCTTATTCAATGTAAAATATTGCTTCTGTCTCAGCAGCACTATTTTAGCAAGTGTAAGCAATCAAATTAAAGCCCTGGCTGAAACACAATGGCTGAAGCAGCTGGACTCTTATATAATAATTCACTGCTGCTGGACGTCATCATAGTGGGCAAAAATATGACTGTTTGGTTGTGACTATCTAACTTGATGACAAATGTAACCTGACACGCCTTGTCTAAACCTCCAAAGAATGTCTCCCCTGGATGAGATCTGGACAGAAAAACAAGACTGGAGACAACAATGTAGAAAGAAAAGGGGATACTAAATGACAGATGGAGAAAGATAAGATTTGGGATGATTATGAAAAAGGCATGTGAGAGAGTGAGGTTGAAGAGGTTCAATGATACTGTAACATTGGGGTTTTGATGAGCAGTGCATTTGTCTAATGTGTACGCAGTTAACACAAAACCATCATGTGAAAATGTGGAATAATCAAATTAAAGTACAAGAAGAACCTCTCAGTCCAACAGTGTTTTGTTTCATCCAGAAGAATGCCCATCCCCCAGAGTGAGGAGAGGAGACAAGCTGGCAGTGGTGGGGGCAGGGCGACTCTCCCTCCCTCTGTCTCTGCATCTCACTGGCAGATGATGGGGGAGGCCTGCCTGCCTGCCTGAGGCTGTGGCATGCTGACTGCTGAGATAGGGGACATGGAAGGCAACCCCTACCCAGGGTTGGAGCTCAGGCCCAGGAGTACAGCAGAACTGGGTCCATCTCCTGGATCCCTGTCTGGAAGATGATGTCTTCACTTACGGCCATAAACTGTGTGGACTTGAGTGACCCAGCGTGCCTAGATTAAAGATGGCCTTGTCTGTGAAACCTGCCTGTTTACTCAGTCTGTCTGCTTATGTTAATATTTGAGCAGTCTAAGCAGAGCCGTGCCAGTGTGTGTGTGTGTGTGTGAGGGGGACATTGTAAGGCACAGCAGCTGACATGAGCGTGATGCACAAACACACACCAAGGGGGTCTCTGGCCCATAGATACTTCCTGTCATCAAGCCCAAAGAGCATGTTTACTGAGGGCCACATGACCCCTCCCTAAAGGTGAGGTGTTGGCATTTGGGGCCGAGGACAGGCACGCCTGAATTTTTCAGACAATCACAGCTGGTCTTCCTGTGATGACATTTCGACAATGTGGGAAATGCAGTAAAACAGCAGCTTAAGCAACAACACACACTGGGAGTTTACGAATGGCTAAAATGTGTAATACATTTGATGAGGGTTAATGGTGAAATAATTTCTTTCAAATGTTAAGCAGTTCTCAAGCAAAGCTGGCACATTTTCAGACTGCATAAATTATTCTTGTTATAGGCCCAAAACTGCAGAACTCCTAAGAATTCAAATAAGAGGAATTTAAATCCCTAAATCAATTATTTCATTTAAACCCTGAATCAATAATGAATAAGTAAAAACAGGCCAATAAAAGGGCCAGACCAGCAAACTTAACCCATCAATACAAACCACAAGAGCAAGGACCGAAGGACAAAGGACACAGCACAGATCTGCTCCTGGCCCTGGACATGCGGTTCAATAATAGCCTGTGTAGCTAGATATTTTCTCTGGTAACTGCCATACTTGGAACAGGTGAGACTGCTTCAGAAAAATTCAGAGAAGTAGAAGGTGCAGCCTTCCAGAACACTCAGAACCACTTCATAACATACAGCTTGAAAAACGGTATTACAGTAGGATTAAAAAGTAGAATGGTTTTCAGAAGATGCACTGTTATTAAACATACACATTATAAACTCTAGTGCGATCCAGTGTTGTAACCATATATCTTCCTGAACAAAGCCCCTAGATTGGCGACAGATACTCATATCAACAACCATTAATAGGAGATTATTCTTTGACAATAGACCACCCAACATGGATGCAACGTTTTTGAAACAAGAGATTAGAGGGGTGTTGTGGCAGGTTTTGTTCCCAGCATTAGTATAGAAGGCAGGCAGTCTTGTTTGCTCCAGCAACTCCTCCAGTGCTCACAGGCCAGGCTTCATCCCAAGTTAATTATGGCCACAGCTTGCTAGGAGGCATATCATTAGCAGTAATTGCACACAGCATCCTACCGCCATGTGCCTCCCTTTTTGTCCCAGATTTACGTAGCACTGATCCATGAAGAACAGTGTTTCTCTGCGAGCTGCAAATGAATACAGAGTTTGCGGCAGACAGTCATTTTGGCAGTGTGTGGGTGTGTGTACACGTGCTTTGTGTGTCATGGAGTGATCCTCGAAGTGCATGCGAGAACTGTCGGCTTTGTGCGTGCATCTGTGTGACTTAAGGAAGCGTGGATATGTAAAGCCCATGTGGATGAGTGGCTAAACTCAATTTCAGGACGCATGGGGATTAACATGAACCAGATAGTGTTTGTTGTGTGTAGGCCTGTGTGTGTTTTTATATCAACAGTGGGACGTTTGTTCCTCTACCCCAGGGAAGCAGGTCAGAACATGCAGACAGTGGTTTTTGATTTAACGACCCAGATGTAATTGGGCTATTTCCTCTTCCCTTTGGCTGGAGAACCACAAGAGGTACTGCCCTTGTGTTAACCCATCAGTGACTGCACCTGCAGACAGATAATGAGATTGTCATTAAAAGCTGCCCTTCTACAATCGTTTTCCCCCACAACCGTATGGTTTATGAATAATAACATTTACATTTAGTCATTTAGCAGACGCTCTTATCCAGAGCGACTTACAGTAAGTACAGGGACATTCCCCCGAGGCAAGTAGGGTGAAGTGCCTTGCCCAAGGACACAACGTCAGTTTGCATGACCGGGAATCGAACTGGCTACCTTCGGATTACTAGCCCGATTCCCTCACCGCTCAGCCATCTGACTCCCGAGACAATTCTTTTCAAGATGTCATGAAAAACAAGACGCTGTGGGGGGCTGTGCCAGTGTTTACTGTGATGTGTCTTGCAGAGGGTCACAGCACTACATGTTGACCTGGCTTAAATGGAGGTAGCCTCCTGTGTAACAAAGCATTACCCATTGGTCATTAGTTCTGCCACCCTCCTGTAGGTATCCTAGATACAACGTTCCTTTTGTTTGAGACGTTACAGTACTGTATGTGCATGTGTGCACTTTCCCCTCGGTTTCAAACCCCCATAGCTGGGTTTTGAAAATGCTGAATACCTGCATTCCTTTCACTCACCTACATGCACAGAGAGGGCCGTTGTTAGGCAACAACCACTGCATGAGCTATATCTCTGGCCATGCTGGTCAGCATTTCACTTACAGGAACAGCATGAAAAGAGCCTCCAGATGGCTGCAATAGCCATGGTGGTCAAAACAGATTTCTGCAGAAGAGCTTTCCTCTGAAGTGAAACGACTCAACAGCCCATGGCCTCAAGATATCTTCCTCTGGTCATGATCCAACATATTTAGACACTTTTAGAGCCAAAGGAAACAGTTTGGAATGAGAGCTTTGAAAAATCTCAGTCCAGGGACCATGACAAGGGGGTAGGGGAGGATCAACCTGGGGCTGACGCACATTGTAAGATGATCTGATCGGGACATGGACCCAGCCCTGCCATGAGGATGTGCTGCCCCCCAGGTTATGTAAGAAAGATATTCATAGGCTACTATATCTGACACATAGCTCATACATTAACATGTTAAAATGTAGGGAACTCAACAACAGCAAAGAGCAAGCTCTATTATCGGGTTAGTAGCAGGTTAGTGTCTATTACGTAGGGCAGATCACAGAAAACTGAACATCATTTGTTAAGAAAATGCTCATTCAAGTGCAAGAGTCCCCCTCACCCCTACCCCTACTCTTGTTGCACAACATTGTGAAACCAGAGCATGCAGACTAAGTAATGAGAGGGCTGCTATCATGTGATTGAGGTGAAAGTAAAGGACAAGTCATTATTAGAGCTCTAACACAATGGACAGTATGATACAGGCTGAGAGGGGGAACCAAACTTCCTATTGCATGCATACATACATACATACCTCTGTTCAATTTATGATTAACAGTTTTTCCATCCGGATTATTACTTAGAATAAAACGGCAGGCAGCAGCACAGACAATGCTTGTATATTTTATTTTATGTACAGTACATGTTTAAAAAAAAACAAAAACAAAAAAAAGAACAGCCATTAACATTGACCAACATGGACAACAATAGCAGACAGTCGTGTTGCTCATCCATGGGAGTTATTCTCTCATATGGAACCTAGCAACACAAAGGGTATCTCTCCTTTCATAAGTCCTCCTGAAGTTTAAACCACAAATCAGGGGACAAACACAGACGGAAGAGGATCTATGGTTGGTTTCATAGCCATAAAAGCCTTGGATTGGTGTAAGCAATATGGAAAACACAGCCACCATTTTATGTTTACACCAATCTGACGCTTTTGAATTGAATCCACGCGAGTGAGTGAGGACGTTCATTCCAGGGGAGAGGGGTACAGAATGGCAACAGAGACTTGAATGTGTGCAATCTGCAGTGTGCTAAAGGCTACCAATGGTTTTCCTCGCCGCAGTCCAACCCCCTCCCCAACAGCACTGCTTTCAACCCAAAGGTTACTAAAGGTCAATCCTGAAGATTTTGTCTCTACTGCCAGCTCTGTAACAGTAGTCTGCAACCTGTAGCCACGGTGGCAAATCACAAAGCAGTCTACCCCCTCCTCCATCCGCACACTCAGCAGATGAATTCACAGTATTCTTACAGCATTTCAGTTATTATAAAGCTTTAATTGAGAGAATGCATGGGGGATGTAATTATGTGTCCATTTAATTTGATCCAGTGGACAGTGGACTGTAGTGTGTGAGGGTGGACTGAGATAACATACATACAAAGACACACCCAAATCAAATATGAGAATACAGTGCACACAACCACCCCTGAAAGGTTCTCCACCATCCCCAAATAAGGGAAAACTAAATTATATAAGATCTTTTATCTCCAAAGGCCATGGATAGTCAACCATGAGACATACAAACTCTCCCGCTGCCTATCAGTGCTGTATCTCCAGTTAGTGTTTGAACAAGTGAGCTTACAGCAGGCCACCAAGGTACAGATAAAGTGCATTTTCTTAACATGACACATTAAATAAAGTGAGTAGAAAATAACTCTGCGAACAGGGGGAGGGGGGATTTTTCACCAACCCACTAGTCTTCTAACTAAACCTGAAATGAAACGGAAGAGAGAAAAACATGCATGGAGGACAGAGGTCAGTAATAAATACATCAACATATCCGTCTAGGGACACCTGAAGGCTATGAGGATTGAAACACGTGATAGTAGAAGAGCTGGAACATACTGTACTCAGACAGTACCATCATGTAATGGAACAGTTTCACATTTTCAGATCTGGAAAGAATTTTCTAGAATAAGACTTTATCATCAGTAGAGCCACTTACTGGTTGGTTCACTGAAGGGGAGGAACTTCTGATGAAAATGGCACTGGGACAAAAAGCAACAGAGTCCTTTACTTGGGAAATTTGATCAGTGTCACCACTAATTGATAAAGAAGACCCTCCGCAAGAGCAGCTGAGTAGATATTTTGCAGGATTGTGGAGAGGTGGACTTAAATCATAATGAATAATAAATTGTTACGGATAATAAATACATTCGGGTTTTTGTAGTGTTTCTATTTAGATCTATTGTCATATGATTAAATCTAAAACAAAAAGAGAAATAGTTCTGAATAGTTCATAAGATGCCTCAAACTGGCCTTTTTGCTCCTTTATCTAGGCCAACGCTATACCTTGTCCACCATTTCCCTCCGGCCATGTGTGTAAAATGATGTATAAATAGTGACCGTGGCAACAACACGTAGGCTCTTTTGGGCTGGACGAAGAGTTCGAGAAAACCTCTGAGACCGTTCAGCCCTTAGCTCCTACAGAAAAAAGAAAGAGAGAGAAAGAAAAGTAAGTCATGAAAGTGAGTGTAAAGGTTGAAATGTTTCTTGTGAAAAGGAACACTGACTGACAAATTAATTTAATATAAAGAACATGAATTCAAAATAAAGAACTTTTTATCCGTATTCATCTTAAATTTGAGAAGTTACACTTGAGTGGAAATTAATTTTAGCCATGAGTGTGGGAACCTCCAGGCAGCGTGATGGAAAAACCTTTTTCCGTCATAAGCGCTGGAAAAATAACACTGAGCATAGGCTATTCTCAAATCTCTACAGTCTGAGCGCAATTGAACCCAGACTAGGTGTAGCCTACCTTCTTATAGCTGGACCGTAAGAAGATTCAACAGAGTGTGGGACTGGCCTGTCTGTCTCATATCAATAAGACAATATTTAACCTCAGTGTTTGTTAAAGACCTGTTGCTAGGCAACATATAGGCTAGCCTGCAGCCTAGTCTACACGCTCAAATAAAGGAAACCAGTGTTGTGCTTTGGGTATCCTATCTAAATACCTACATACAGTACTGGCATTAGACATAGAATGTTCTACAGTAGAAGTGGGGCTAATCTGACCTGGTCATTGGCTATTCGGTTATGTTGTTGAACAGAGACATTACCTATCCACATTTACTATAGAATCTACAATAGAATTCAGAAACAGAGAAAATCAAACAAAGAACTTGTTCTGCATGCCAATTTGTTTTGTACTCAATTTCCTACACAACATAAAAAGCCATTTAGTCAAAGCAAATGTGAAACTCTATTTAAACTTGTGAAAAAAAATGTACAGGCAGGGCTGGTCAGTGTGGTGTGGTGGACTCACCTACGTTTCGCAGTGGGCCAGTAGAGAGGTGATCTCGGGGCTCATGTGGCCCACAGCCTTGGCAGCTTCCAGGATGGCTCGCCGGTACATCCCTTTCTTCTTGCGGTTGAAGCGCGACCTGAAAAACTCCCTGAAGGGCGAAAGTTTGGCCACAGACAGCTGGGAGGTGGTGGGCGAGCCGAACCAGGCGACCTTCGCTTCAGGCCACTGGGCCTCACAGCTGGCCGTCTCCTCCCTGCGACTGCCGCTGATGCTAAGAACCCTGGCCGGCCACCAGGGGAAACCGTGGATCTTCCCCCACACGATGTCGCCCACGGCGACCGCGTGGCCCTCCTCCGTCACACACTTGGTCATGCTGCGCGTGTGCAGCCGCACGGTGAGAGGCGGCACAGTCTTGCTGTCGGCGCGCGCCAGGCACGGCGCGGCGGATGAGGAGGACACCGAGATGTCTTCGCCGGGCGCGAGGTCGCACAACTCGGGGGAGGTGCCGTCCGAGCTGACGGATTTGGATTCGTCCAAGCTGTCGCTGCTGCACACCGATAGGCTGGAGGAGTCGGCCTTGCGCTTGCGGAAGTTGATGAGGAGGGTGAGGTCACTGTGGCCACGGTCAGCCTCCTCCCCTGAGCTCCCTGACCACAACTCCACTGAGTTCTTTTCCTCAGAATCCTCAGAGTGGGGCGGGCAGGGTTCCTGTACCTGGGGGCTTTTTCTTGGCGGCGCACCGACTAGCTCAGCTTCGTACACCGTCAGGCTGTCCTCTCCGTCCACCCGTGGCCGCAGACGGATCTTAGGGGACGGGAGGTCCTGGCCCACGGTGGTGAAAGGTCTGGTGAGCTTCAGTTTGGGAATGGAGACAGTCAGACCTGTTCTTGTGGCATCTAAGATGTGCTGCTGCTCCTTGGTGGGTTCGGACAAGGACTTGCAGCTCTCTCCCAGGCCATTGTGTTGCAGTTGCTTGGGACAAAACGGCTTGACCGAGCCGTGAACCCGTGATGGGATCTTCATGACTTTTCCCTTGCCCTGCGGAGTGCTGTAGGAAATCTTTATGACAGGGCTGTGGGGGATCATGTCGCCACCAGGGAATTTCGCTTCCTCCTCCCTTTTGTCCTTCCTGAGCCGCTTGCTGTCATATCCAGGGCCATTCTCTCGCCTTTTGGCCTCCTTGGCTGCATCCATGTCCTCTTTCCTGGACACCTTGGTTGGCCCATCCTTGACATCCTCATCGCTCTGTGGCGCATTCTCTTTCCTAGAGGCTTTGGTGGTGGTCAGGCCGTCTTTGCTGTCCTCGTCACTGTTTAGTGTGTTTTTACACTTCTCACAGAGCACCTGCCGGGGCCGGAGACGTATAGTGCTCATTGTCATGCGGCCAGGCTCACGCGTCCGTCTCTTCTTCCGCTTGATTGGTCGTGGCGGGGGCTGAGGCACCCATTGGCCATAGCTGTGACGCACCCATATGGGCTGTGGGAAGGGGGCTCCTTCAAAATAAGGAGGGTAGGGAGCCTGCCCAGCGGGCACAGGTGTGGGCAAGGGGGCAGGAAAAGGGTCAATAGATGGTTCAGGCTCTGGGAGCGTGTTTTCATCCTTTGGTCTAAATGAAGCCTGGCTCAGAGGCCTTGTAATGGGCCCCTCACTCAGGACCTCTGGGATTTCACAAGCAGGTTTTAGTACAGGGTATTGTACTGGCTTGGTCATGACATCTGGTAGACAGAACAGTCCGGTTCTAGATGAAGAAAAACCACAAGAAAATAAATGAGTGCATGCCACATCAATTCTTTGATATTATACCCAAAATAAAGTTCCTTATGGAAGACCAAACTGAAGACCAACCACACAAAAACATTCCAGCGGTAGATCAGTCATCAGGAATGTTCTACATTATTCAGTTCAGCAGTGATTTTACAGTTGTTTTAACTGTGTACAGTAGCCTATGTCTGCCTTATCTACAGCACTCATTCACTGCCTTGTACTTTCAAGTTTCATAAGAATGGCGGGTTGGGAGGGAGAGCAAAAAGACTCCAAGCAAGCCATTGTCTGTCCTGTGTTGACCAAAAACAGCTGCTTAAATGCATTTTAAACTGCACCTAGCGGTGGGAACTGCAGAGTTGTTGCCTCTGAGGAGCCTTTGGCAGGCAGGCAGCAGCAGCAGCAACATGGCCGTGCTGCTTAAGCTCTGTCAGAGACGGCAGACAAAGAGACTACAGGATGCCCAGGAACCCCCCTCTATCTGACTGAACAAAAACAATCTCATGAATCACTAGGGACTAGGAGTCAGAGAGCCAGGAGACTCCGTTTGTTTTTCCACATCCCTGTGTGCTGTGTGCGTTCATCATCAGATCATTAATTAAGGCAAATTTGAGATGCCCAAAAGGCGTTTCCCCATGAGCCCCAATTGGCAGGCGGGCACCTTTCAATAAACGGCTCTGCAATACTGCGCTACCTGTGCTTGGGAGATCTTCATAGGGCCTCCTTGCTAAGGCACAGAGCACAGGCCATGTAAGTAAGAGAGGGCAGAGAGTCCCAGCCCAGGCAGAGTACAAGAACATAGATTTCACCCCGACAAGACCATGTGATAAGAGGATTTGACAGTGATAGATGTTGACAAGGAACTAAATCAAAAACAATGAAGGGAAATGCTTTTCCAGGAACAAGCACTCATAATGACAATACTAGTCATCCTGAATAGAACAGACTATTTTTACCTTTTTGTATGAGTAACTGTGTGCCGAGGGGGCTATTCCCAGTACAAGATATTACACAAGTGTAAAAGAATACTGAGATGGATATCTGGAACGATTCTGATGCCTAGTCTACTCAATAACTACATGTGACTGTACAGCCTAGCCTGTATAGCCTAGCCTATTACACACAATCATACACACACATACTACAGTACATAGGCCTCACACATGTACCATACAGTAAATTGGCAGGCCTTTACACTCCTATATTGTTAAACATGGCCTATGACATGGCTACTTTGTTAAACTGACAAGAGCATTCTCTTTGTTAAGTACAAAGAAGGTAGTTTGGGTAGCCTTACTGTGCATCTAAACTATTTGATTGTGCTCCTTTTGCATTCCAACTGCAGAATGTCTATCAATCTTTCCTGCAGTAAAATAGACACTGCATCTAGCCTATTGTTTTAAAATTGACTTGTAAAAGAGATTATATTCAGACTAAGACAAAATGAATTACGTTTATGTGATATGGCTCATCACTTCTGAAAGCATAAAAGCCAGAATCAAATTAACATATGAATAGTTAATAGTTAAAGTATTTTGATAAATACATTGGGATAGGGTGTTAAAGCAAGGCCTGCTTCACTAGCTCAACTGTAGCTAACTGCATAGCTATCTACGTTAGCAGGCCTGAATTTGGCTAGTTAAAGTAAGCTGGCTAACAATAAGATGCATGCATGTCATATATTTTCTATTAATTACGGATAATATTTTGGACATGATGCTAAACTTGCCTTGACCCTCATGTTACTGATTCTAGGCAATAAGAGAACGTGGATGTGTTAGCTAGTTACTGAAAGTCAGCTGACTAGGGAGCAAGCTAGCTAGGCTAGCTAGCTTTGAAACCTTGAACTCTTTGTATGACCAGTTGGTAGCTATCTTGTTAGCATGCTAAAATAACCTGCTAAGGTTAGCAAGTTAGCTACCAATTAGCTAATTACGTTTAAATACAAATGACAAATAATTCGAGGAAATACAACTTACTTCTTCTTGCAATCGAGTAATATTCCCGTGTAGCTCCTTTCCCGGTAGGTAAGCGTCACCACTAATGTATCGTTAACTATTTGATCGATAGTGACAGGTACCCGAGAGCCGGCCAGCAGCTCCTCGGCCACAGCCTCCATATTTTCTTGGGTGAGGTGTCCGGCTTGGCGGTGCTCGATCGCGGCTGCAGGAGCCACGATCGCGTCGGCCAAAGATCCTACTCCCTTCTACTTTCGAGCACGGGAGGCTACACCAGGGCACGAAATGACGCCATCTCCCTCACCAAGTCAATTACAACAGTTCTGCCACTAGTGACATCACACAGGCAGAGGAGCAAAACCTTTTAAGATTATCCCTGTTTGATTTTAGATTATACCTTAAAGAACATTGATGGAACCCAGTTTATTTACTGTTTCATAAACGGAACACAAGGAGTCCTATCAGTGAATGATTTTCAGAATACATCTTATCCAGTCAACCTTATTGTCCCATTTGTAATAGGCTACATTACCCCATACCATCAGAATTATACCTTGAACATGGTTTCTTTGCATTTTACGTTCATTTACAATACATTTTAAAGATCAATTTTCATATGAAAATCCAACTCAACGTGTCCTCTATTCTGTATTTCTCCCCCTAGCTTTGACAAATTCAGTATATTTACTGTTTAACTGTAATACTACCAAAGTGAAGACACTAAGTATTTTATATGAATGAGCCACTGACTGAAGATCTGTTAAGACTTGTGTTGTGATCAGTGTGTAGGTATAAACAAAGACATTTGTGTTAGTTGTGAGTTATTACTTGACTGCATGGAAAACAGTAAATTCTCTTAACTATTAATGATAGAGGCCAAGGGCAGTATGAGGGTATTGTATGGGAAGGGGCAGATTAAGATAATGGTAGAAGTGATAGACAGCAAAGAACAGGGTGTTACAGCGCCACACTGTGGACACATTACACAGTGGTCCAGAAGATACTGTATGTTTGATGAATACAATTGAGTGAGTAAACAGTATCATACTGTATCTGTTTAATAAAACCAACATGGAAGCAACAAATCCTAAAGGCAGCACATCAAAACTGCACTCGTCATCTCATCTTGGTGAGCTCTCCCCAGTATATGCGATGAATCTATACTCCAGGTCTTTCTCTTGTTTCCTTGCATCAAGTTCCTCCTGCAACTTCTTGGCCTATGACAGAATTCAGAGAATGAAGACATCCACACGAAAGGGAAACACCAAAGCCACACTCTTATTCCTGCAGGCCAGTGTCTCTTTCAATCAGCGTGATCGAATGATTGACTGGTTGTGTGATGTCACGTAACAGACCTCCTCCATGTCGAGCCTGGCAGCGGCTGTCTCTTCTTCCACTGTACCCCTGGGCCTCCTGCGTCTCTCCTGCATCATCTGAACATGAATTCTGATTCGGTGCTCCAGCTCCCGGTCTCGTGCCACTCTGGGGTCACGGGGGTCATTTTTGTCCAGGAAACACCAATCACACACAAGACAAGGTGTTATCTCACGTTTCTCTTTGGTTTGTTTTTCACAGCATGCATCTTTGTTTGTGTAATGTTACTAACCTAGAGTACAGACTCTTGACATGGTACTGTGTGTATACATTTAAGTTTGAACACACTATACTGGAGTAAATGTCTGCATTTGACTGTGCATTAACAGTAACATTCTCAAAAGGAAAAGGGTATTTTACATCGTCCAACTCTATTCCACTAGATGTTTCCATTGAAAGATTCAGACACCCCTTAATGATTCACATGGCTTCTGTTAGTGATTACTGTAGGTTAGTTTGAGAATAAAGAACTAGCATAGCAGATTCAAAGATTTGATGGATTACACAACGCCAGACCTAGTCTCCTCAGCCTCCTTCTGAGACCTCTGGTTCTGTAGTCTCTGTTGGGTGTTGCCAGGTTTGACTTCAACACTGTCATGAACGAGAGAACCGGTGGCATACGGAGCTTTCTGTGAAACCTGTGACACGTAAAAGAAGCTTTAGTAAAGAAACATGTTTAAACCTTGTAATGTACCTCTAAAAAGGCTGAAAGGTTATTCTGTGTAATATGAACATCCTCAAATTCAGTGTCCACACTGAATCCAGTACACACTGGATCTGTTGTACTCATAAGGTGAGATCGAACTTAGTATTGTCAGGTGTACTTGAACAGTGATAACAAAACAGTGTCTGTGTATCTGTGTATGATCTGGTTTGCCGGTGTAGCCAGCGTGTCTCTTATGTGTGTGCTATCCAGTGTCCTTTGTGTGTTTACCAACTGTGGTGGGGCCTCTATAGGGCCGTCTGAGTGTAGGACGACTGACTCTGCACACTGGAGATACAAGTTTCTGTTGCTAGCTAGGCCTGTGGCTGTTTCAGAGCGCGTGAGCCTCAGCTTTGTGCATGAGCCTGACACGAGGGTTTTCAACGTCTGATCGGAAGCAATGGAAGAAGGGATTCCTGGTTAGTCTCTCTAGTTCCTCTACTACCTAAATACATTTGTCATTATTTCACGAAAAAAAAAAACTTTCTAATCTGTACTATGCTGCCCTCTCGTGATTAAAAAGGGAACTTTGGAATCTAAACAAAAGAACGGGTTCCACATTCTGCAAGCCTACCTCTTCTTTTCTTTGTCTCTCAAGCCTTGCCTGCTTGTGCTCCAAGATTTTCCTCTCCTGCATAATTTTTGCGTGAGTGCGCCATTCCCGCAGGAGCTCTTGGTCTCTGAGGAGAAAAAAAGGTGTGTGTGGGGGGATGGGGGGAGCACTGTGTAGAATCAAGTTGCCTATGAATACTGATCTTCAGTGAGTTGTAACTCATTTAGGTTAGGAGTGGGTGGGAGTTGGGGTAGCATAAGCTAAACTACATGCTTCATAATTTATTTACATACCCCTTATTGGCATTGGTTATGGAATTTTCAGACATGATAAATTGTTCCCTCACTGTCTGTCACTTAATCATTTGCCAATTTGACACAATACACCCCTACTTTCTGAAACTGCAAGGTAAGAGAACATTCTCTCTAACCTTCGGAATTGTACCTATTCCCTTCCTAACTAGTAATGTATGTGACTCAATGATCACAACCACCTATAGGCTGTATTCTGGTGTACTACATGACTGGGCTTTGGAGAAACTGGCAATAAGAAACTTACTTCCTCCTCTGTTCTAAAATGGCTTGTTTCTCTTTAAGCTCTTTCATTGCAGCCAGTCTTCTCTCCTCTGACCTCTTCCAGTACTGCATGTCAAATGGAGGGAGTTCTGGAAATATGCCTGCTTTGGTAATCTCTCTACTTCTGACAAATAAATTGAAAGAAATGTTTGTATTTGCAGCTCTCAGAAGAACAGATTGCCTAGCAGATTGCCTGTGGGATTTCACACAACGATGGACAGTATAAAGTCCTGTTGTATAACTAGAGACAGCAGCACCAAGGTTCTTCCAGGGATCATACGAATGTGTAATTCACGTACTTGAATCAAGGACACAGAATACTATGTCAAATGGTATAGGAGTAGTACCCCCTCTTACCTGGAGATATGGGAGTACAAGACAGGATAAAGGGATCTAGACTGTAAATGTACTGCAATTGAGATGCTCTCTTAGATTCCGGCAAAGGACACTGTTTGCCAAAAGCACAAATGTGGTTCACTCACCTTTTGACAACAGGCAGAGGGTATGTCTTGTGACCTTTCTCTCCCTCTGCTGCCCCGGGCAGACATGCCAGGGGTGGTGCTGCTGCCCTGGGCAGACATGCCAGGGGTAGTGCTGCTGCCCCGTAGTCAAACTCAGCCCTGTCCATCTGGATCATCTTCTGTTTGAGTTCCTTGAACCGGCGCATCTCATCCTCATTCACCACCTCCTCACACAGGTCCAGACTGGACTTGACAAGTTCTGCCAACTGCAGCTTCTCCACAGGAGGCATGTCTGGCGCCCAAGCATGAATAAGAAGTTAGCATAAAAATGGTTGTGACAGCACTATTAGGCCTGTGTGTTTTCCTCTCCTGCTGTAGAAATGAACCAGTTCCGATTTCATTGGTAAACCAAAGGAGAATTTACAGAATGTGTAAGGATGAAATATAAATATGTTAAACGCCAAAGATTGAAGACAGTACAATATGGAATATGTATCTTGCTATTAGGTGACATATGCATTAAAACACGTACGTAAGTATGATCAAGAAATTAAAGGTGTTATCATTTCTAATTAGATTTAGATGTCTGAATTATGACATCTAAATGAGCTCATACTGTCCCTGTGATGGCAACATGATATTCTTTGAGATAGTATTATCTTTCTTTTGGGAAAATGAGCCTGGCTCCCCCTTTAATAACATTCCACACAAAGAGATAAATAGATAGGCAGAGTCTTTGTTCAAGGTGCAGGTTTGGCTGCGTTTCTGCTGGGGGGCTGAGTTGGGCTGGTCAGGATGATTAGTTACAGACAGTGTTTGATGACAGAGAGCACCCGCTAGAGGCCTACAGATTATCGATCATTTTCATCTGGATAAACATATTACAGAGTAGTTCTGCACAAAAGAAAGTCAGCTCTGCTGCACACGCCGTCTCCAAGGGAACAGAAGTCACACCACTGAAGTGGAACCAGGGCAAGAAGCTATTTTTGTGACCAGTCTTCTTTTCTTATGCAAAAGAACAGATGGCTGTGATGTGTTCGAAGAGGGCATACACATACATACACACTTGGTTTGCGTTGTTCAAGTTCAGGCCAAATTACTATTTTTTTGTTCACCTGGAAGAGGGTTTCGCACACTGACTGGTCTCACAACCATGGCACCTCTTAGAAACTGAAGGATGCACTGAAGTCCCTGCTCCACAATCTCTTGAGGTGGGAAAACGATGGGGCAATTCCTCAGACTCAGGGCCCTGAGAGTGATTACAGTACCTGAAAAACACACCGCAAATGTATTTGGAGACATTTAACACTAGTGGGAAAAAATCCTTTGGGGCTCATAATTTATTTTTTTATAGGATATGGATCCTAAACTCCCCCTAAGGACAGAGCTGGAATGTTGTGTGGTTGTCCAATTTTAAGTTTAGTGGAAATCACCAGCTGGTCATCAGGTGACTGATGGTTTACTCACCCAATTCTAATGGTAGCTCCTTGATTGGATTTCCTTCCAACAGCAATGTTTTCAGAGACCTGAATGAAACAAGATGAAAATATATGGGAGTAACATAAAATACAACTAGGACCTCAATGTTTAGGTTTGGTGTTATGTCTTTACATACAGAATACCTACCTATGGAGACCAATTTCCGCAGGAAGTGCAGTGATTTGGTTATTTCTGAGGTCTAACCACACCAAATTTGACAAACTGGTGAACAGAGAATCCGGAAGACTGGATATTTGGTTACCTTCGAGATACAAATTCTTTAGAGAATATGTTAGTTAGATATGACAACACTGTATGAATCAAATCATAATATGAGGAGTTGACCACCTATAAGCATATCCCATTGATTAGTAGGTTTGTTTACCTTTAACATATGGGTCTTCAAAATGCTATCCTCAATATCTTTTAACTTTCTTCTACTTAGATATAGTGTGTCAGAAGTCACATATTCAGTTATCTGCATAGGATCAACATTCTCAGGTGGGATGTGACCAGTCTGTGGTCTGACAGAATTATCACCACAGTCAATGCTTAGATGGAGATCAGGTATTCCCTCCTCTAAGTATGACATGGCCGCGAGTTTGCTTTGTTTGGTTGTTTCTTGTGGTCAGAGTTGAATTTCTCAGCTCATCATCTAGGTAGCATCTTTTTGTCAGATTCTTGGTGTAGATGAAGCCTAGAAATAATCAAACACATGTCCATATTCAACATGAATCTCTCTATATATATGTTTTCAATCAAGACTACAATGTTATCTAAGATCTTGCACAACAAGCCTGCCACTGTAGGCTTCATCTTGCCATAAAGTTTACCTACACGTCTAAATGTAACGCTTCGCAAACGTCATGTCTGTAGTACCAACTGCTACTTTAATTTACCAGACCTTATTCTAATCTAGCTAGCCTATCTTAGACAGTACAGTTTTTATCATTAGTCTACAATTTGTCTACAGTATAATTAGACATCAGTGCTGCAGTGCTAGCTGGATAACAGGCTACATCCTTACTAGTAACTAGCTAGCTAGCAACAAGCCACAGTAACTTTCAAATATTGCACCTTAAAAGAAAGAAACGCTCACGTTTAAATTAGAGTTAAGTACCAAGCAAGAATCAAACATCGTAAAAAACACAAATTCCCATAACATACTATCTAGGTAGCCTATCTTATGATCACATGTAACCATAACAACCAGAGCCTGCTGCAACAACAACAGCAATACCGGTAGTGTCAAACTACAAACGGTGAGAACATTTGAATGACACAGCCATTTAATGAATTAAAAAAATATATATTATATTTTAATAAATATACCCCCCCCACACACACATATACACACACTAAATTAAATCGTATTGCACGATGCCTATTAAAACTAATTAGCTCTATTTCATAAAAGTGTATTCCCACTACTGCACGCCGTCACATTGGTTCAATGTTATTATGGGTTGAGCAGCCTTTGTTTTACTTGGCTAAATAAACAACTACTATTCATAAAATGAACTTTAGGCTACATTAAATTTAAATTTACTTGAAAATGTGCGCACAACATCCTAGGAATCTCACTAATAATGAATACGGCTGTGCACGCACCAAATCCATGTAACCTATTATAAACGCATGGTGTCGGGGAGATAAAGTGTTAACCATTTTTTTCAATGAGGCGCCACCCATCTCATAATTAAATCCGTAACTGTCTGATTTCAGTGAGAGGTAGCCTAGCCTATACAGCTCAACCGTTCTGGAACTGTGTGTATAGCTTCCCCTGTTTGACACCTTCATAGGGTATTATCGGTCTTCTTGGAGGCTCTTTCTTGAGATGCATGACAGAGGGGGCTACGTCGACAAAAAGTGTCACACTGTCACACTCACTGCTCACAGAACATAAGTCAGTTCAGGACGGAGGAGAGAGAGCAAAAGAACCGGGTTGCTTGTGATCAGTACTGTAGCTAGTCCGACACAAGCAAGTGAACGGTATTTTGCTTATTAGATCCGATTGCAGACCTCTAACCTACTCGTCTTCCTGGTTTATAGAGGCTAAAGTCGCGGTGCGCAAATGCGAGAAAAAAACTGACAAACATTAACCGTGGCGATCGCAATGTATTTGTCCAACGTGTCCAACACAGAGCAGTAGTTTTTTCAAGAGGCGAGGAATGCTATCTGAGCTCACGCATCAATGTTTCACTGGGGCAAGTGGAAGAAGAGGATGGGCGCGAATAGTTCTTCAAAGAGACCGGTCTTCGATGAAAAGGAAGATGGTAAGCAGTTATCATGCCTTATAATCTGCTAAATAAACGAAATAATTGTAATATTTATTTTACAACTAAGCCTAACTTTTTGTTTATATACCACTCAAAAGTCCAACGTGAATCCAGGAAGTTACAATATAACAGCAACAGAACGGCCCTAAATCTCAGGGATGATGTTATGCACATTTCTCATGAACAATGTCATTAGTTTTGTGTAACAAAACGATATAGCTGTATTTTTGAAGCCATGGAAGTAGTTGTTTACTACTAAGTAGAGGAAAGCTAGTCTAAGTCGGGGGTGTGGCATTAAACTTGGAAGTGATTATGTTCTAATAATACATAAAATATCGCATCCCTATTATTATAAAGGATTGAAGCTGACAAGACAAGATATTCTAGCTGTAGTCGCCGCTTAAAAAATTACATTCCTGCCGTTAATTGAATAATTACGAGAAGATTAATAACAAGCGTAAAAGGGATATTAATTTCGGCTATGGATGGTTGTCAATGCATGAATAAGCCCTGGCCCTTGGAACTGTACCAAAGATGCTTAGAATCTCTGTTCTCTAAAATTCCAATGTTACCAAGGAATTATCTCAAATGATGGATGAGCCTACTAAGACACAAGAAAAGTCAAAGTAAATGAGGTCAGTCCACTGCAGAGTTATATGGTCATATGATTGAGATGGATTGCATGTGTGTGTGTGTGTGTGTGTGTGTGTGTGTGTGTGTGAGTAATTACAAGACTGACCTATTTACAGGCTGCAGGCAACATTCATGTTGTGTGTCTTGTACTTTGCATCAGAGTAAGTTATTTTGCAAGTCAGGGAACACAGACAGCCTTTGTTACGTAATATTCTTGAAAGAAAAGGTCCCTGTTTTTGTCAAATAAGAATATGAGAGTGTTGGGGATTAAGTGAGAGGTTCAGTTGCTCTCCTTTTTTAAATCCTTCACTTTTGATGAATGGAGAAGCTTGAGGATCAAGGCAGTCCTGGCTAGTTTCCCTCTACTAATGTTCAGTGGGGAGATTGAGCCTATCTTCTTCATAACACTCTTATGTCGACGTTATAAGGCTTTAGAGCCACTTGTTCACCATCCTACTATCTCACATGACCCTCCTATCACTCTTACTCCCTGCTTTCACTCCATCTCCCGCAGTTCACTTGCGTTATCCCCATCATCCCCATCATCAACAATTATAGGCTGATGAACAGAAGATGCCATCCGTGTGCTGTGGTAGAAGAGAGAGGTTGATTATATTTCTCTCACAATGTTATTAACATTGTCCTCAGGGCACTGTTCCCTCCTGTAGCCTACACGGTAGAAATAGAAAGGGAAGACGTGCCAGTTAAATTAAGGAAAGCCTCTTTCAGCATAAATATATTGTAGCACATTTCAAATAGTTTTTTTAAATAGTTGTAATAGTCACAATGTAATCTACCAAGTTCCATTATATCATTTCCTCAAAGCTGAAATGAGAAAATCAGCCCTTCCTCATGGAAGTGAGGGAGTTTCATACAGAAGATTCTGGATCTCCTTGGGCTTTTAAAAACAGCAAACAGCATATGGCCTTCATTAAGCAGAACATTTTAACAATGCTTATCTTGATGGTTGCTAACATAATCAAATTCTCCCGTTGATGTCCAAGCCGGACAGCCGGACGGCTATTCAGGCTGACTGTTTGATTAGCAGGGGACTAAGAAGTCTATTAAATTGATTGGGGCATCTCTCTTTCCTGCACCAGTCTTGATTGCCAGTTTGTCAGATATACTCAAAGGATCATGGGGTGTCAGTCTTGCGTCTGTCAGTCCCACTGCTCAACACTTAACTGTCGTTTTACAAACGTCATGTAAACAGGATCTGACCGATCTGTTGAAGTATGAGCCGAGCATCAAAATGAAGAAATGCTTTCAGAGAACTCACCTAAACGTCAAATGAAATAAAGCTGTTTTAAAATGAGATTTTTGAAACGTAAGATTAGTGCAATATCATTTGAAGATCCATTTGAGGATATGTACCCACAAGGCATGCACTCTAGTCTACTTGCTTTCTCCCTCATGGACTCCACGAAGAATGTTACGTGCACTGACATTGTGTGCGTCTTTGTGGTGCGACAGAGAGAGAGAGAGCTTGCAAATGTCTGTTAGTGAGTGTGTGTTTTTCATAAGAAAAAATGAAGTACAGATTTTTGGTGGAGGGATAAAGATAGACAGGGAGAGCAAGATGGCTCATTACTCGCACTGAATACTGAGTCCCTTTTTTCTTTCATCTCTAGCATTAGGCTTGTCTCTCAATTCCTCTCGTTCCCTTACTCCCTCAATTCTGGGCCTGCAGCTGTTAGCTTCTCATACATAATTGCACTACTGGTTGTATTGCTGCATTGTCTGACCATTGATACAGTATAAGTATGTGGATCTAGAGGAGGAGAAGTACACTGAATGTTCTAGCACGGTATAGTGTACTGTACATGTACACACAGAACACAGACAGACAGTACATTCTAAGATGATTTCCAGGATGCTACTATCTGAGCCTGCCTTGTACTTGCTGCAGGTAATGTGGCAGAGATAGCCCTGCTAATGTCAGAGTGAAGGTGTCTACAAAGAGATCAACTCAGCTGGGTGCAGAAATAAAAAAACAGGGAAGAGAAAGGTCACTCAATGTGTGTGTGTGTGTGTTTATGTTTGTCAGTGTGTGTGTGTGTGTGTGTTCACACCCTGAGATTGCAATTGATGTGGACTCAGTGGGCTGGACTAGAACCTGTCATAAAGTCAGTGTGTATTCTCTCACACCTGTGAATCCTTCTCTTTTCCTATCAGATCTGCAGTATAAATCCTTATTCTTTCTACAGTTTTTCATACTATTTATAATTATTTAATAGTTTTCCTCTTATTACAATCATATGGGAAAACTTCGAAATTGCCCGAAACAACATTTGTTATCATCAGTGGTGACATCCCTAGAAGGTTGGAACCCTCCCAGCTCCAGGGACAGCGGCCAGGTAGTGGGCGCGGCTACTTTCAACTGTTCCCCCCCCATCCCCACTCAGCGAAGGAGCCTCACGGTGGAGACTCGTTTGCTAATCACCCCTCAACAGAGAAGCTGAGCTGACAGGGCTCAGAAGGGAAGAGAGCCCCAAGCCAGAAGAGGATGGAGGGAGAGAGAGATTGAGGAAGAGACAGAGAGAGAGATCGAGAGACGCCCCTTTCTGATAATGTATCAAAATAAAAATTTTGGTGCACCATGGACAGGTGTGAGTCTTTACGGGAGAGTTGTTTTGCTGCTTGCAAGGCTTTCTTTTGTTAATTAAAACACACGTGAGTGCAGTTCTCCGCTTTCTGTATCAGACCTGAATTGTATACGTTTCAGCGCTGTGTCTCTCACCATTGGTGGAACACGACCCCCCCAAATCTAAGCAAAATACGATCTGTCCGCCCCAATATACATTACAGGGGGTCAGGTGGCTGAGAGTTTTGGGAATCGGGCTACCAATCAGAAGGTTGCCGGTTCAATTCCCGGGCGTGAAAAATGATGTTGTGTCCTTGGGCAAGGCACTTCACCCTACTTGCCTGGGGGGAATGTCCTTGTACTTACTGTAAGTCGCTCTGGATAAGAGCGTCTGGTAAATGACTAAATGTAATTACAACGTAGGTAATGTGTTACAGCACTACATTTGGTGTGTCCCCTCAAAAATTGCTCTTTTACTTTTAATGTTTTATGGAATTGTCTTCCCCCCCAAAGTATATATGAGTTTTTTGCCCTTGGTTGTCACACAATGCAGTCAAAAATTGTTGTTGTCCACGGACACAACTTGTTCAACATGCTACTGGTAAGCATTGGAAATTGTAAATCTACTGAGTAAGATATGGCATGGAAGAAAGGAGAACACAGCATTTCCTGAGCCTCGCCGTGGTAGGTGGTGTTAGATTGACTCTTCTGTCTGTGCAAGAGCAAGTGATCAAGAGATTAGGTGGCGAGAGAGAATAAAGGTCCATCTGTAAATCTATTCTCAAACACCAAAGTTTTGGGATCAAATCAGAGGTTTTAAATGGCTTCATTTCCATGTCTAAATCCTTGCTTTTAAACCAGGTCTGTGTTGGGGTATGTTTTTGTGCATGTGCATGTTCAAAGCGGAGTGCTGGAGTTCCCTCTGGGCAGAGCAGGGAGAGCAGCAGACTCCATCTTTTCATTTAGTCGCTCCAGTCGACACACTGCACAGAGATGCACGTTGAAAACAAACAGGCACTTTTCAACTAGCCTTGCCTAAGTTGTGCGGTCTTTGCAGTTTTCCTCCCTTTAAAACATTGTGCCTGAACTACACCCCTCCATGCACTTCCAGTGGATATTTAGTTGCCTGTGAAGGTGAGGTAATTCAGTAGGAAGTTTGGAACAGAATGTGCTGGAAAGGTTTACAGAGTACCTATATAGTCAGGCAAAGGAGCTACTTTCGTAGTCAGGGAATGAGGTTGGAGAAAGGCAGCGGTATAGCCATGTGCGTCCTCTTTATTACTGTGAGGGATGAGCCGTCTGTTGGGCATTCTCTTTGACGTTCTGTCATCGCGCCACCGTGCCTGTAGAGCCGTGGGCTCTCCTGTGATGCCCGATGCCGCTCTTGCCTCAGTGGCACGCTCATTCATGAACCACTTACTGAATCACTCTGTGCCACCATCAAAGATGACAGTAGCCACTCCCCCTCAGCTGCCTATTGGCTCCTGAGGGAGCATATGCTATCCTCAGCTTAGATTATAGTCCTTTATAAAATATACAGGACTAAGTATGTAGTCACTTCAGGGGATCTACCATGGTCCATTCAGTTGCACTGTCAGGAGAAGACATTGGATGATGGTTAGGTTAATGTAATTTTTCAGTCATCTGGAATGAAGCAGTTGACGTTGAGAGTATTATGTGTAGTTTACTAGGTCCTCTGTCCTAGATACCTGGGTGCTGGGCTGACAGAAGGCAGGTGTATCTGGGCCATAACACAAGGTGTCCTGTTCCTACCCCAGCCCCAAACCCAGAGCTGAGGGGAGAACTGGGCCAGCATTACTCTGCCTGAACACACACCCAGGCCAACACACACCTTCACATGCACAGCATATGCACACACTTACATGCTAAGTCAACGGATGAACCTAGAAACGCTATCAATTCAAATCGTGAAACGTGAAAGTCACGAAGTATGCTCTTCCATCCTGTGTCTGTGCCAGTTCTTACGATGTTTGTGTGTGTTTATTTGTGAATGTGTGTGTTCATGTGAGGACAGGTAGTGTAAGAATGTATTATTCATCAATTTGTGTACTTTTCACCTCGGAAGGGATGAAAATAAAACCGTATAGTCTAGCACACACACACACCCTTTCCTCACAATAACCCCTCAATCACACTCTCTTAACACAACCTTTGGGCCTACGCACGCAAACACAGAAAAACTGTTACGTGCTCTATTCATACAATCTCTTGCTCCTTTCCCCCCCTCGCTGTCTTCCCATTTCTCTGCGCCATCATCCTCTCCTCTGTCTCTAAATAGATCTTTAATGTTTTTCTCTGTGCTCTCTGAAGAGGCTAATATGGTATTTTAACCCTGCAGCACGGTCCACTACTTTTACCCAGACGTTTTACTGGAAGGAACAGGATGAAGAAGTTGGAGATGATAGTGCAGCACCTATGCAGAGCTCCAGCCTCAAGGTCCTCTTTCTCTCTCTGAGGCCTGATGTAGTCACTGACCTGGTTTCAGAGTGCTGATTCTGACTCACAGTAAAAACCATGCAATGACCTTAGAGAGGTTGTTGTTCTAGGACGCTCTGTGGGCCATCGCATGACTGCCTGGACATCGGCGGTGGCACATGCAACGTCACCGCAGGCTAGCCAATCTCAGCAACTTCTCTCGGAATCCCGGTGAAATAATGGATCATTAAGGAGAGTTTAGTGTAAGGTCACCACAAAGCACCCCAATGTTTTATTGATGAGCCAAAACTCCATGAATAAATGATGTGCTAATGCAACACTAAGAGTTGTGAATCACAGTGAATTAGTTATGGCAGCCGAGAGAAAGAATGCTCTGAACCATTGGCTGAGGTGGCACCAGCACCCACAGACGGACATACATACATGGACTCACACACACACGCACGTACCCAAACACGTACGAAGCATTGTCATGGTAATCTCAGAAGTTTTCTTGCAACTTCAACTGCAGTTGTTTTGACAGTGACGCTTCGTTGCACACGTCTGTGCAGAAAGGATGAGGGTCCCTGTGCATCAGTGGTGCCATTGTGGACAGATATCTGTCATTCTCTCTCTCTCTCTCTCTCTCTCTCTCTCTCTCTCTCTCTCTCTCTCTCTCTCTCTCTCTCTCTCTCTCTCACTCTCTCTCTCTCTCACACACTCTCTCTCGTTCTTTCCCTCTCACAGCATTGCTTCTAAAGATTCCCTCCTGTTGCAAGTGGTGTGCAAGAAATCACATCCCCTTTTTTGAATATCAGCATGAATCCCTGTTTGTTCAGATTTGCTGTGCACTTGAGTGGTCTTAAACCACCTGAAAGTGAGAGAACACACACACATTCAAAATCCTAGGCCTATAAACTTTATTTATATTGGCAGTTTGGACCTGACTTTTTTAGTGCTGCACGTATAGGATTAAAATGCAAAATGGACTACCTATCTAGTCGTGATGAGCAGCAGTATGTTAAATCTGTGTGTGTGTGTGCATGCTTCTGCTGGTGTAACTGTAAGCTATGTTTACAGAAACCGCAGATGAGGCATATCAGTCCTGTAAGCTTAGAGGCACTCTGCCACCATTGCTTAAAGCTAGCTGCTCTATAATGACAGGCTAACAGAGAGAGAGGGGCAAAATGAGGCGGACTCCTGTGAAGGCCTGTTGCAGGGGAGGTCAGTAATGCCCTTACTGAGTCATAATCACCACAGAGACTTTAAAGGGTATCGGAAATGGAGAATCATAACAAAGGCAGAGTTCAGAAACAATCCACGAAATGGCCACTTCAGTTAGGCTGTAGGTGAGAGAACCACTACTTTACGGAAGAAGTAGTTATTGAGATAGAGAGTTAAGTGGTAAGAAAGTATACAGTTTGATCCAGAGCATTGGGGGAAAGTGGTCAATCTTGGAGAGGGAATAGACTGGGGGAAAACCTGATTACTGGACCATTTCCCCCCTCGGTCTGAGTCTGAAGATAATCATTGATGCTAAAATAAGAGGACACGACCACACAGGAAAAATCAATGGCTTCCATTCGCTGCTGGGGAGCCACCCAATAACACGCTGGGGGTTGATGCGCCTGATCTGTGCCCTCTATCGATCTTCTCCATGACTCCCAACAGTTCAAGATCATTCTAGAGTGATCACATTAGCACGTTTATGCATGCGTAACAGCTTTTTCTTTGAAAAGTTGCATTCCTTTAATTGGTAACAAAAATAAATATTGTGGAAGTCCGTTCTTTTTTCTCATCATTATAGAATCCCAACCTTGTATCAAAATGCCTTTGAGCATGACACATCTAACATATCACTAAGGACAATTACAAAAGCCTAAGAAGCATCTTCATATGACTATATGTACTGACCTAGAACTGTCATAAACATATACTGGCGCTCTGCCACTTTTTCCACGCTCACAGCCTTGTACTTGGGAGATCAGTGGAAATGCATCCTTGAAATTCCCCTGCTGTCTAAAACAATGAAGCCACTCAAGCTCATGACTATTCATGAAAGACTGTTTAGAGAGCCAACAATTAAACTGTATTAGGACTCCAGTGTACAAAGAGAAAATCACGATGGCTGCTTGACGATGATAGTAATTTACGTAAACAGAATCGTCAAGTGTAGTCCTTAGTATGGTGTCAAGGCATTTCGCCCTCTAGCTATAACTGTATCATGGCACAAGTGAACTTTGGTTTGTAAGCAAATGTTTTGTGGTCTTATTGTGCTCATAATGATAATGTACCCATGCTAAGAATCTGGTATCTATTTAAAGTGTGTTGCTGAGGATCAGTTGCAGTGGGCAGTGTGCTTCTGCATGAGTTAGGATTTTCCTGTGACCCCGTGCAAATCTAGTTCAGAGAAGAAGAAGAGGAGCCAAGCTGCGGGTGTCTCCGGAACACATTGTTCCGAGGCCCGCAGAAACGTCGGCTGCTCGCGCGGTGAAGACGGACTTCAAAAGACCTCGCGAAGCTCCTCCCCCGTCTTCCCAAACAAAAGACCTGCCAGTCAAGATCAAAGGAGCGCTGAGGCTGACCTGAAGACAGCTCACAACCAGAATAACTAAGCCCTCATGAAAAATGAAGCTCGCCACTAGCGGACTTGTCATAGATCCGTGTGGCAGGAGGCACGAGGCAGCCGAAGCCTGGCCCGAGATGGCCTTGTTTGGGTGCTCATCCTCTGAGAACCCAAGTGGCATAGTAGTGGCTGCAGCTCTTTTCTAGTTCAGCCCATTAGATATACTGTATGGCTTACTACTAGCATGAAACATTTAGTAATCATGTTGAGGGAAGTAGTGTCTGTCTTGATGCAGGGCTTTATGTAGGTCAGCTGTGTGATATGATGCAATACTGTGTGTAGGGTGATGGACCAGCTGTGGACACTCATGGGTGCATAGGCATTATCTTAGAGGAGAGAGCAGGTACAGATCGATCATGGAGGCTTTTTGATCCCAGTCAAATCAAAGGGTTCCAAATGCTTTTCGATAGTGCACCCTGCACAGAGTGCATTCACTCTGTGATTTGATTATGAGTTTATGAGTTTGTGAGTTAGAAAATTATGGTAGGAAATGTTAGGTGGAGCTGAGGTGATGTTCATTTCCGATGATACTATGCATAGCCTCATTTTCTATGTCTAAGCTTTGTAAGGACTGAGAATTACCAATGTTGGGCGTCTGACTAGATATTGCATGTCATGCCTTTGACAGATTAGAATATGCTTAGCAGATCGTCTGCTTTATCATACTATTGTAAATGAGTTGAGTGGATTACTTACCCTTCCTCTTTATTATGGTTAAAACTAGTTGTTTCACATTGGTTACATCGATTTTGCATAATGTGTGTCTTCTTTTTATCGAATTGTTACCAGATACCACAAAACCTTGTAGTAGCTGTGTCTGTGTCTTCTCATATTCAGATTTTGCTTCTACACTTGGAAGCTTCACAAAAATGGCAGACTCTTCCCAGTCTGTGTTCAGTTGTAGCTGATAGATCAATGTGCTCTTTTGACATCCAAGGTATTGAGTTGCCCCCTCTAAAGGCACTCTGGTTTCTTCCCAGATCTTGAGAACGTCCCACGCATTGCTCAATGTATCCATTTCAGATAACAGTGGGATGGTAACACCAGACAAGCCTATTGATTATAATGTGACACTCCGCCCAATTAGATATTACCTTTGGGAACCCCGGTGCTATTGTAGAGGCTGCATAATGTAGCATTTGATGTCTTGGTGGTGTCCTATAATTTACAAAAAGAAGGTATCGATGCCTGGCTTATCGCCAGGTATCACTGCGGTTTTGTTAGTCTTATAGGGCCACTTGAGTTATGTCCAATTCACCAATCAGGGTGACAAGTGACATCGTTTTGTGGCTTCATTGAACTTCATGCACTGTACTTTTGATATCATTTGAACATTCAGGTATTTTTCTCCAGGCATTGTCCCATTTACTAAGAGCCTGTTATAGTCTATAAATATTTGTCAACCAGACAATGACACTGCATTAATTGTAAAACAACCTCCCAACATCTGTTCATAGTGAATCCTGCCTCAGCTAGCTGAAATGTGGGAAAATGTTCTTGACAAACCCTCACCAATGCCCCATACACCACCACCAACCACCCCCCCCCCCCCCCCCCACCACCACCACTCTTTGTGCCGGGAGCAGTGACTGTGATGGTGATTAATAAAGAACGGCTCATGAAAACTACATCATCTCTATTCATAATTAATGCCAAAATATGACTAAAGAAGCTCAGTGCCTCCAAGCAAATTAGTCATTTTCATATATTTATGACACTTCATTGGGAGAGATTCTTCACATGGTCTTGCATAGTAATCCGTTGTGTTTTGGGCACAAATGTTTTCTCAAATCTGGACCATGTTTGTTAAAAAAATAAAAATCATCTTTTAATTCTGAGATTTAAATTTCACAGGCTGTACCCTAACCTCCCTGAATAATTAGACAATGTTTTCCATTTGTACTTTCTTAACTCTCTGAAACTTAAGTGCTTGGGGCTGAAGTTTGTATGTTGGCATCAATGTGGTATTGTTTTAAACCAAATGTTCCCACGCCAACAAACTGCATCTTGCTTTAACCCTCGTGCTGCCTTCGGGTCACATGACCCAAAGGTTCATAACGAACCATCGTTGTGTTTAGCCAATTTTACCCAATACAAAAACAAATAAAAATAATTTTCTTTTAACCTTCGCAATGTGGGGGGTCTGAGACAGCCCAACGGTTAAAAGAAAATGCTTCACTTTGTTTTTGTATGCGGTAAAGTTGTCGCAATACGACGGTGGGTCACAATGACTGATGGGTCAGAACGACCCGAAGATAACACAAGGGTTAAGTTTAACTGTGAGTATAATTAGCTTTGTGAGTGATCATTACGCATGATACAAATCATGTTCTATAGCTCTCACACACTCCCATACATCCATATTCATACCCACTATCCCGCCTGACTGTGCCCGATCTGATGTTCTTTATTGAGGGCAGTGCTAGCTCAGTCGTAGTGTTGCCAGGTCAGCCATAAATAGTAGATGGAGGACTGCTATGTAGAACTACAGTAAGGCCTACTGTTCAGCAAGCCATTCTCAACCCTGTACCACTGCTCCAGCTGTTCTGTTGGTAGCTTTTGTTGTGTTAGAACATAATGGGGAGGGACAAATCTAACACTTGAACACCTGTCCCTCGAGACCTCCCACTGAGATGACGCTCAAAGTCTTACCTTACATTAAAGTGCTAATACTAAGCAGTAATCAAACATAGCTGTTTGTCATGCTGATGTTTGCATGGCAGTGAAATGGAGATTCAGTCAACCGCCGGAAGGTAGACAGACAGACAAGTCTGAATGCCGTCCAATCATTATGTTCAGTCCAAACTAAATGATTGATTGTGTTTATTATAGTCCTGCGACGTCCACACTGATTTATAAAATGTTACTGTCAAACTTGTCACATTGTCAAATGTTACTGTCAAACTGATTTGTTGGTTGCTATCAGGATGTAAAGTTTATCTCAGCAAGTATGACAAAAAGTGTGTCTCAATAACAATACTGACAATGCCTTTAAGGTTCAAGAAGCCCCAAAATATATGACGTCTCGCTCTCTCTCAAATACACACACACACACACAGCTAATTCTGTCACTCCCGGCTCTCAGCCAGTTCTCCCTTGAGGAGCCAATCACCTAGGGAGCCTGCTCAGCACTCTCTCCCTTTGTGTGTCAGCAACTATCAGCCCTTATAGCCTCAGAGAGGATGTCACTCCCTGCCAAATCTCCAGCTCTGGAATCTCAAATTCACCACACGCCGCCACAATGGTCTTGTCATGAGGGCCCCATCGCTTTTAATGCAGCGTCTACCGAAACCTGAGAGAGGGATGACCGACGCAGCGTTACCGGGCACTTCTGGACTCTTATCAACTCCACACGTGCTCCGCTGTCTGCCGTTCAGTGCCACTTAACCTAGATCTGACCCAAATTACGGCATTCACTGTAGTTTGCACAAGGACGTGCCTCTCCTTGGACCCGAGGTAATATCCTCCAAATTTCCTCGAGCAGCCGAGCAATACCAGAAGATGAGTTGCCATAACGTAATTGAGCTTGCCCTTTTTTTGGGTGGATTGATGGGAGGCCATCCAGTTACAGCTTGTAGTAAAAGAGATGTTCTGACCTCCACTGACCTTGACTTCAGATATGCCTGTGATATTAGAATCAGCCCCTGACATGAAACAGTGGAATACACAGTCTTTTTTAAGAGTTTGTCCAAGGGCACTTTTGAAGGAAGGGGAAGACATTAATAAAGCTGAGAAACGAGTGGCAAGGTTGGTCGCTTTTCACGCTTGACAGTGTAAATCAACATTGAAGGAAATGCAACAGATGTAAACGTAAGGAACGAGTTGCATTTGTAGTGTTTGACAGAAGTATGTTTGTGGTGGTAAAACCCTTTAACTGGAGTTTGAATTATGCTTACTCATTCCCAGCAGGGAAAATGTGTCAGTCTATGTGGTCAAAAGGAGGTGTCTGGCCATTGAAGACAGCTGAAGCCTTGTCTGGAGCGGCAGGCCAATGACATAAAAGCCCCTCGCCACCTCCCCCATAATTCCCCTCCCAGCGTGACTGTGAGCCAGCAAGCCATAGAGAGAGAGAGAGAGAGAGAGAGAGTGAGAGAGTGTGAAAGAGAGAGAGGGGGGGCCCTGAGGGAGAAAGGAGGGCTACAGGAAGCAGCGTGTCTTTTCTAATTACCCGCCTGGCGTGAACAGGGCCGAGGCTTTAGTTGCCAATTCAAAAGAGTGACTTCATTCACAAGGCGGGGGGATAAGAGGGGAGGGAGGGGGGGTTAGCTACCTACATTTCCCTCACTCAATGAGTCATACTTCGAAGAAGCTCTTAGATTCATGATTAAAAAAGGTAGTGCTTGTTCTGCACAGGCCCTTGTTCTTTAATTTCCAAGTGGCAATGGATTTCACTCTCAGGTTGACAGAGCTCATGGTCTTTAAATCAACCGGACCTGTTTGTTCTGTGACTGCAGTGGCGACTTACCTGTGCGTCTATTTGAACACGGGTCCAATTGTATTTCCGATTAACAGGAAGACAATACTGCTTCCGATCAATGTGCTTCCCTATTTCAGTCTTATTTCCTCCAATCCTGCTCCTCTGCGACAGCTCAGTCAGCACTCTGCCATATGACAGGATTAGCCTTGTACAAGATGTTGAGCTAGGACACACCACACAGGATTAACGCATCTTCCAGACAAGACGAGACATGCAAACCAAGGCCCCGTGCCTACTTTCTCCTGGCTGCCTGGCTGGCTCGGTGGCTGCCTGGCTGGTTGGCTGGCCAGCCCTGTCAGACTCAACCCAGGTGCCCAGGTCTGCTGGGTGGGCTTAGCAGCGGGTATAAAAGAATAAAGCAGTTGGCATCTGCCCAGGGAGGGCTTATTCACCCTTGCTCTGATCCACCCATCTGGGGGCACAGGACGTTTTTAGAGAGGAGATGGGTGAGTAAGCAGCATGCCCGCTGTGGTGGTGGGGCCCTGTGCTGCCTCACATACAAACACGCAGACTTTGTCTCAAACAAGCAAACACACACACACACATACAGTGCACACACACTTAGGGAGGCAAATGACAACAACCGTATAGCTGAGGCTAATGTGCTCATAGAACACCATCTCTTACCAGCCATAAGACACTCTCGTCAATAGAAATTGGATTGCAAATGTAGCACAGTCAACAGTCAAAGCTAAGAGCCACTTCACACCGTTGCAGATCTCAGGACGACGCCTAGGTGGGGAGTAACTGACCGATGAAAGAGGTCACCTTCACGGGGACCCCCCCTGTTCTTTGGAGTATAAAACCCCCAAACGTACAATCACCCCCGCTTGTTCGCAGGATTAAACTGAAGTGAACGTGTCACTCTGTAACCTATTCCTCTCAACCTGCACATTCACTGAGTGCCCGGAACTTGACGAGAGATTCCGCTTTCTATTCGTTGGACATAATGAACCATTGACTCCTTTCTTCAAACCGACAAAAGTAACTGCGATTTGCAATATTTCTTACTTGTGACATATTGGCCTTTGTGATTTAATTGTTGATGTTTGATTGTATTTTACAAATGATTTAACCTAACCATCGTTAGGTCAGTTGCCATTGATTGTCCATTGTTACTAGAAAGGCCTACCTCTACCTCTCTCCCACTCTCTCTCTCCCTCCCCCCTTCACACGCGCTCTACACAGCCATTGTGTTGCTCGCTCTCATTAGAATCTAGCCACTGTACTACTCTAGCCAAACTAACCCATAACTTATGTGGTATTTGTTCATTATAATTACATTTTCCTAAATAAATCATTGTGTATAATATTCGCGTATCTCTCACGTTATCTGATCTGCCCTACTTTCATAGAATCCACTACTTAAGATTAGACTGATTATTACGAAGGCTATTATTCCATAAGGTTAAACAAGGTTTCCTCTGTCCCTTTAACAAATAAGAGGTGGTGCCCCCAAGAACTACATACTTTATTATAAATTAAGTATTGCTAATCTTAAACGAGCAAACCCCGCTACACAAATGAGTCCACACAATCGGTTTGTTTCTCCTGATCCTCTTCAGTCCCAAGGAAGTGGCAGTGCTTTTTTCATTACGGATAATCTGCACAAGTAATGTCAGCTCTATGCTTGTGGGCGTCAGATGCACACCGACAGTTACATTAATCGTGTTAAAATTGCTACTTCCAAGTAACCGATGACGTGGAACTTCATCTCTTCTACAGTGGCGTAGTGTGTTTGTGTACATGCATTTACAGATTTCTGAACACCGAATGCTACGTAAAAGGATCTTCATGCATACAAAATTGTAATCTATTAATATGAATATCTGAACAGTACATTGTGTCTCCTATATCTTTTACCTTTCCCACAATCCCTCACTTTCTTCTGTATTGTTTGGTAAAGGCAACACAATAACCCATTCTGTCCTTCCTTTCCCATTTGTCTCTTTGCAGTGAACTTTGACCATTTCCAGATCCTGAGAGCCATTGGGAAGGGGAGCTTTGGAAAGGTAATACAGCTTTCTTTGTTCTTTATGAACTCTGTGTGTTTAACTAGTTAATGCTGAGCTAAGTGAGAGTGATATATACAGTATAAATATATACCGTATATGTGTGTGAGTGTGTGTGAGCAACTCTGTTGCCACCGCTAGGGACCCTGGGTAATTTCGTGGCACTAATTAGCCGGCACACTTATTATCTTCGACAAGGAAGCAGAGTGGGGCTGGTGAAGTAGGCCTTAAGTAATTACATTTTAATTCCCATTAATCTTATCCATAGCGGTTAATTAATTTAACAGTGGAAGCATTTTGTTGTTTTTCTTTTCTTTGAAACTTTTCGTCTAGTGGCAGCTGGGATCACAGTGGATTTGACCCACCTCTTGCTTTCCAATTAGGGAAAAGCATAATAGCTCAGTTTATTTTTTTGCACAATGCTTATCCCAAGTTGTGCCAGTTGGGAAACTAAGACTGTCGAGGGCTGTGTGTGTAAGTGTTGTGTGGGTGTGTTGGTTGGTGTTTAAAAATGTGTGTTTCTTGTTCTAGTGCCAAACGTCACAATTCCTTTGTATTCTGTCTCAAGGGGCAAAAGTGTGATTGGATTGTGTTGCTATGATTACAGAAGTTTGAGACAGATAATTGCTATTTGTTGTATGAGGACTTCTGTGTCTTCATGTAAGTTGGGTATCTGGAACCAATTGGTAAGTTAGTGGATCGTAGAAAGTACAACTGTGATTGTGTTGCACAGATTGAAAACAAATCTACAGTTTGACTTATATTTGTTCATTATGCTTCAGTTTACGCAAGTCTTTGCAATTTCTTCCACTTTGCTCTCTTCAAAAATACAATCTTTTCGAAAGTAAGTGTCTTTTATACAGAAAGCCGGCCCTGACTGCAGAATATATTACCATGTGAATTTATGTTAATTTGACTTATTGCTTCGTTCCTTCAAGCGTCTGTCACTTCCCTTGTGATGTTGGAGGGAGGCTGCAGCAAACCATGAAATCCACAGAAACCAACCCAGCTCTCTGAGGCCTTGACATTACAGCCCACTAGCTACATGACCATGAGACCATTACAGCCAGACATGGACGTAGATTGGATATGAAATCCCCATTGGTAGTGTCCTTAATAGGAAGGCGCACACACACACTTTCTGGCATATACACAAACAAACACATACACACACACACACACACACAAAATAAACACACCAACATTTGCAAGCACCATCACACATGCACACATGTTCAAGTGATGCCCAAACACACACACACATAAAGGCAGGTAAACAAACCATGGCCAAACAAATAACTGTTTGGCCATTTTCGGTGGAAATCCAGTCTTTGTGTTTCACCCATATAGTATGGCCTTCCCCTGCCAGCATGGCTGTAGATAACGCATGCCTCTGACCCTTGGTCCGGACATTCAGGCTAGATTCTGCTGATTCTTGGGCCTGGAGGAGGAAGCTAGAAGATAACAGGACCGCCGCGGGCCTCCATAATTCATCCAGGCAGACAGTCGACGCAGACAGACTTCAGATATAATTTTCTCTGTTTGGAGGTCGTTTTTTCGTATCATTAATCCCTCCTCTGACTTGGTTGGCATTCAGGCTGCTGTTAAAACAGCATGAATCTGACTGCCCAACAGAATACCATGGAGGGGTTTGAGTTGTTTGCGTGTCAGTGTGGGAGATACTAGATATTAGAGCTTCAGAGCACGTACAGGTCAAACTTCTCATTCCCTGGAAATTGGCACTGTAGGGTGTTTGTTGACATGTTTGTGTATATTAGTGCGTGTTTATGTTGGTGTGTATGTGAAGGAGGCGGTTTGTGATGAGTGGAGGCTCTTTTCCCCGCGGGGGAGGGCAGAGAGCCAGGCGTGGCTGGGAGCAGGAGCTCGTCCGAGGGGAATGAAAGGAGCTACTCAGTGGGAGAGCTGTTTGGAGCCAGGGACCCCCGTGGAGACCACCTCTTTCTGAGAGACATCCTCCAGCTGCAGCCCAGTCACTGGCTCGTTGTATCACTCCATCTCTCTTTCTTTCCTGTGGTTCCACTGTCTTTCCGGTCACTTTCTGTGTCACGCTCTCTCAAATACTCCTCTCTCTTTTTCTCTGTGTATCTCTCTCTCTTCATCTCTTACTGCCTAGCGTTGAACATCCCATTTGGTCAAAACGTTGGATGAGGGGGGGCGTTCTCATTTTCCCACCCCATGATGGAGGTGGTGTGGGCCTCCTGTTTGAGGCTGAGCAGCCGTTCTTGCCCGGAGCGGAGGCAGAATAGTCCACATGCCGAGCAAGGAATAATTGCCTATATTCTGTTGCTCTCTTTCTATCTCTCACTCGTTTTCCCCTTTTCTCTTTTTCTCTCATGCTTTACCTCACTCTCTCTTCCTCTCTATCTCTCTCTCTCTCTTGTTTTACTTTTAATCCCCCTCTCTCTCTCACTCTCAGCTCATGCTACATAGCCCCCAATCAGTAGGCCACAGGACTCATTAAGGCTCGGTGCCGGGGCATGTGGGAGCAGAGAGGGCACAGGTCCAGGGGCCCAGCAGGACCACTGCCGCCCGAGACAGCGCTGCCACCCAGCCACCTGACACAATGACAGCTCCTTAATGCCACTGCCTGGATCAACTTGGATAGAGGGAGCGAAGGAGGGGGCGGAGATGCAGGGGAGCTATGTGAAGGGTAGAGGTGGTCCTGGTGCTCAGCTGGTGGGTTTACAGTGGAAAGGTTGTCATTGTGCTGTGCCTGAACTCTCATTATGATAGCGACCTGTGTGTCCATGTGACAAGGCCGCGGAGAATGGATGGGGAGAGAAGGACAGGAAGGGCGAATGACAGGGAAGAAAGAGAGAGATACCACAGTGTGAAAGGACATGGAGGCAGGTAGTGTTTTGTGCCAGTGACGTGTTTGTCGTGCGGTGGAAGAGTCTCAGAGAAAAGGTCAAAGTCATGACAAGTCTTTGTGAGCAGGTCTATATCAGGCTCTACTGCGGGCAAGACACATTGAGAGCTGGACAATTATCCAGAGAGACTGTCAAAGGGTTTGTTATCCTCATTCTTAATGCTTTTATCCTAACACTGCAGGTGTTCAAGACTGCAGATAAAGACTGGCGGGATTGCGGAGGGGAAGCAAGGTGTGTGTAGCTGCACCAAGGCCTTGGGCACCCTATTAGCCCAGAAATGCATCTTCAGAGCTGCAAATCCTTGCAGTTCTTTCCACAGAATGAGAGCAATACCCCATAAGCAGTCATGGATAGGATTTGTAACTTTTAGCTTAGTCTATGTTTCTTCCTTTGGACTATAAACGTTGCCTTGATAAGCAACTTTGCGGATTGGTATGACGTTTTCTTTTTCTGGAGTTTCCATTCTTTGACGTGAGCAGTTGCAGACAATCGAATGAAACTGTCGGAATATTGATTACATAGGTTTTCGGTGTCCTCTTACATAAATCATTTTTCAAGCATGGATATTTCTGAGGCAAAGCTAGCTCTTCACTTGAGAAAAACCGAAGTGTTGTTTCTTCTCTGCAGTATTCCTCGGGGACACTCAGGAGGGAAAGGGGTGTAGTAGAAAAATTCCCACAAAGCCTCTTCCTCCTCTCAGTCACTACTAGTTCAATTGAGTCATGATAAGAAACTTTCCCAGCAAGATCTGACCCCCTCTCAGCCATGTCTCACACACAGTGTACATTCTGTGTTCTCTTATTAATGGCCAATATTTTTGGTAATAGTGCATCATGAAGCTCTGCAAATGGCCGTCCACGCTTGCTAAACACTCTCACTTCCTCCTGCCTGTCAGAAGTGGTAGCGGGCGTGAGGCGGTCTAGGGGAATAAATCAAGGGAAAAATTGAATTATTTATTCTTGTCTTGGAGGATGACAAGTTCATCAGAGCCTGAAAGCATATCTGTTTGCCTCAGCCCAAACTCTGTGTTTTTGTTTTTGTGAGGTGCGTGTATAGTTATTTGTTTCTGTGTGTGTGTCAGCTTGTGTTTGTGTTATCCTATGCTTACACGGTCTCTGTTTCAAATCACTGTTCATGAGTGACAAGTCTTAGAGCCCAAGACTGACAACAGAACCTTCCTCCCACACACTACACCCAATCTCTGACCATGATGGATGTCAGCACTTGTGTTTCCCCAGAAACACAAACACATTGTATACAGGAGCACCGAGGATATACACTCACTGCTCTCTGCTTTCC
Source organism: Osmerus mordax (assembly GCF_038355195.1). NCBI lineage: Eukaryota > Metazoa > Chordata > Actinopteri > Osmeriformes > Osmeridae > Osmerus > Osmerus mordax. The sequence goes on along the minus strand of NC_090054.1, from coordinate 15,650,381 downwards.
CCCTTTCTCCCTTTCTCTCTCTTTTTTTCTCTATATGTACTGTAGAAATGTACTCATCCCTCTCTCTTTCTCTCTATTAATATGTACCCATCCCTCTCTCTTTCTCTCACCTTTCTGTCTCCCATATTTCCTCAGTCAGTGGTCTTTTGCTTCTGCTTGTATCTACCCTGACTCCCTAAGGCTTCTGGTCCATTTACCTGGCCTAGAAAATGACATCTTATACTTCCTGGCTTCACTAAATGTAAAACCCCAATTTTTCCCCCCTTGCTCAACATGCCCATGGGTCCCTGGAGTTCCACACTGTGACAACAATTGATAGGGCTGCTAACTATAGCGGAACCAAGGGGATAGCAAGAGAGGGAGGGAGGGGTTTAGAAAGGTAAACTCACTCAGCCAAGACTGCATGGAGATCTGATGTTCATTATGGTAGCTGGTCCCTCTTTGAAGCGCTACTTGAAAGAGCATTTCTTTACGTAATACTTGAGCTAATAAGCATTTAATAAGAGCATGTGTTAACAGCAAGTGCTGACATGGGGATTAACTAGAGGGCGTGCTCAGAGAAGGTGGGACAAAAGGCTAAGGTATGGGACCAAATGACTCATGAAATAAGTCACTATCAGGTTTTTGTCATTTGAAAGGTTAAGAACTGGACATTTATGTACCGGTTTCAACTGGCCTAATTTTACAAGGCCAAGCCCTATGTGAGGCAGATGAAAATCTTCTTTTTTAATCTTCCCTGACCTACATGTGACAAACAAACAGTAGTGTGTGGTTGGAGCAAGGATTACACATTTAATTAAAACCCTATTTGATGATTAGATGTTCATTGAGGACTGTATTTTCTGCCTGGTTTCCCATTTTATACATATGTGTTGCAATATCTCTCCATTTGGAGCTGTCACTCTCATGCATCTTTGTCTCTTCCTGTCTCATAAATGTGGCAACGCAAAGCTCTATTGTAAGGTATAAATATGAATTTGTCCATGAAGCTGGTATTTGAGGAGCTGGTCATATTTAAATAATTTTGACTGTTGGACCTTGTTCCATCCCTAAGAGACAAAAATGTGTTCTATTTCTGTTCTGGGTCCCAGTTTACAAAGTGCCAATAGCCTTTTGGTTTAAATCCAAGTAAAAAAATCCCTTGGGCTTAATTATAGTAAGGAAACAACTTGCACCTTTGACATGATGGGAATATTTTGAGTTTGAAAATACCAGTATTCCAAATTAATACTTGCTGCACTGCATCCATGGGATCGGGCCACTTATCTGTGAGAACCACTTATTGAGTGTTTCTGATTCTGCATGATGAATCATTGTGGGGTTGTGTTACTATACCTATTCATGTCGGCAAGCTCTTCTGAATATTCCCCAGCATTGTTGAGTGACAGACTCCATTGCTTTGTCAAATAAACCAAATTTTGTAATCTTTGACCTGTCTTTGTCATGGCTTTGGCACCGACTCTCGTTTCGGCATGCATGCTTCCTTTGAATTGTCTGTCATGTAGCTGTATCTGTCAAATCTGTCCAATTAAAAATGTATATCCATTTGTACTGGAGAGATACCCAGTCGTCTGACAGCTAGCGGAAGGTTTGGAGGTAGAGGTATTAGCCTCGATAATGGATAGGATAATCATTTCTACTCCTTCCCAATGCTTTACAAGCAATTGATTGAATCTCAGCTCTGGCCTGCGTTGTTATTTATGCATCAACTATCTTTTCATCGGTCCTTGAAAGTTTTAAACCACAGTAGTTGCAAATTGAGAGAGTAATTTGTCTTCATTCAACATGATGGTTGGTAAGTTAGTGTTTAAACACAGCAATGTATTTCTGACAAGCTGCCAAACTGACCTTTAGAGAACTGCTCTTGAGCTCCTGCCAAACTCCATTAGTTTTCTCATTATTACCAGTTTTCTTGTGTTCTCCCACTGATGGCATAATGTTTGTACACGGAAAAACTTTCCTTATCAAAATGATTTATGTTTATAATGGAGTTATTCCTGTACTTGGACTGTTTGTGGTCCTTTCAATGTGCACGTCTTTGTAAGGATGGCAGGTGTTTTTCATCTCAATCCTACACTTGTACACATCTATCCACCCTCCCTTTGAATCTCTCACACATCAGACATCTTCCTCCCTCCCTATACTGTTCATAGAGAGAATCGATAGATTCAGTTTCATCTGTGTCGGGGTATTTGTGTGTGTGTGCATATGTGTTTATGTGTGTTGTTTGTCTGTCCACCCACCTCCAAAGCCGACTGCTCTTCAGGAGGAGATAAGCAGGTGTGAGGTGCAGCTGGTGGTCAGAGATTACAGCCAACGTTGTCACAACATCGGGCACCTCACCTCCCAGCCGCCATCTCTGCCACCGAGACTGGAATGTAGAGGCTTCCAGTCGCTGTGATGGTGCCAGGGAATCATCCGGCACTGCAGCACGCCACACTACACAGCCCCTGACAGTTTGCACTGTCAGTGAGCTGGCACCAACCTAGGCCTGGCCCAAAGTAAAGATTCCCCCTGTTCCAGAAAGGTTGACCTTTTACCATCTCAGATTTCAACATCAAAAGTGAAGCTGAATAGCAGGTGTTCATAATGAATATTTAACAATGAAAGCTAGCCAGCGGGACCATGATGCTTTGGACCGCGCTGCACATTAGCATTTTAAAGATAACTGCTCAGAATTAATTACACTCAATCACGCTCAGAAATGCTAAAGCCCCATAGCCAGGACTTTGATAGTGAGGGTCTCTCAATCTCTAATCATTGAATCGCTAAAAAGTCCATATTAAAATGCAAATAATTATGTAATGAATACAAAACAACAAACTTTCATATCTGTGCCTCATAGTTGGATTTGGTTTCTTGGTACCTTTTTGGAATTGGTATATTGAATTACTTATGTGCTCTATGAATATATGAATAAAATGTTTCAAAGACATAGTCATATGGACTGCTCAGCAGGTGTGAAATGAGGGTGAGAAGGGACTGATAATGTGACCAGTGATTTGAGAATTTCTTTGCTTCTATGCGCTAGACTTTACATGTTCTGGAACTACCCACAGACTGAAAGGTGGCAATAGACTGGAATCACATAAATGTCCGACATCATGGTTTAAAGCTGGGTGGGGAGTCATAAAGGAATGGAACAGCTTCAAAAGTTTTAAAGATAAAACGTAAAACAATTTTTTTTATCACACCTCTTTTTCAGATGCTTTTTTCCCCTCCAACTTCAAGCGCATTGCAGCAGAGCAGCTGCCCTCTGTGAGCAGGTGGGAGAAAGTGGGTCTTTGAGCAGGCCAGGGTGACTGGGGAGCCTGGGAAGGCCAGAGGCAGCAGTGTTACCATGGAAAAGCTCCTGTGTGTGTGTGTGTGTGTGTGTGTGTGTGTGTGTGTGCTTGCAGACACGCAAGAGCGAGCAAGGGGTCAAATAGAAGAACCTTGAAATAGAGCTGAATTAAAAACAACTATAAAAAACAAAGGAGATCCAAAGTTCTACCATTGCTTCGTCTTTGTGAAACCCACACAGTATCCATTGTTCCTTCAATTTGACAACATATGAGGGGTAGGGGGGGTAAAAGTCCTACTGTAATGAGCCTATTGTGTCAAAGGCGCTGAGGGAAAGAGGGATGTGATCAGGATGGAAAGGTATAGACGGAGGAGGGGATGGACAGCTCTCATCTGAACTCTAGCTGGAGGGGAAGGGAGGATGCCAATTAGATTGCGTCTAGATTTCCTCCTGTCATTCCTGCTCTAACACTGTAAAACAGCCATCTGCCTCTCTCTAATGAGCCGACCTGAGCCACTGTGGACAATTCAATTCAGTTATACCCCTTCTGCTGGCCAGCGCATGGCACTGAAACAGCCTGGGGTTGCTGCCTTTTACAGCTCTGCAGTGTGCTTATGTGTGTGGCTAAAAAGCTCTGCCTTTGGCATCTCAATAACATCCCTGGCTGAGACAGATGGGAGTATTATAAAGGTACTTTGACAGCCTTTGCAGGTATAAAGCTGATGCTTATGTTTAATGTTGGAGCATTTACCCTCCAGTTCCCTAACTTCCACTGTTTGTCTTCCACTAAACGTCGACAGATTGTGATGAAATGTTATACGTTGAAATTGAACAGATGCCAGCAAACTATGTTTCTCAATGGCTTTGTGTGGATGTTGTGTGGCTGTTGTGTGGATGTTGTGTGGCTGCTGTGTGGATGTGGTGTGGATGTGGTGTGGGTGTTGTGTGGATGTGGTGTGGCTGTTGTGTGGATGTTGTGTGGATGTGGTGTGGCTGTTGTGTGGATGTGGTGTGGATGTTGTGTGGATGTGGTGTGGCTGTTGTGTGGATGTTGTGTGGATGTGGTGTGGCTGTTGTGTGGATGTGGTGTGGATGTTGTGTGGATGTGGTGTGGATGTTGTGTGGATGTGGTGTGGATGTGGTGTGGGTGTTGTGTGGCTGTTGTGTGGCTGTTGTGTGGATGTTGTGTGGATGTTTCCTCAGTGATAATGTGCTGTGAGTCTTTTCCCTCAGGCTCCAGTTTATTTTAAATAATAAGCCCAACAAGACGACATTCAATTTTTTTCCAGCTATTGTGTGTCAGTCAGGATCAGCACACCTGTGTAGCAGATGCAGATATACTATCTGTCTAATGACTGGGACTGAATGATAATGTTGATATAACAAGTCCAACCTCAGGTGTCCTGTCCTACTGAGGACCCACAATACTATGACCTTTGAACACACGTCAACTTTTAATGAATGTATAATGAGCATTGAAGATGTCTGTTTCGCAATGATTTTCTCCATCCGCTTGAGTGTTGCTGGATTAGCCACTTGTTCCTTTTCAGCCACAGAATGAACTGCAGGTATCAAAACAAGTCACAGTTTCTGCAAACAAACCAAAATGCTAATCAGAAACACTTTCAAAATCCTGAAACTGCAAACGTTTTTTGGTGATAATTGTGTTTGTTATGACTGTGTGGGATCAGTACAAACTGTTTAACTGCTACGCCCGCTCCTTGTTCTGTCTCCTATCCAGGTGTGTATTGTGCAGAAGAGGGACACAGAGAAGATGTACGCCATGAAGTACATGAACAAGCAGCAGTGCATCGAGAGAGACGAGGTCCGAAACGTCTTTAGAGAGCTTGAGATCCTACAGGAGATTGAACATGTTTTCTTAGTGAACCTCTGGTGACTATCCCCTGTTTTTCCCACTTTCTCTACATGTTTTCTGACTGCATGACATGTTTTGAGTTTGTCACTTGAGTTTGTGCCTTGGATGTGTAGAATGCATTTGATGTTACTTACTGTCCATGCACCTCTATGTTTGAGAGAACGTCTCTCATGAGGCATGTCTGCAATAAGTGCTTCAGTGTTGTGATGACAACCATCCTAAAATTGTAGCCTTTCAGATGTGCTCTGCTTTCAGCACAAGCCTGATGCTAGGACGAGTCCTTGTTAAACACCATCTGCAGTGGACGTCCTGCTGTTTTCCTTAGCTCTAAATGAGTAGGAAACCGTCATCTAAAAAGATGAAAGAAGATTGTATCTATATGTCTCCCATTTATGTGGGTGAAAAGCTAAATCTACAACAAAGGATTTTCTCCAAGGCTGGTTGGAAAACGTGATAAGAATAGCATTTTAAAGTCAAATCTCACTTTATGATTCCTATGATCCCATCAGAAATGTTGGATTTTCATTCAGGAGTGGGAGCTCATTTCATTATATTTGATAATTACCGCATATTGGGATGACTCTGACATCCCACTAGTCTGTAGGGTGGGTGAAGGATACCAGCCTTCATTATTTAACCATTCCCACAGCGCGCAGAGGAACTTCTCAGATGTAATTAGTAATGCGGCACAATGTTCATGGCATATTGCAATCAAGCATTTTACCTGGCTGCCATTTGTAAGAAATAGCACTCGATGGCCTTTCCAAGTAATGTATTACCTCATTCATGGGAAAGTCCATCTCTCCTTATACACCTTTTTGGATTGATCCCAAATAGACTGGTCAAGGTACAGTGTTACACAGTTATACTGTATATCCAAGTTGTAAACAAATTCTGTAGCTCTCCACGGTTAAAGTTTCATGGGTGTGAAGGTCTTTTGTGTCTTAGAGAAGCTTCCCAACTAGAACATACTGAGGCAGCATTGGTGAGCTAGTTATTGTAGGGCTGTGTATTCTTCACATTAGAACTCCCTGAAGGAGAATTTCTCTGCCAGGTTCTGTTCTGTTCTAGTTATCTGCTATCTGTTCTGCATCCATACAGCCATGCCCTATCAAAGCGCCATTAGAGACCTAGATGGAAGAGAGCATCATTAAGGCAAGGTGGAAATGACTGTCGTCAGATCGCACCCCTCCTCTGCTCTCAGTTCAGACTTCAGAAGGCAAAGTGGTCAGCCTTTTTTGCATTACTGAACAGCGAATGAGGAGCAAGCGCTAAGGCCTGTTCACGACTATACCCAAGGCCAGCACTTTTCAGTCTTAACAGTCTCCTCCACCTTCCATTCGTTCATCGAGTATTCACAGAAAGTTTGTTTGAACAAACTCTTTGAATATCATTTTCAGATGGTATCTGTTTCAATAGGATCCTGCTTTCACAAAACAATCATATGCAAGCTGTCAAATCTGCATGACAAAGAGCATCAAAGCGTGTACGGTGGTAGAAGGGAAGAAGCCATTCTTCCACAGCAGTTTGCCCGCTATTCCCATCAAACTGACCAGATTGGGCGACAAAAAGGAGAGTGCTGGCGATGCCGTCGTGTTGATGGCCTGTCAAGACACAGCTGCTACTGTCTGTCGACTCCAGGGAACACAGCAGACAGCGGCTTCATGGAAAGAGCCAGTATGTTTCAACAAAGTCCTCTTTACTTTTCCAGAAAAGCCGCAGACCCTGTACCTGAGCAGCTGCCGGGCTTGTTTTGTAATACCACCAGTCTGGTCCCCTGCCAAGCCACAAGAGAACGGCTAAAACCGTTTCTAAAATAACTTTCTGGAGCATATCAATCATGCTAGCCTCATTGTGTTGCCTGGCTGCTGCAGCTATTACTGACCAAAAAGCATTTCTCCCCCCACCCCCTGTTGTGATGCAGGGTTCCTACTAGGCCTGTCTGAAGATGATTTCTGGTGGCCTGCTGTGTCTATCATGCTTTTTCTGTGGGAAAAAGGTTTGAGGGGAAAAGTTTTCCGTTTTAGTCTTCCAATAGATTAGGAGACAGAGACAAAGACATTCACTGTTGTTGCACTGTGCGGAGAACAGCTGTTTTCATTTCTTGCTTGGCACTCAGTCTATCAACATACTGTATGGACATTACCTGTGTATCCATTGCATGGTTGTCTTTAAAACGTCTTTATTTGAAACCCAACAGAGAGCTGGTCGATCAAACAATGACATGAGAAATATGCGCACTGTTCAGATGGTGTTCCATTACACTGTGTAATGAGTTTGATTCTAATTGGTGTTCTGTATGGATGTAGGCTGTACAGCACTATTCCCCTGTAACGTAACAGAGCGTTGCCAATGAACCATGGTCATGTCAAGTGGAGTGTGCTGCATTCTGCCTCGATGAGTTTAGGCAGCACGTTTCATAATTGATGGACGTGAGATGGGCCAGTTGAGGAGTGTAGGAACTGCCTATATTCCCCAGCGTAAACATCAGAGGACGCGGCTCCGTGAGTACGCCCGCTCTGATTAAGTGTTGTAGGAGTACATTGATGCCATGCCAGAAGAGAAGGAGTGAGGGGGAGAGAAAGAAAGAGAGACAGAGAGTCGAACAAGCCGAAGGAGACGTCGACGGAAAGTAATGATTCCTGAAATCACAGGAAAGACGGAAAGTGAGAAGTGGAAGGGAGGGGGAGTGGAAGAAGGAGCTAAGAAGCAGATTTGGGCATTGATTAGTTTGTCAAATCACTGAGTTGCATAGTCTGATAGGCTTTGTGAGTATTCTCTCTCCCGCTCTCTCTGTTTTTGAAGCCAGGCTTTGCTTTCATTTAGATGTCCTGAATTCTGCAGCTTCCTTTGAAGAGGCTCCATCCATTGCTTGAGAGGAAATTCATTAGAGGGAACCTGGAGAAGCAGCCACTCAATCCCATCACTCAGGAAAAGGCTGCTGTAAACCCGCAGCATGTCAACTTTGCAGCCCACAGTAATTGCCGCGACCATTCACTCGCTGCAGATATGACGTGTAGGAGTCTGATATACTGAAATGGATTACCTTGGAGAAATAAAATAAGTATCAACTGTGGCAAAGCAAGAAATCCAACCAAATCCTCTTCTAAGCTATTGCAGCCACACAGGGAAAAAACTCAGTCTTCTCTTTCCTACCCGGATCAATCTGTAGTCCTAAATTGGTGGGGTCACATTACTCCACATAGACGTATAGTGTTACATGCAGTTAAGTGTGGTTGGGAGTTGCTACTAGCATTAGAGTATAGCCGTGAAATTGATCCCCTGTGCTCAACGGTGTAGATCATTATCGGAGCACGGTTCCGCCTTAAGCGTAACATCACAACAAACCGCTCCCAAACACCATCACCCATACTCTCCAAGGACAGCAGGGATCCGCTGAAACATGACCAAATAAGAAGCCCAGCGGCACCATGGGTAAGTGAGGCGAGAAGAGTGAGCTTGCGTTAGCGCCTTGATGTTTGTTGTCAAAGGAACGGCTGATTTATAGGAGGGATAGGCCTAAAGATGCTTTCAAAGAGATTTTAAGGCCCACCAAACATAGTGAGTCATCACTTTAGGCCGCCAAGCGTACTCTTTCCCCTTTCTCCATCCCTTCCTTGAGAGAGATAGAAAGAGAGAGAGAGCCTCCATTAGGAATATTGATTCCTGGACGTGTATGGAACAATGCTGTAGGAGACAGAGAGATGAATTAGACTTTTACCCCCCAACCCAGCCCTCATTTTATAACAGATGGAATTAGACCGGATGTGTTCTCTGAGGGCTGAGATTTTGTTGTACGCCATTAGGCCTACCAGGGATACTCTTTCATGGACACAGAACACCTTAGGACTATGGAACCTTCCAGAAGATCGTTCAAGTGCACAGCTTCCTAGAGGACGTTCCTTTGAAGTGCACCTTGTGAAACCAGGACAGTCAAGCTGTGTGTGTCTGTGTGACTAGCTGTGATACTGCAGGGCTAGAGAAAGTGCTCTCACATGGCATTGTTAGAGGGACCCTCAGAGGAATGTATCTAGGTGTCATGTGACAAGAGTCACTCGGCCTGGCTAATCCGAGCTGTCTATACCACTATCTAGGCCAAAGGAATGTTACAATTCAAATGTTGTCTCACTTTCTTTCTCAATCTCTTTTTCTGCCGCTCCCTCATTCTGAATGTTTTCTACCCTTCTTTCTTTCTTTCTTTCTCCTTCCTCTGTTTCCCTCATTTGTCACCATGGCCTGATTATTTCAGCTCCTCGGACTCTTTCCAGCCTGTTAACCTTCGTCTGTGCTTTGACTGTCCCAGCCTATTCCCTAAGCAGACCATACCACCCTAGCCCCGGGCCAGGCAAGCAGGCTTTCAGCCAGATCCCAATGCAAACTCTTGACCGTTCTCAAAAGACGGATCTTCTTAGTAATAGCATTATGCATTTGACTGAGGACAGTTTACCAGAGAACACAAGAGAAGAACCTGCAGTCTTAATGTTGAATTTCACTTCTGCATTCTTCCTAAGACTTAGGATTGTCACACCAATTTGTCATTCTGTGTTGAGGCCCCTCTTTGAAGAGAGAAATGTTTTCATATTCTCTAAGATGTCCAATAGACTGCTTATATCCCTTGAATTCCAATCTTCTCCGAACAGCCAGCGCTGTGGTTAGAGAAAATGCTCCCTCCTTCCACAAACACACCTTTTCTCTCTCTCTTGTGTCCTTGGCAGTAACTCCAAAGGTGACAAGCGCTGTCATTCTCCAAGATTTCATACGCCTCGCTTGTCAACCCACAGCTTACATTTACCTGTCACACATTGGAAGGGAGGAGGAAGGTGACAGCAACAGCAGCAATGATCTCACTCAGGGCCTAGGGAATACTCCGGAACACTGCGATCACACCGGCGCTGGCCGGCAGCGAGGACACCGACTCTCCATCAACTGATAGCAAGGATCAGAGGGTGACAAGGAGGTGATAAGAAGGTGACAATAAGCAACCGGCAGACGGCAACCAAAGATCTCAGCCCTAGCCATCTGCTGGCCCTCCCTGTTTGGAGTGAGGCCCAAGGTAGGGGCCAGGTCAGGTTTGTTAGCTTGGTCTAATGGAGTTTGGAGTCCTGTCATATCATATTGACCAGCTGCCACCAGACTGTCCCTCTGCATCAGCTGGCCCCTGATCAGAAGAAACGCAGGGTCCTGCTGTGAAGCCTGAACTAGCTTACTTTGAATAAGCTTCCATTTTTACTCATCTCAGTAGATGTTAATGCAATGTTACACCATCGGTATAGTGTGAAGATTCCAGTCAGTGTCAAACATGGCTGTGTCAGTTACTCATCAGAACTGCCCACAATCCTGCCCGCAAACCTCTTTGACCATATTATCACCATCAGTGTGTTTCAGTAACAAACCAAAAAGGTAATCTGTTTTCGTGTCTGGCTATCGTGTCTGAACAATTAGATCCCTTTCATCCAGCGATCTGGGTGTTCTTTTTGCGGTGAGATCAGATAGTGCTGTGAATGTCACTCAGCTCAGCAGAACCAATGTCTCGACCTGATAGAACAATTTTTCCGTCTGCTCTAAACACCCTGTTCCTTTTCTAGCTTATAGAGAGCAGGAAATAGAAACTGGAGAGGGCCAATCAAAATGACCCCTGAGTACTGCCGGGGCTAAGCCTACAGACACAGAGATCAGATGAGGAAATCTGCTCAGATGAAGGAAAAACATAATAACGCTGCAATAAAAGGGCTGTGATGGAAAAAAGAAATCTCCAAGTAGCAGAGATATTAACCTGAGTTTGGTAGAAGTATTCACAAGGGGGTCAGCTATTTAGCTTTGTGTATTGAGAGCCAAGCTGTGTGGGAAGATTGTTGTGAAATAAATTTTGGATTTCACAGTTAGATGTGTTGGATTTCTATAGAGCAGGGATTATTCTGCATCCCAGTATGTTCAGTTTTTTTCTTGTCAGTAGAGAAATTGTGCAGTGCACGGCAAAGAAATCCCAATCTAGATCATTAACTGGCTGTGTTTTAATTTGATGTGCATGATTAGTAAGCCTGATTGACAAGGATCTCTAGCCATCCACCAGTCATCTTCAATTAAGACACATCAATCAATGACGCTGTATTCTAGCTTTAATTTGGCAATCACCCTCCGTGTTCACTCCAACAAATGGCAACTCATTAAGATAATGATCAGTGTATAAAAGTCTCCCACTGTGCTTAATTTCAGCATACAAGCCTGCCAGTGACTGCACACACCAATGTGAATATTTATACTCATGTGTACATATTCACTATATGTGGTACAAGGTCCTCTGCCACCTCCTCTGAAAAAGATTGAAGTGTGTGTGTGTGTGTGTGTGCGTTCTTGCATGCGTGTGTGAGCCGACGTAAGCACCGTAGGTGTGTGCGTGTTTGGGAAACTGAGCCCGTCGGCCCCTGTCTCCAGGTACTCGTTCCAGGATGAGGAGGACATGTTCATGGTGGTGGACCTGCTGCTGGGAGGAGACCTGCGCTACCACCTGCAGCAGAACGTCCAGTTCAACGAGGACGCAGTCAAGCTCTACCTGTGTGAGATGACTCTGGCCCTGGACTACCTGCAGAGCCAAAACATCATCCACAGGTAAGGAGTCCCTAGACTGAGTCATCCATAGTTATCAGCCATACAGGAAGTAACTGAGGTGGCTTGGTGAACCACGGTACAGGATTCTCACAGTGACTCATCAAGCTCAAACTTCAGCTCCAAAAGCTAGTACAGGTTTTGTGCCACTGTGACAGACGTGGTTGCTTCACCACATGGCCGATGTTTACCCTCACCTGGGTTTGAACCCGCCACCTCCAACTCATCAAGCGCAACCACTACTAGCTACACAAACAAAAAGTTAGCAATTTGCTGGCAAGGGTGGCCTGTATACATAACTGAAGAGCGAGTTTAACCGATCTACACCGGCTACTACACCATCAATATCTCAACGTGGAACGCTAACTTCATCAGTAGACTGTGGACGGACCGGGGTAAGAGGAAGTCATCCTTTCATCATCCATTTAAGAACACGGCAATGTGTCAACCTCAAGTTCACATTGACATCTCCCAGTTGATGCCTCAAGGTTGTGTTTTGTGCTTTGCGTCGTCAAGGTCTTAGCCAATGTGCAATCAGCATATAAATGAACACAAATTTCTCCAGTAGGCACTCCAGTAGGCACTAAGTTGTTTGTGACAGATTGTATTTCTCAGGGCCGAACACAGAATTTATATTGAATACTAAAAGGAATATATCTGTGCTATCTGGTGGAGTCACCTTGCAGGATGTTTTGTGCATGTTTTGTGTCTTTTCAATGGTAAATCAGATCATTAGGATTCCTATACAGTACATTTGCCTACTGTAAGTAAAGTAGCTAGTACTTAGTCTTATCAATGCATATTAATGTTAACAAGCAGCTTACAATAGCCTTATTTCCTATTTACTAACACTCCAAGCACCTGGCTCAGTGTTTACCCCTTTACCTACCCTGCTCCAGAAACAGCTAGAGCACCCTCCTCCAGCTCCCCAGAGATGGATGGTCTGTGTAGGGGTGGGGTGAATGATTCATCATCACCCTACTCTCATCAGACTTCCCTGTTCCCCTAGGCAGAGAGAGCGAGAGGGAGCGAGAGAGAGAGAGAGAGAGAGAGAGAGAGAGAGAGAGAGGGAAATGGGGAACCCTGCATCCCTCTCCTGGCTGACAGGGTCTGCCCCGGGGCGACTGGAGGCTAACAGCACAGTACAGGACCCTGGGCTGGCAGTTTGATGTTGAATCTAATACTTGAGGTCCCTGAAGCAGAGCCACAAAGCTGAATACGCTATTATGGTGGCTTGGCACTGTGGCTGCACTGTAAATGTAGTCTGTGTGGTTTGTTAGCTGAGCTTGCTCTAGATGGGGGTTGTACTGACGTTTATCTGACTCGGGAATGAATAGGGCTGTGTATGTTTACATTTACATTTAGTCATTTAGCAGACGCTCTTATCCAGAGCGACTTACAGTAAGTACAGGGACATTCCCCCTGAGACAAGTAGGGTGAAGTGCCTTGCCCAAGGACACAACGTCATTTGGCACAGCCGGGAATCGAACCGGTAACCTTCAGATTACTAGCCCGACTCCCTTACCGCACAGCCTCCCTGACTCCCATGTTTAGAGCTTTGTTATGTGCTCAATAGTAGAGTATCCGTGCACCTGGGTATTCCACTTGTGTTTGTACAGTTTTGCCTATTTGGGCCTAGTCCTCATATTTGTGTTGCCGTAACTGTTGCTATATCAATCACCCTTACGGTGCGATGACTTGCAGTCAAGAGCTGTTGTGGGAATGTGCTGAGCACAGTGGTAAGTGTCTGAGCTGTAAATGAAAGTGCCGGCTCCCAGTAGACATCAAACTCAACTCACAGATGGCCTAAAAAGTGTTTTAACCTTATTCCAAAAGCTCATTTGGGCAAATTGCTTCCCTTAAGTGAAAATAGACTCAACCCAAGTGTGTGCGCGTGTGTGTGTGTAAGAGAGAGAGAGAGAGAGAGAGAGAGAGAGAGAGAGAGAGAGAGAGAGAGAGAGAGAGAGAGAGAGAGAAGAGACAAAGAGTGTACTGTATGTTCATGCAGTCTAAGAATCAGTGTCCATTGTCTGTGCATGTCTGTGAAATTCAACCAGGGACACACTCCCATCTGCACATTTAACAGTTCAGTTTAAATTGTTACTGTCCTTGTCAGACTGATAAATGTTTTCATCTAAACACCAATGCAGTCAATTGGAAAGATGAAGTCATATTGTTCAAGCCGGTCCCCATGTGTTTTAAGCCCTGTCTTCCCCAGCATCAGGCTCTCTCCTTCTGAAACAACTGTGTCTGCTGCAGGACTTCTAATCCAGTCCCTGGGTATCTCTCACCCTCTCCGGCTCTACAATTTGGTTCCACACCGTGGGTTTTTGACAGGAGAATACTATACAATTATTTTGTTGCACCAACTAGGGAAGAAGGGTCTCCTAGCAACTGTCTGCTACCACCATGCCCGAGGAGGTAAAATTAGTGAAGAAAAGGAAGAAAAGTCCTCAAAGAACAAGGGCCTCTCTCTCTCTTCTCTTGCTCCTCACTTCTTCTGTACCGGAGATGAATGTGACGCAGGAAATGGATTTCTCTTTGCTCAGCTGTTGTCCCTTTCATGTGTTAGCTCACACTTGTCAGTGAGGCTCTGCTGCTGGACGTTTCCACACACAGGAAACCCATTTGACACGCAGTATCCTCCTGGCGTTACCCATTACTGTATATTTACAGAAATAAAGCGTTTATACATGAAATAGAGCTTTTTTTAAACATACAACTACAGGATGGTAGCGGTGTAGAACCTTTTCGACTACTGCAGTGACAGCCACGGACCTCGGAATACATTTCAATGAACTCTCAGGGAAAATAATCCTTAATTAGGAAGCATGGGCAGTCATTGCCCTTGGGAGCTTCCTCTAGTATATATATATATAGTATACTAGTACATGGAGCTGTGTGGACTAAGTGTATTATTCACACACAATCACACCAGGCTGCATAATTAAATAAGCTGTGTGGGTTATGTTAATTGGCCAAGCAGGTTGGTGGGGATGTGCTATGTGAAGAAAGACAGGAGTGTACATACACACGCACAAACACACACATCCAAATACCTTCTGTTTCACGTGCATGTTGTGTTGTATGCACAGCAAACACAGATACCACATGCACTCAGCCTGCTCGGATGTTTGACAGACTTGCACATGTGCTGTCAAATACGCATGGATATACAGCTACCCAGATACGGGCATACTGCGGGGAAAGGCTTTTGAAAACAACCTGCGCAGGATTACAATTTGTATTGGTTACGTCTATGAGATTGCAAAGCATTTGGTGAGCGTTCACGGTCCTCTCTTTGTCTCTCTTTGTCTCTCTTTGTCCCTCTCTCTCCAACAGGGATGTGAAGCCTGACAACATCCTGTTGGATGAGCAAGGTAAGGCGCAGGGCCGCCTTTAAGCCTTTTTACGTTTGAAATGCAAACCCCCTTTTGTGCGTACACCGTATATCCCCGCACACAGTGTTAGTCTGTCAGGGATGAGGAATGAGAAGGAGGACGAGGGAGAGGGGGAAGAGAGGGAGCGCGAGGAAGAGAGACGACATGCTGTGAAGTGAGCGGTGGAGGACAACGGGTCCAAGGTGACACGTAGGACACAGAGATATGACCCCGCAGGCTGACAAGGATTACCACAGCAACGGAAGATACTGAATCTGTGTCGGATAGCAAGGTCGCACGAGGGGGCACCCTGGTCTCCTTCAAATCAGATGTTGGAGACGTCAAATCAAATGAACCAGACCCACCGCTTCAAGCTAATACGATATATCAAAGACTGCACATGTTCACATCCATTTTTGGTTTTCTTTTTGAACTGACTGTTATTTGGAAATGTTCTCCTCTCAGGTCATGCCCACCTGACAGATTTCAACATTGCCACGATAATCAAGAATGGCGAGAGAGCCACAGCCTTAGCTGGAACCAAGCCCTATATGGGTAAGATGAAATCTATCTCAAACATTGAAAAGCTTTCAATGGTTTTAACTGTGGGTCATTGATTCATTCTTGTTTATTGATTATTTTCCTTAATTCTTTCCTTATTTTTTTTATCTCTTCTCAGCCCCAGAGATTTTCCAGTCCTTTGTCAGTGGAGGCACAGGCTATGCCTTTGAGGTAGACTGGTGGTCACTAGGAGTTACGGTCTTCGAAGTGATGCGTGGATGGGTAAGGCATGCTGGGAGATGGAGTTGTTGTGTCTGCAGCTAAGCTGTTAGGGACCTTTTTCTCACCCGTGTCTGTTTCTCCTCTGTCTTTCTCTCAGAGACCCTACGACATCCATGCCAGTAACTCAGTGGAGTCTCTGATGCAGCTCTTCAGCACAGTCAGTGTGCAGTACAGCCCAGCCTGGCCCAAAGACCTGGTCTCTCTCATGAGGAAGGTGAGCTTGTGCAGAGAGGTGTAGGCAGGTGGAGAGGCAAAGGAGGCGGGGGTTGGGAGGTAAAAAGGTGTGTAATGGCTGGTCAGAAAGAATGAGAGAGAGAGACCTGCTGAACTGGGTGGGGTAGAGGGGGGGACAGAGTGAGCGGGAGAGAGAGAGGGATAAGGACCGGGGCAGAGGAGGATGGAGAAACAGATGGAGTCTGAGAGACTTCCCGGGGTGTGTGCGTGTTTGTGTCTGTGTGCGTGTGCCAGTTTGTATCTCTGTGCCCATGTGTGCGATTGTGTGTGACTTGTCAGAAGGTGCTCCAGAGTGATGGCATCGGTCCATTCCGCTCTGTTGCGAATCGATTAACTATGCCTGAACTCCACAGAGACAGACCAAACCAGGCCTCCGGGGAGACGAATGAGTCAGCTTCAGACATTTTTTTGGTGGTGGGGGGGGGGGAGAGATGGTTTCCATGACAACAGAACCACATCCCAGCACATCGCATAGTGTTAAGCTGTCCCAAGGTGAACAGCAAACAGCTGTTACTCTATTACTAAGCCATCATAATTGATGCCGCTCAAATAGATTGAGTTTCACCCTCTGACAAATGATCTTGGTCTTGATTTTATCCCTTCTAATCAGTGGAGGGTTTCGATTTTTGGATCCTATTTCTCCCTTGACTGACATAAGAGGGCCCCCTATTGGTGAACATGCCTAGACGATTTACTGTTGTGTTCTAAGTGCTCAAAATTGTTTGATCTTTCTTTTTCACTTTTGTTCATTTAAATATGGGGGAGATAAAAAATATACTTTTAGGCGGAACACCGCATTTTTTTCTTCTAATGTCGCGCTTGTGTTGTTGTCACGAGTATGGTCTGGAAGGCATAGGTAGGTGTAGGTGACATTCATTCTGGAAAAGTGACATTGGCTGTTTTTGTAATGTGTGCGTGTGTGTCTTAGTTGCTGACGGTGAACCCCGAGCACCGTTTCTCCAGCCTGTCCCACATGCAGACAGCTCCCTACCTCGCTGACATCAACTGGGATGCCGTGTACGAGAAGAAGATGGATGCTGGCTTTGTCCCCAACGTGAGTGGGAACCATCTAGAACACATTCACGCACGCACACACATAAAGCCATATAACATAGTTTATGTGCACTGCCGACTCAATAACACCCAGTTATGCTAAGCAGAACCCAGCAGAGCGGGTGTGGGCAGCGGCAGGGGGATACAGGAGAGACAGGGAATGGGAGCGTAAGCTACAGAAAACACATCAGGATTGGAGCCACACTGAGTGGTAGAAGGTGACATACTATAGACAAGTTTGCATTACAACAGACAACATGTCTAGCAGTAAGCTAAAATACTTTTATCACCTTCCTTGGTGTGTGTGTTTGTGTGTGTGTGTGTGGACAGTTCTGACAGGGCAGTGGTGTCTAGTGCAGGATAGTGATCCGATTAATAAGGCTGAATGAGAGAGAGAGAGAAAGAGGGAGAGAGGGTTACTATTGGTCACATCAGACATACATGACCAAACACAGACAAACATCCTATGGACTGACTATGCCAATTAACTTAATCAAAAGCTGAAATCTGTGGGTTACTTAAGGTACAGTATAATATATATAATGTTACGTTTGCTCATATGTGCAGGTAAGTGTGTTGTATGTCGAGGAAGGGAAAAGCACCACGTAGTGCATGTAGATTAACGAAAAGAAAAATGTTGATTTGGGGTGTGTGTGTGCCTGGATGCGTGCATGCACATGTGTGTGTGTGCCTAATTCGGCATGCCTGCCCCTCAAACGTCACCGTGTGTGCCTCTGGCTACTGCAGAAGGGTCGTCTTCACTGCGACCCCACCTTCGAGCTGGAGGAGATGATCCTGGAGTCTCGGCCGCTCCACAAGAAGAAGAAGAGACTGGCCAAGAACAGGTCCAGAGACAACAGCAAGGATTCCCAGTCTGTGAGTGTCCCAGCACCTCTAGGGGTCCCTGTCAGTCAGCCACCCTTATTGGTCAAGCACCGTTACCAATGAGGGGCGTTTATGACAACTTGACAGGCTCTGGTCTTTTCTGACTATTTGAGATTTGTGTGTGTGTTTACTGTTCAACACAGAGCACATGCTGCACCCAGTACAGCACACTCTGTTCCTCTGCTGAGATTCCCATCCCTCCTAGCACCATTCCCTGCACCTAGCACACATCCACTTTGCTACTGAGATTCCTTGTCAAAACCCATCTTATTATCCCTGATTGCAACTTTATTTACCATGGGTTTCAGACAACCCATCAATATTTATGAGATCTGACAAGTTTTCATCAAGCCAATCATTATCATCTCCTGGTTATTAAAGTCGACCTTTCCTGTGTTATCGAGATCGGATCTCTCTGTGATATGAGAGGGTAAGGCTTGTATCTCTAACAATAGCTGGTGCACTTCTCCAGGCTTGAAATGTGTGTGAGTGTGTGAGTGAGTGTGTGTGTGTGTATGTTTGGAGTGGGGAGACTGGGTTATTACCTAGATGATTAAATTATGAAGCCTTCAGTAGTGTTGTCATGCCCCCAAGTGCTTTTGGAAATATGAGGTTCTATTTTCGTCCCACGCCAAACATCCAATTTGAAGGAAAAGCACACAAACAAATCAGAGACGTGATTTCAAAGGGGGTAACACAGGGCCATTTTTCACGCGTCAGGTCATGTTGTCGAGTGACTGAGGTGATGATTGATCTGTGGTGATTGTCGGCGTAATGATGACTCTCCCCCACCTCCTCTCCACAGGAGAACGAGTATCTACAGGAGTGCCTTGAAGTGGTGCAGCAAGAGTTCATGATCTTCAACCGTGAGAAGTAAGAGCCCCCCCATCAGCCGTGACAAAACCGAGAGGAACAAGGAACAAAAACATCTTATGTCGTTCTACATTTCTATAACCCATAACCTCAGAAACCAAATGCTTCATTAGATCTAATGAGATTGTTTGCGACGGTGGCCCGAGTCTTATTGTTGCCTGATGTCATTTGAAGGGAGTTCTAGTAGTAAAATACTAAATGTCTGAAGCCAATGACCATCTAATAGCTGGTATCTGTCTACATCCTCAATTGACAGCGACCTCCCACTCCCACACAATTGAGATATGTAAATTGTAGATAAATTGACTTATATTGCAGGACTTATCTATTGTGTATGCCAGTATGAAGAGCACTCATCATAGGGTTTGAGTGCGGAAGCTCATAAGACTTGGAATATGGGTCTGCTCTTCTATCCAGAGGGAGAGAGTATTGGTTCAGCGCTGCTCTAAATTATTACCTCATTTATTATTTACCAGTGTCTGCCATTGCTGCGTGCTTTGGAAGCCCTCCTGCATGGCAAATTGAGTTTCCTTATTGCTGTAATTAATGTATTTCCAGATTTCTATTTATACGACTGGGTTCAGCCATAATTTGTGGACCTTATTGTATAGCAGACTCGGACTCCCATTGTGAATCACCCTCACATTTTCTCTCTGTCTCTGTTTGTCTGATTCTGTCTGTCTCTCTCTTCCTTTCTCGGTTTTTGTGTGTGTGTGTGTGTGTGTGTGTGCGTGCGTGTGTGTCCACCTGCGTCTCAGGTTGAAAAGGGGCCCGGAGGAAGGCCAGTCTGAGGGTGCGGAGTGCGAGGGTGTTGCCGAAGCAGGGGGAGACGATGCCAGTGGCGATGGGGAGGCCGAGGGGGGAACAGAGGACGACGAACCCGAGCCAGACCCCGAACCCGAGCCTGAGTCCTCCTCCAAACTGAGCATGTGCGGCTCTGTCTGCTCATCACCCGGCAGCTGCTAGCACCACAGTGCCCCCCTGTGGTGTCTCAGGCTACTACGCGTGTGTGTGTTTGTGCACCCGTGAGTGTATGTGTGTGTGCAACATGCCTATAGATACTCAAACCTTTCCTACTTATCCATGACTGCAAGAACGCACAGCAGGAGCCCAAATGGCTCCCCTATATTCTCCTCAGTAGCATCGACCAGTGAAAAAGCACGTGTGGCACTACAGCCCCCAGCAGGCTCCAGACAGGCACCGCCCACCATGCCCCCTCAGTTCTATGCAACCTACAGTATAGCATGATCGGTAATGAGTAGTCTCATTGTCCAGAGGCCATGATCACAAGCCACTGTTCCAGGAGCATGACGACACAGAGAGCAATAGGAGCCCTGTTGTGGGAGCGGTGTTGATTTTAGCAGAGGAGAAGAAGAAGGCTCAGCCTGGTGTTGATGTATCTCCCAGGGCAAACTCAGACAGTGATGTTGAATTATTCAGTAGAGTCAGGCACTTTTCTCTTTCTTTGCCTGCATAGCTCTCTCTCTCTATGCCCCTCTTTTTCGTCACTTTTTTTCTTCCAACAACAGTATGACAGTTGTTAAGATATCTCAGAATGCCTTTCATATTAACAACCAGTATATCCTTTTTAAGTATTCACTATTTTGCCAGTATGCCGATACAGTGTAATGCATTGGATATTTTAATTGAGCATTTCCAAGGAGGATATATGTAGTTTCAGTTGAAGTGAGTGAACCTTTATTGAATAAATGCTTACATTATGGTCCCTCTAGGATAGGGAGGCTTTGTGGGAGAAATTAATCACTTAGACGCATCCGATACTTAACAAACCCACTGGAAGTGGTGTTGATTGTTAATCAATAGTTATTAATCTCCTGGCAATTACGGCTACATGTACAGTATGCATTTGCATGCTAGTATGTTCTTTTTTCTCCGTAGTGAGTAGTGTGCCAAGTCATTTTTCCAAACCGTATATGATTCGCAGAGATGCTGTAACTTGAAAAGGGGGATGAAAAGAAAACGATTTCTATCTGGTTGGTCTCAGTACCTCAGTGTTGTTCCTCTGACCATGCTTACATGCCCCGAAAACTGTCGCACACAACGTTGTCCCACGAAGGAACCACACAGGACCCACCTCGATCTGTCCGCTTCAAGGACCTCTAAGCAGTGTTACAGTTTTTCGGAGTGGATCGTGTGGAAGATCACTGAAGTCTATTGTTAAATCCTAAACCACTCTCTTATAGAAACAGTTGCGGGGCTATGTTGAGTTTGTGTAGCTGTGTAGATACTTTGAGTTATTTAGTTGATTAGTGATAGTGGTACTTTTAAGGTGGTGCCATTAAATCTCAGCCTGGATATCTGGGAACATGTAGCATAGTCCACCTTAAAAACCCTAAGGCCTGATAACATAGAATTGTGTAAATAGCCTAATCTTACTCTCCACAGTTTTATGTGGGACTGCTTACTAAACTACATGTAACTAAACTAACAGATGTATGAAGCCAAATCTTCATACAGTGTTGTTCTGATCTTATTTCCAAGTGTGCAGGCACAACTTGTAGGCAAATATGCCAAAGCTTTTTTACCATTTGCATAGCCATTTCTAAGGAACTTGAGTGTGTGAATGTATGTTTCTTCTCTGTAGAGTATAGATTCAGTGTTCCTTCTGCGAGTGAAAATCATTTGTATACAATCATTTATTGTTAGTATAAATATACAAAATTCTTTCGGGAATAGTAAAATACCATTAGATTCTATATTTGAACGAAGATGCCTCTGAAAGGAAACGTTGTGAGGCAGTTGAGAAACATCTTTAAAACATGATGGGGATATACTTGATTAGTCTCTAACCCTACTCAAACCTTTCTATTTTGCATGCGCTGACCGTGATAACAGCAGGAGTGTGCAAGAGCGTGATGCTAGGGTCACAAAGACTGATGTGTGCATGCGCAAGCCACTGGCACTAGCATACCCCAACTTGTATATGGCTTCAGTGATTGACATCCAATCACCTTAGCCCCGTCCTGCTTGACTGTCTGTTTGATTTACAAGTTTGCTGAGCAAGATTAGCTCATATATGACTGTATAAATTATTTATTCCCAACGTTTCATAGACAGCATGATATTTCGAGATGATATGCAGTAATTCTGGTATCCAATAGATTGTCTTAATGGTATGTTCCAAGCTGCTTCCTGGCTGAGTGGATGGTAAATTGTCAAGCTGTTGCGCTCAGTGTTCCTGTGGGTAAGTCTAGGTTTATGTGCTTTGGTAGTGTTCATGTGGCAAAGATTCCATAGGATTTGAGGAATGTTTGTCCTCAGACTACAGACATTTTGAGTAAAAACTCAACCAATACTCGGATCAGATGTCTTAAAACTGTCTACGCAATCAGAATAAACTGTTCTAATGGTCAAATGTGGGTATGTTATTATGTGTTAATAATTTATCAATTGATTATTATTGACAGGATAGTTTTAAATGTTGATGATATCAAAGTTACAATACGAAACCATGGTACTGTCCTTTATGTCAGTGATATCAATGCAGATTCACCATTTCTGATTGGATAATGTTTGCATAAACACCCAAAAATGAAATAAGTTGTAAGTACCCATCATCTTAACATGAATAACATTTCAAAAAGCATTGAGAATAAGCAACAGCACTTTCCCCATCAATTGGTTCACAGTCATTATCCTCACAGCTATAATGTCCAACCCTTGTAGAACCATTATGTAATGTAACAGTAGTGTTCTGTCGAGAAAACACTTTCAATAAGAGTCGCCCTTCTCTAAAGTGGTTATGTTTTGCCTTATGTTCTGTATTGTAGAATTCTTCGGGGGAATACACTTGCGAGCTGGGGTCCCAGTGAAAGCCTTGTACTGTACCTATTCAAACTGCTCTGTGTATTGAAACATGCTGCTTTAACTGCTTTGATAAATAAAATGAACTCCTCCCAGTAGAATAGACTGACTTTTTTATTATGATGTTCTGTTTTGTGTAGCAGACTGCCACAGGAGGGCCACAGTGAGACACCAGCAGATATAGGTTCATTTGAAACTTGATAACAACACACTGTTTTGAAGATGGTACAGTAAACTTGACCTTAAGATGTGTGTCACCCCTGGTGAGAAAATGGTTTAGAGGCTAAGACAGGCAAAAGGAGAAGAGTGTTGGAGGATTAGACGAGTGTATTTAAGAATTAGTGTCGAGATCTATCAACTGTACCACCTTGTACATAAGCCTGTGTGCTCTCTAGCAAGGGGCTTTCTTTTGTAGTACAGGATGTATACAGGACATGCTAGGTCCAATGTAGCGTACAATACAACACTACAGGTTTGGAACTAAAGTAAAGTATTTAAGAGTCTGTCCATGTCAGTTACGTAAATCCTCACTCCTACTTTCTATAAGTTACTGACTTACACAGTCAGTAGCTTTATACACAAACACCAACAGAAGTTCTTATTCTTTTTCCTGTTTATGGTTGGCTCAGGAGCCCCCTTTCTCTCCCTGACCATCCAGGATGTCCACCTCAGGTTTGCCTCTAGTGTCCAGCAGGGGGCTCCACTCAGGGGATTCAATGGCATCCAGCAGAAGAGCCAGCTCTGTCTCCAATTTGTTGACGGTTTCTTCCACATGCTGCAAGAGCACAGAGACGGGACACTGGGTCAACAGTGTGCCACGGGAGTTTATGTTCAGGGATAAACACTGATGGGTCTAAATGGGATCTAAAATCTTCTCTGTAAACGACTCGCATTTCTATAAAAGCCTCATTCAAATTTGAATTCACCTTCTCGACTACATCCAGTCTGTTATGGAGAGATCCATGTTCTTGACAGGCACTTGCCCGGACAGTCCTGGGCAGGGGGTTAGACTCAGCAGGTCCTAAAACAGAAGAATACAGTTCCAGGGTCATCACATACATTATTCCATGGCACATTACAAAGTGTACCATTAGAGTGCAGTACCATTAAGTCAAACTTTCAGACTCATTTTGAATGTCTTTCTCATACACAAATGTTATCTCTCTTCCATCTCCCTCCCATCTCCCTCCCTCCCTTTATCCCTCTCTGCCTCCCTCCCTTTAATGTTCACTGCTCACTCCATGTGTTTCCTATTAGCTACCCTCTGCATCTCTGCAGTCAGGCAGTCTGCAAGCCAGCCACTCAATACACCACATCCCTGGACCAGGCCTTTGTTTTCTGCTGACACAGCGATCCTGCAAACTGAACTGGGATCAGATAAGGCCATTTCAGTGACCTGAGAATAAATGAAGAGAAGATGCAGCTGTTCCAGAGACTGAAGTCTAGAGCAATGTCCGCACATCCTGATTCACTGACATCCTTTCAGATGTCTGATGTAGTCAGTACACACGCTGTGCGGAGGACGCCAGCTCTCACGAACCATGAGGTGGTCAGCTGTAACCAAAGTGCTTTTTAATTGCTGTTGGTTGCTGGGTGGAGACTGACTCCATACATTGTTCCACCTATTTCTTTTGACTGTAAAGTTTTTATGTGACCAATTATCCTTCCCCTTTGAGGCTCACAGTTTGTTCTCTCTCTCCAGGCTGAAGTTTGTTTTCAAAGGTTTTGCATGCAATCGTGTCTGGCGTGGAGGACAGTCATTCCAGAGAGAGGCCAGAATATGCTACATTTATTCCTTCAACTGACTGTGTTGATTATTTTGTTAACTTGTCAAGGACCCTTTCCTGGTTAAATAAAGGTTAAATAAAATTAAATGCTACATCATGTATCTAGTCCTGTGTTTTCTCCACTGCATACTTCCACTTCCTGTTTTTACATCATCACATGACTGGTACACACTTCTCCTCTACCCTCTACATGCCAACAGCCTCCATTTCACCTTTTTACATCTCTCCTAAACTCATACTAACAACTACAGTATTCAGAATACAACACACTGTTCATGTAACGGTCCACAGTATCAAGATGAATCTCTCGCCTGCCTGTCTGGAAGTACAGTATAAACAGCAGATAAGGAACTTGAGTTTTTCTGAAGGCCTCCGACGGCCCTCCAGTGCCCTGCCAAGAGCAGTGGTGAGTTAGCACCGACTCTGCTGTTTTTATAGAGCTATCCCACAGAACCGTTTAATAAGCTCCATTACACACAGGCCCGTGACATGCCAAATATGTCCAGGAGAGGAGCCAAGCAGATCTGCAAATGGTCATGAGATAGGAGCTTTGCTTTAGATTTCTCTCAATGAACGTATCAAACACACCAGATGTCGGATTCAGCTTTTCAGCATATTCCCAGACAGAGGACTGTCTGTGTGTCCTTTCAGTTCGGGGGTTAGCCTATGAGCTATTTGGCAAAGCTCGATTGCAAGGGAAGCTATTCTTGGAAACTAGGTTTCTCATAACTGTAAAAAAGATCAATTTGTCGCGAGCGGATCAAGTAAAGTGTAAGAAAATCAATCAGATGATCGATGATCATCCACGTCAACACAGGAAGACTCTTTCTTAAAATGGGAAATGCTTGAATTTTCTGATTCCACTACAGTCTAGCATCTGTAATTGGAGTGAGGTGGTTTGTTGTTGCATGCCAGTATTCCCTTTTGTTCTGACTTCTGGTTTGGCCATCAATGTAGAGGGGCACCAAAAGACCACAGACAGTAAACCCTGTCAAGGGAGAGTGTGTGGTGTGTATGGGGAAGGGGGTTCATGGGAATGTGTGTGTGTGTCAAGGGAGTGTGTGTGCATGTGTGTACAGTGCTTGAAAGTGGGGGCAAGAGAGCAGGTTAGAAATTGATGATGACGTGTGTGATGAATGAACAGTCCTGTGTGTATTATGTCCCAGTTGCAGCAGGGGGTTAAGACAAATTGACCAGCACACTCAGAGGAAACAGACCATAGGAAAAAAAAACACACAGCATCACAGATAGGAACGCACACAATCCTCCCTGTGAACTGGCCCTTACCGGTAATGCGTAGTTTGTGTGCGTGTGATTGTTTCTGCGTGTGTTTGTGTGGTTTATGCTTTTACCTATGTCTTTTGTTGGCCCTGTAAGTGTATGTCCTAATGTTCCACTCTGCAGGAGGGCAGACAGGGAACTCAGTGGGATATGTAATTGAGAAGCTAGCTTGGGCCAAAACATGAGGTCAGGACAACAGTGATCCTCCCCACAGGCTCTCTTCATGCTCTGGCCATGGGAAAGACAACACTTCCCTTGTTTTCCCAAATGATCCTGGATCAATACGGTGTTGGGAAACCAGTGTGTGTGTGTGTGTGTGTGTGTGTGTCTGTGTGTGTGTGTGTGTCTGTGTGTGTGTGTGTGTGTGTGTGTATGTGTGTGTGTTCTGCAGTTGGTCATTCCTGCAGTGTGAAGTCATTCACATTTACAAACGGGCCTAATCACAAGTGGTTTCTCAACCCTCAGTGATGTTACACAGAGCTGCTTATGTATGGACAGCCAACATTTTTATGAGTTTTTATGAAAGCATGTTAATAAGATGGAAATGGCCGATGGCATGCTTGAGGAAGATTTTTTGTCAAGAAATATTAGATTGTTCTGACAGAGTTACTTGAAGCAATGCAAGAGCTTCAGTACAATAAGAAACAGATGTGCTTAGTAGATATGCACATGCACACACACACATTTAACACACATTTTCATCCAACCATCACCCCCGTAAGGTACTCCATTCTTTCAGAAACATGTGTAACACATACACAACATTGGGAGGACACTCTTACAGTGCATGAAGATTGAAAGCTGCATGCAACTCAGAAAAACCGATTTAGACTGAAAACAAAAGATATGAGCATTTACAGAGAAGTTGTGACATGGTCACGTACAAGGACACAATTAAATGTCAACTTGTTTTCGGTCCAACAAAACTGCTCCCAAAACAATCCCCCAATGATGATAAAGCACACATCTCCATCGCAGCCTGTCATCTACTCATGGCTTGTTGACACAAGCCTCCGTGTCCACTGAACTCTCCACCCTGACCTCTGCGCCCTGCCACACCCAAACGTGTCACTTACCTGCCACTGCAAAGCCAATGAGGAGCATAAGGAGCCCGAGGGTGGAGGTGAAGGGGCGGGTCATGGTGGACAGGAAGCCTGGAGTCCAGCTGGAGAGAGAGAGAGCAGAACCTGTAACCTTCGCTCGCACGGATAGAAATAGGTAGAAGTGGGTACGGCAGAGAGAGGGACACGGAAGCAGAACTACTTACAATGTTTTCAGGGCTCACAGAATTCCTGATTTATAACTAGTCTGAAACAAGCTCTTTTCCCCCCTCGCTCTCGCTCACTCTCCTCTGTCAGTCTGTGCCCCACATTCACCCTTTCCCTCTCCCCTTCTCACTGGGTTGCGCCCAGTTTCCTAATGAAAACATTAAATGCAGAACAAAAGCTCTCTATCTGGGAGGGGGCTAGAGGTGGAAGGAGGGAACGAGAGAAGGAGCGAGGGAGGTAGCAAGGGAGGGAGCGAGGGAGGGAGGGAGGGACATTCTGGGGTAGGAGCAGGACTCTACAGATTATAGACTGCCTGTTTACAGTGAACACTGTGAGCCAATAGTAAACCACTGATAAAGAGCAGAAGAATGTCTGTTTGTGAACTGTTTGTAAATTGTTATTGGGATGTGCTGACATAATGCACACACACACACACACACACACACCATTCACATAAATCCTCAAGTGTCCAGTCCACACACACACACACACCACAGAAACACACACACACCCCAGAGTCTTATGTACTACACATGGTTATCTTCAGTAAGCTAGACTAGCCTTTGGCTTGGTCAAGTGGTCACTGTCTGGCCACTTAAGAAGATCTATGGAGGGTTAAGCACGATGAGAAAGTGGGGGAAAAGCAAGTGAGGGGATCAAACAAGGGGGAAGGAGAAGAGAGAAGGACAGGATGAGACCTTTGCTCTCCTTGTCCTTGGATCCATGTTACAGTAAATACACAGATAAAGGACACGAGGAGAGGGATAACAGTTATCTAAGTGGATGATAAAAAAAGAACACACAGAACAGGAGCTTTCTAAAATGTATCCTTCCAATAACCTTAAAAATATAAGGTGTGCATGTATCTAGAAACATACACTGACCGTCCTGCTCCATCTTAAGAAAAATGGATGGAGGTGGATTCTATACATGAAGTGAAATTTGTATTCCACTTCATACATTCTGTAGGTAATATGATAACAATTTTGGGAATAAATGCAGAAATACACACAAACACATAGCCACGCCTGCACGTACACAAACCTTTCAGACACTGGCCCCCAGCCAGTGTCCATCCTCTGTCACGCTGACCTGCAGTGTCACAGATTGCTTGGCCCTCCATTGGAGAGACAGAAGTTAAGGGATCATCCTGTCACTCTTTCAAACAACCACACACAAATACACACACAAATACACACCCATGGTCATTCCAGCAACAACATTGGAAATTGGAACGATTGGGAGAAAGAGAGCCAAGCACAGATACAGACACAGAGAGAGAGAGAGAGAGAGAGAGAGAGAGAGAGAGAGAGAGACCCTAACCCAAACAATAAACAGAGAAGGGGGAGAGACAGAAAGAGGACTCCCTGTTATCCTCATCTTCTAACGTCTTCTTAATAACCTTCTAGTTGAAAGCATTTAGAATGTCTTCATGACCTTCAGCAGTGAGTAACTTTTCTCTTTGTTTTCTCTCCTGGCTCCCTACCTTGGCTATTCTGCCAAAGCCAATCCCAAGCAGAAACTACGTAAGAGCCTCATGCCACTAATGTTGTTTAATTGTTCTTAGTATACTTTATAAAGGAGGTGTGCCTACCAGCCAAGATTTAAGTCAAAGGTCACCGTCTAAAAGAGAGCGCACACTGACCTGGTCTTGGATCTGGACATTGAAAAAGTACACACACATATAAGCACACACACACCTGACAGAATGAAAGGGTCTGTGGTCAGTCAATTGATGGCCAATCAACAGTTTTAGGAAACGTTCTTCTTTCAGTAGTCTCCAACATTACTGACACATCCTGAAGGACTTTGTTCTCTTAAGTGGGTTAAGTCAAAGACTAAAGTCTAAGGAATAGAGGGGATCACTGTCTCGTGTCCATTGGTCTTGTGACTTTGTGGAAGCGCTTAGCGTCCTTGTTAGCTAGGTCAAAGTTCAGAGTTGGGGGAGACTTCTGTCCTCTGATCTGCCTCAGGATGTGAGTACTATCTGCATGCTGGGTCATTACCCAATCCCTCACCCCCTTGCTTCTGTCTCTTTCTCTCTCTTCCTGTCTGTCTATCGTTTTCTCTCTGGCTCTTGACCCACCCCACAATGTCTCAGGCCTACTCTCTTTTTCTCTCAACTCCCCTCTCTCCCTTTCACCTACTTATCACCCCATCTGTTCCTCCATCCGGTGCAGACCACAGTCTCATCTCCCACCCAGCCTCCCTGTCCGCCGGCTCCTACCTCCACCCTTCAGATCATTGCTCCTTAGATAAACCTTAAGTCTGTAGCTATCCTTTTAGAGCTTCTGATTAGAACACGTCACAGGGAGGGGGGGGGTTTAATCCAGGTCTGCGACCGGAATAGAGCATTTGGGCGGGGCCCCAAGGGCGGGTAGCAGGCTGCTGGTCTGGAGATCATGTGGCCCGAGTAATCCCTCCTTAAATA
The DNA here is from genome assembly GCF_038355195.1 of Osmerus mordax. NCBI lineage: Eukaryota > Metazoa > Chordata > Actinopteri > Osmeriformes > Osmeridae > Osmerus > Osmerus mordax. The sequence continues at coordinate 15,620,819 of NC_090054.1, read as the reverse complement.
GCCCCGACGAGAGAGAGAGCGGTCAGCGCATTGTGACCGTGGGAGCGCTCTGAGTCTGTATTCCTGTATTCCTGTATTCCACCTTGAGAGGGCTCGTTCGTCACAGACCCGGGGAGGAACAGGGGCGAGCGGCAGAGGGACGGTGAGCAGTCTGGGACTAAAGCGCTGCTGTGGAGGTCTGCCAACGACGATGAACTTTGCGGCCCAGTTTTTCTACGCCAACTACTTGAGCGATGGCTTCTCACCAAAGGAACTGGGGTCCCGCGACGGAGAGGAGTCTGACCCCTTCTGGCAGAGGTGGGATACCACGGCCCCTGAGACCCCCACCCCTTCCCAAAGCCCTCCTGTAGAGGAGGAGGGACCCCCCACCCCAGCAGGAGAGAACGCCCATCCTGAGGAGGCTAGGACTCAGGCTGTACCTCCTAAAGCTGAACTGCCACCAGTTTGGCCTCCTCTCGCTGAGCCTCCTCTTGTCCTTCCCCCTCCTTCTCCTGCACCCCCTCCTTCTCCTGCACCCCCTCCTTCTCCCCACAGTCGTCCCTCTCTGAAGGCTCCAGTGTCCTCCATTCTCCCAACTCCCTCTCCTCCTCCCTCAGCTCAAGCAAAAACGTCCACCACGTCTTTCGCAGCCCACTCGACAACGACTGTTCCCACATCCAAAGCTTTAACTACATCTCCTCTCGATCTTCCAGACTCCCCAGCCCAATCCGAAATGGTAGAAGTAGTGTGGAACCCCCCTGCCTCTGCTCATGACCCCCTGAAACCCTTTTCAGACCCTGGGAGAAATAAAGCTCTCCTGCCTGCCTTCTTCGCTCTGGCATACTACTTTCTCCGCCTCCTTGTCTCCTTCATCCTCTTCATGCTCCCTAGAGCCAGGTAATCAAAATGGACAGATCGAATCCCCATGGGAAAAATGGGATGAGGGATGAAGAAAGGAGGAGTGAGAGAAAGAGAGAGAAAGACAAACAGAGACTGACACAGACATAGAGAAAGATAATTGGCTATTTCAAAACTCGGCTACATGGTTAGAGAAAAAAAAAGGTGAGGTATTACCAGGGAAGGTAGAGAGGGCATGGTGTGAAGAAGCACATGCGTCACAAGGTCAGACCAGGGAATAAGGTCAGAGGTTAGAGAAGTGTTTTTGGCTTAGCTGATGATATTATTAGCATCGGTCGGGATCTCCAGTTAGGGGACGTTGGCTGGCAAAGTGACTGAAAAATCCTAGTTTGGGCTGATATCTCCATCTACTGGTCTCCCGTTCCTTAGTGTGTGACATGAACGTGATGGTAACATGAGAACGTGTCTTCACTGGAGAAATGCCTCAGGGCTCAGTACTCATCTGGTATTCATCAAATTCAACCGTTAATGGGAAATTGTGGAAAGTTTAATTCGTCAAACCAGACAGTTTGAAATGCTATTAATTAAATTTGATTTGACAGTAGAGATATTAGAATTGTGAGAGACTATTGTGACCTTTTACATTCATGACAAGACAAAGTTACTTAGTAGGTGTGTAGTTGTGGAGATCTATTCATGAGTTTGCGCGATGACGAAGCGTATGTGGCTGCATTAGTATCTGAATGGTTTGTATATTCATCGTCTCAGTTTAACATACTTTACTTTATTAATAAATGAAAAAAAAATATATATACAGTACCAGTCAAAAGTTTGGACACATTTTTCCAAATCCAAAACACAGTTTGTATTCTATCGTCTGACTATGTTTAAATGCTGCGTGCCAGTAGCAGAGCTGAAATACCTCAGTAAATCATTAAGAAGATACATCTGTCACCAATTCAACTAAAGAAAGACAACATGTAGTCTAATCAAATTAATCCGTCTATCATTCAATCCGGATGGGCCGTGTGTGGGTGCATGTGTTTAGGGACGACAGTCAATTAACAGGTGATGAACTGGTCCTATTTTTGTTGTCATGAGGCAGTTGTACCTACCCTGAGAACGATCTGTGTGGATTATCCTCCATTGTCCACAGACCAAGGTCGACTCTGTTCATGTCCACACAATAGACAAGGCTTACCTGTCAACAGGATCACAGGCGCACACGTACACATATACTGTACACGTCCACATGCACAAACACACATAGACATGTGCTCACACGCGCACAAACAAAATATATTTCTCTCCTCATCTAACTTTGGTGCCTCTCCTCATTTCTCTTCCACAAAGCTCCTTCATATTCGCTGCTTTGTGTACCGAAAAGCCACAGAGAAAAGATATGGCTGCACGTCTAGAGGGCTCATCATCTCTCCTCTTCTCTCGCTCTCCTTTTCTCCTTCTCTCCCCCCCCCCCCCAGTGAGGAGGAGCGCCGGGGCGCCAGGAGGTCCAGCACAAAGGGCCCCACCTCAAGCAAGACCAGCCACGTCTGCAACGGCGCCCTGAGCCGCCGCACCACGCTCATCGAGCCAGAGCGCCTAAAGGACTTTGGGGAAGAGGATCTCCTGAACGGCGACGTGAAGACCTGGGAGACCAAGGTCGAAGGCACCCCGGAGATTCAACTGAAGGACCCCCCCAAAACCAGCAAGAAGAGAGACAGCGGAAGCACAGCTGTCCCCAAGCCTACATCCGAGTACCTCCGCTTTGAGGACATTAGTGCTGCTGCCTTCAAAATACAGTCGGGGATACAGAAGACCCCCTGCACGGTATGCCAGCCCCTCACAGAGCAAAGAACACCTGATGTACTGTGTCTCCGAAGCATGAAAGCTCCCATAGATCAGATATCTATATGTATTGAAAGCTAACATCCTGTTTTGCCGACTTTGGGCACCACAGCATAGAGATGGCCAGGATGAGAAAGTGTTGTTGTTTGTGCTCCTAGTACTCCAGACTATCCAAACAGTATGGGATGGAGATATACCTGAAGAAGGAACACCTCCACTACACGGGCTCAGCCAAGGAGAGAGGAGTGCTCTACCTTCTCTCCTCCCTCACACTGGTAACTGACCCCTCCCAAATGACTTCATGCGTGCGTGTGTATGTCTGCGGGTGTGTCCATTAATCATTGCATCCATGCGTGTGTGTCTGTGTGTGTGTGTGTGTGACACATACCTACCCCTGCCACCCCCCCCCCACCCCCACCCCCCCAGGAGAAACAGAAGAAGGGTGTGATCGTGGCCACAGACTGTAACTTCTCCTTGGCCGTGGCCCACCACGCCGTGGAGCTGAAGATCCCTGTGTTCGTCATCATGCCGGCCAGCTGTTCCCCACCGTGCCTCAGGACCTACAGAGACTACGGTGCCATGGTCATCTCGTACGGCAGCACGGCCAGGGATTCCTTCAACCATGCTCGCCACCTGGCCAAGGAGAACGGATACCTCTGTCTGGAAGAGTGAGTCACACTGGGCCTGACCTGACCTTTCTGATTCTACTGAATCTTCCAGCTTTCCTTGCATGATACATCCTGCAGTTTGATGGACATGAGACACTGGTGGTACAGCCTGCACTACACAAACCCTAATGTATTCAATGGAATGTTGATTTTTTTTCTCTCTGTGGCGTGCAGGGATGACAGTGCTGTGTACCTGGCAGGTCTGGGAACAATGGGCATGGAGATCCATGAGCAGGTGCCCAAACTAGATGCTGTCATTGTGCCTGCTGGTGGGCAGTGTGGCTTACTGGCTGGCACAGCGGTCGCCATCAAACACCTCAACTCACGCATCATGGTCATTGTAAGTGCCCCCTAACTCGAATATTTCCAAACTACTACCATTTAATACTACTAAATACTTCCAAAATATATTACTGAATGATGCAGGTCTGAATGAGTAGCTGAAGCATTTTGTCCCAAATGTCACTTTGACAGGGAGTGGAACCAGAAGGATATCCTCTTCTACTACAATCCCTTAAAATAGACGGTCCAGTCAAAGACATGCACATCACTCCCAACAATAAGCTCTATGGAGGTAAACTATGTCTCTAGTCTTTTCCCTTTGTTCATTCATTGTCCCTCGGCCAGACTGTGATATCAACCTTCTCTCTCACTGCAGACCTGGTTGAACACTCACTGGGTACCCACAACTTCCAGCTGGCTAAGAAACTAGTGGATAAAGTCATCTCAGTCAGGTATGGTTGAACAGTTGCACTTCGTTACAATACAGATCTTTCCTTGGCCCCAACTGCTGAAATACAGTTTGATGTTGTTTTAGATAAAAGAGTCTATTAAATCAATCCATCCAAGTAAATTTATAATGGGCAGCATGTGTACGGGACTATATCCACACAAGGGATTTACACATTCCCTGGAGCAAGGAATAGCACCTGTTGGTCCTGTGGTCAGTGATTCCTGCCTCTGTCGCCTCATAGCGAGGAGGACTCCCTGGTAGCCATGCTGAGGTTCCAGGAGTTTGAGCGTGCCACTGTGGACACAGAGGGAGCCATGGGACTGGCGGCCATTTTGGCCGGCCAACTACCTGAGCTGAAGGGCAAAAAGTGAGATCAACACAGCCAGGCACAAACTTAAACATACACATATTCTGTTTGTTTAGACCCAAAACATTTATCGCATAGTTTTACTATACTATGCTTTTTGGTATCGTTTTGGTGTTAAGTACTAAATAATTTTAATCTACTTTTGAGCAAAAACACAGTTTATCCTTGCTATCAACGTGAGTACTAAATCCTTTTTGTCAATTTAGGGTTGCTGTGGTGGTTAGCAGCGCCAACATGGAGCTGGACCTGGTACGGCAGTGTGTGGACCGGGCGCTGGTTCTGGATGACCGGGTCAGCAAGTTTACAGTGCAGTTGGGAGACTTCCCAGGAGACATGGCCAAGCTCCTGGACATGCTGGCCCGAGAGGATGTCAGGTGAGCTGGACACAATGGGAGCAGGGTGGGAGGGAGGTGGAAATGGACTGTGGCACATGCCAGGCCCGATGAGATTAACAAGTGGGTTAATGGATTATAAATGAAAACATATCCACACACAAATGCACACATGGACCAGACAAACACTTAATCCAAAGTGAGTTTGCAAGTTGAGGTTGCCCCTAACCTTGTACTGCCACAGTGAATCATTGGCCTCTGTCTTAATGTGTGGTTGATGTGTCTGGAGAGATGAGTGTGTATAGTTAGGCTTCTCCCAGTAATGCTACTGACCCGGTTCTCCTCATATCCGATCTAGCAGAATAAGCCACAGGAGGCTTTAGCTGGCACGACAGCTCCTCTGATGGGATGGGGAGAAATGCTCAAATTAAGTTCCCTTTCTTCCCACTTATTTTCCCTATCCTTCCCCATGTGCAGTACAGTGTTGTTTGTGTGTGTCATGTTGATGTGACTCTGTGCTTGTCTCTCTCACTCACTCTCTCTCTTCCTGTCTCAGGTTGTTGGATGTTTGCCACAGGAACCACGGTGACAGAGCAGATCTCTTCAAGGTTCAGGTACGCATAACTTCCCCCCCTCTTCCTGTTCCCCCCCTCCCTCCTCCATTCCATTAAACAGCTCCTCCTTGCACCAGCATCACCATGGTAACCTTGGCTCAGGCACCACTGGGGGTTTTGCAGGATAAGTGGTGCATTCTGGATCGAGTACAACAAACATACTTACATTACAGTGCAGTGTGTGATACTAAATGAACTGCATGGAGGTATTTGGGCACGTTTTTCTATTAGCAGCAGGTTCTCATCGGACACACATACATTTTTTAAAAGAGAGGGAAATCCTAAGAGGAACAATGTACCCCCATGGGATGCTATATATCCAGTAACTATCTAACCAGACAGACACTGAGGGTCAATCTTCATGTGTAATTAGCTTAGTTCAGCGCACGTGTGCGTGGTGATGTCATGGGTGGCAGGGGTTAACTGTGTGCATGTCCTGACAGGTGGAGTGTGTGGTGGAAACCAGGGATAAGAGCCAGGCCGGCCAGCTCCGCAGAACCCTGTCTGAGCGCTATCCAACACTACGCTGGCTGGACCGGTGAGCGGACGGATACATGCTGTCAGCTTCTCTCACCTTCAATGTGCACACGCACACACACAAGCATACATACATAGACACACACACACACACACAGCAATGCATCACAAGACAATACTAAGCAGAAAGCACATACAGTACAGAGAAGATCGACACACAGGACTGCATCTACAGATCCTTAGTGAAAAAGAAAACACACAAAACACACACTGTAAAAGATGAACTCTGCTGCAACAATATTTGAAGGCATTTGCTGCAGCTGTTAAATAAAGATGATTACGAGTACAGAGAAGCCTTTTGAACATGTTCAGTTGAATAAAGAGGTTGAGGTCTTCAACCAACAGTTCTGCAGTTAAGAAGCTGAAGGATAATCTTATTGTGATATATTGATACTTAACAATGCTTAAGAACCGTCTTGTACATCTAATGTATGCATATGTATTAGTATGATTTAGCTATTTCACATGGGTAACCTATAGGTTACAGAACCCAGTACGTAGTGGTTCCTTTACAAATAGCCAGCTATTGTACTGTTGCATTGAGAGATATTAACTTATTTTCAAAGCAGATTGTTTTTGAACTGATGTATATATTTCTATACTTATAATGTACTATATATAATACATTATACAATGTATGTATAATGTAGATCTAAATTTGTAGATTGTATATAAAAAAAACATCTCAGGAAATAAAACAAATGTATATTCTAAAGTTTGTTTGTTTATATTTAAAATGTTCAAACTTAAACTTAGTATAGAGTGAAGTCAAGAACAATTCAACACCTGCATTGAAAGTGTCTCTTGACAGCCAGTAACGGAAGTACGATTGGCCACATCTGTGCTGGTGCATCCATTCAATTGGCCAATCGGCCAAAAGTTCCGCTTGTTTACAGTTGTATCAATCTAACAAATGAGATTGCTGCATATGAAAGTTGTCCAGAAGATGTCATCCGCTTGATTAACGAATAGAGACAGCACCAGAGAGACAGACGATTAAGTGTGTCTAATTCTCTAAGTTCGTTAGCAGAGGACGATCTGACCCCAGTGTGCTTCTTTGGCTTTGACCATAGTAGTAGGCCGTCTACCATCCTGTGGGAATGGAACTTATTGAGAGGGTTTATGCAGATGGTGTCTCCATCCTCCACAATGCTGGGTGAGTATCTGTTGAGTAACTTATCCAGTAACTCACGGATATGATGCAAAAGACTGACCCACTGAATACTAAAGACATGCTGTGTATTTTCCCTGTAGATCAGGGCAGTATCCAGGACAGGCTCAGTTTGGCTCCCTAACCTTAAATCACAGTTCATAACAGCCCAGTAAACCATCCTCACCTGCTGGAGGCTGACAGGCTTCCTGAGGGAGATGATCAGCCATCTGTGACACTAGTCAGGTTTGTAGCTGGTGCTGCTCAGTCAGAAGTAAAACAAGTTTCTTTGTTATGATATTGTTCCTGTTTGAGCTAAGGATAAGAGACTGCGTGAAAATTTATACATTTGTTCATTAAACTTTATTGCTCACACTTTACATATTAAAATAACTCTTATCTTGTATGACAAAATTGGTCCAGCAATTTAATTTTAAAGGCAAACGTGGGCATTAAAAAAAAATCTGATGCTGATTTGTGGCTTCTCTTTTGAAATAATTATATTATCATCCTTCAAAACTATTGATTCCAGCTGAAGCAACAATTATTTAATGCCCTTACAAGTCTTAATTGCATAAATCAGACAATGATTTGTCATAATCCCAAATTATGTTCCAGATAAACATGGTTCATAATCTATTGTAAACATTGCTAATTATATTTTAGAAATAATCTGACAAAGTAGACCCATTCCTTTGGGAGGAATGTGTATTATCTACTTTATATCTAATGTATTATTTACTGTAAACAACTGTTGTTAAATTTCTAACCCCACAGTTGATCAGAAGGCCTCAAGTTTAGAGAGTGTATTTCTCTTGTTACTATAGTAATATACTATACTAACAACGAAAAAGTTAGGTACCTAAATTCATAATGAGTTATTAGAAATTCCATGGTTATCAATGTTAGCAACCCAAAAAAGGTTTCAGGGATTCACAGCAAACGTATTCATACTGGCCCAATTACAGCATTGTGGTACTTGGAGTCTCATCCGGGAGGACTCACTGGTGTTTGAGCCGGTCAGGCTTGTACTTGATGAGCAGGCCCAGCGAAGCAAAGCCAAACAGTATTGTTTGGACAAACCAAAGAAAGCGTGTCGTTGGTCCGGCAATCCCTTTTGCTCTGCAAACACATGGCAGCGATTTCAATACCACATTTCAATACCACATTTCTAAATACAAGTGTAGTCTACAATTTGACACATATCATATTTGAAACAATCTCCACCCCATTCTCCAACAGTGACTACAGAGTTTATCATCTTGTGCAACATTTGTACTTGTGTACACAATGGGTGTGGCAATGCATTGTGAGGAGAGCTGCTGCAGAACTACAGTGACCCCTAGGGGATGCAAGAGGTAGTTTTACTCACCTACAGATCCTCATGGCAACAAGAGCTTCAAACACATGGATGGCCCAGGCTGCCCACCAACTGAAACAGGGCAGAAGGATGTGTATGTTACAGCTCCGTTCTTATGCTATCAAATGAGTCATTGTGATTGATTAACAGGGCCATTATCAGCTGTTCTGAAATGGCAAGGAAAAGGCTAACGTTGATTAAGATGACTAATTATCTGCATTGTGTGGGTACTTAGCACTTCATAAGGATAGGATCCATTGATGTGTGACAAGATTCATGGATAATCTATCTTTCCAATTCATTAGCATCACACAAGCTACACTACATTGAAACTATAACATTCAACAACAATATTCATCCCTTACACTCAGGCTATTTGCTGAATGTCTTACCATGGGTCTGTAACCTGGTTTAATGTCAGTAGTGGATACTGTGTTAGTGGGTGTCCACTGTTTCTTACCCTTTTACCATGAGATCATGATGGTTGTGCACCAGGTATTTGGAAAGAGAGCCGAGTGGGCCCAGGTTGTCATAAGGGACATGTTCCGGCATGAAGACGACACACTGAAAGACATAAACATTTAGAAACTGTCAACTCAGAACAACAGAACAAAACAGATAATTCTGTAAGATACTCTACTGTATGGTACCCAAGGCCTATCCAATCCTTCAATTATCCAAGTCAGTTTAGCCCAAACTGTGTCAAGTCCATAGTTTCATAGTATCATCCTAGAATATAGGCATGGATCACACAACACACCTGACAAAAACATCTATTATTCAGATCTCACTGGGCCTCCAGCTTGTGTACTAAGGCTTATTGTGAACCAACCCACCACCTTTGACCCTGAATGAGGCCAAACCCATTTTCGTCTTTGTTTGAACGGTATTGTAACTAGGCACGTTCAGTTAGGAAACCCTGACATTTATCTCAGAGGGAGCAGTTTAGATAATGAAGCAAGAAATGGGGAACTCGATAATGAATGAAATGGCAAGCTTGCCACATAAATAAAGTCTAGCTAGCCTAGTTATGCACACGTATGCCCACTAGCTTTACTCAAAAACCTCGACGTTTTGGATTGCTATTACGTAAACTATGTAGGCCAGCTATAACACATGCATAGCCTTGACTTTTGCCATACTCGACAAATATACTTATCCAGCTAATATTTAACCCAAATTGATAACAGATCATTTAATCAACAGGACTGATCTGATTGATAACCTGACAAGTAGCTAACTAGCTAGCTATTTTGAAGAAAGGTAGCTCTAGCTCTAACTTAAAATAGAAAATCAAATGTATTTTAAAGTATGGTATTGTGTAATTGATTCCACACTAAACAAAATCAGCTAGCTATATAATAAACGCATACAATAATATTGATTAATCTCTGTCAACTCAGAATTTAGAATTGTTGTACTATACAGTAGCTACCCGGAACCTATTGGAAGTAACACGTTAGCTTGCTGGACGTTTTAGTAACACGGTGGCACTGAAAAATAAAACATACTTTATCATTAGAAAAACGATTTTACAACGACATGGGTTCTGTTAACTTACGGTGAAGTATCCCATTGAAAGCGTTACTGTAATTATCCAGAAAAGACTGGTCCTCTTAAAATAATCGCACCCATCACTTTTTGCCATGGTTGCTTGGTTGGTCCCCTTCTCTAATCTGAACGTGCAGTCACAACACAAATGCACAGTGTAAATTCACCCTGCTGACTGTTTGTGTAGTTAATAATCTACATCGTCGGTAAATTCCCCATAAATTATTTTATAGAGTTCCATTAATCGGTATGAGATTGAGGACTCATATATTTTCGAATAACATAACATATTGTTGCAGTACTGATCATTTCAAAATAAGTTTTTGTTTTGTTTGAACTCAAAAGTACTGCAGCCTTCTAAACTTGCCAATGACCCAGGATAATCCTTCTGCATGACAATAATGACACAACCGTTTGATCCATTTGTTGAAAAGCCCAGTAGTCAAACTATTAGTCGTCTTTAATCACTCACTCACGGGTCATTGTATGTAAACGTGTGGACAAACTGTAATCAGATGAAGCAGACTCAAAATATTACAAAAGTAGTCTATGACTAATGATATAAAGTTATTGTAACACAATGGAAGCATTCAAATATTGAAGGTAAAGTGCAGTCCATGGAAGTATCCTAATTCCTAAATGTAAGCTACTTTTGACAAAATAAACACTCTATTCATATAAAGCCGATTTTGGAGTGTGCCATAAGTATATGCATAAAATGTGATTGGATTTGGATGATACATCCACATTCGTCTTTGACCTGAATGAGTGGGACTCTCAGGAGCCGACCCCAACCCATGGAGACACTGATCCTCAGTCAGTCAGATAAGGGTTGAAGGAACCAGGAATGCCTCTCTCTAGAGTAGATGCTGATATTATAAGTCTTTCTATTTGTAGATAACATGGTTGCGATTCCACTGGAATCCATGTATGCGCAAGCTAGGTACACAGTAAATGTATATTGTATTAACCTTTTTTTTGCATCCATATGAAAGAAGAAGTGATGTCATGGAGGTGAAAGGTCACCCTCACAAGGCCTGGACATGTCAAGTTGTCCTAAGAACTCAGTAGTGGGCACAAGCTAGTCCATTCAGTCTAATGGCTCTACTCTATCTAAATAGGGAGATAGTGGTCCAATTAATCATTAAACAATTAACAATCCCAGTTTTCCCAAGTATACTCACTGTTTTGCATTTGAAAAGAAATCAGTTGCAAAAGTTTCTTTTGAATTTTGCTTATCCTGTTAGTCATGTGAGGTAACCATTTTCAAGTGTATTGTTTTACTGATTAAGCTCTGTTATTTTGCATATGCTATTAAAATACTTCCAGAAACCACCTTTTAGTGACTAGTATTGAAATCACTCAAACTTATTTGGCAAAAATCAAACAGATATGTAAATAATAGACTTTTAAATTGTTATTTTACTTTTAAACCAATTGCTTATTTTAACAGATATTCAAAGAACATTTTCACATTCCAAATATATTTGTAACATAGTACTGTATGAAAGATGCCACTGATCTTGCATGTACTTTGATGGGGACTGCTATGGTTGGTTCTGTGTTGGGGTGTGTGTGGGTTAGTCAGATGATCTTAACTTTAGTATTGTAAAGACAGCATACACTACCCCATCCCCCATTCTCTCATTTGCTCCTTCAAAACAAACTGTCACCAATAAGATGACACTGCACAATCAGCACCTCTGATGGGAGGGGTGCTAAGGTGGGCCTGGGATCTCAGGTGATTCATATAAATAGGCCCCTGTTGCCTTCAGGAAACAAAGCTACTCAGATTTCAGTGCAGGAGCATCTTCACCTACCTACACTCAGAAGAACCGAAGGAACCAGAGACCTCACAGAATTATGTGGAAAGACACCAGCATTGGTAAGGAGATGTCATTGGCTGACACTGAATGTAATTTGCAGCTTTCTGGCTGAATGTAGAATGGCCTGGTTTCTTCTGTAAATGCCTAGATGTGTATATATGTCTCAGATGTATTTATCATACTGCATGTGTCAAAGACAACATAAACACATTGCAGGGACTCGAGTTTGCTTGCTTGTTGATGTTCTACCATTACACAGCATCTTTGCATAACTGTGTTTCCTGTTTGGTTTAACTCTAGTATTGTAAAATTGTTCACCACAAGTCTTCCATTATAGGGCTATTTTAGTGAGGAACAGTGTTGTATACAAGCCCAGGATAAGAACTCCCCTGCAACCCACTGTCCTGCCCTGGAGCAATGTCTGACACAGTCCATGTCCTGTGTTTTCCCCCTAGAGGCCCCCAGACAGGTGACCTCCACCTCTGGAGGCCCATCCCGGAGCGCCAGCCGCAGGAAGAGAACCAGCTTCTCCAAGGAGCACGTAGAGCTCCTGCGCATTACCTTCGAGACGGACCCTTACCCTGGCATCAGCTTGAGAGAGAGCCTGTCCCAGACCACTGGCCTGCCCGAGTCTCGCATCCAGGTAAGAACATGGCCAAGATGGAACCTCGCATCATCATCTTTTGTATTTACTGGCAGGTCACTGATTTTCATGCAAATATGCATGCACACAAACACACACACACACACACACACACACACATATACACACATACAATATGACAACATAGAAGACAATGTGCAGGGGATTGTTGTGATAAACAGGGCTTCATGTTCAAATAGCCTATGGGTCAGAACTGTTGATACTGCAATCAGGCTTTTTAGTTGATCTGTTTCATCATTAAGATGAAGCAAGCACTTTTTATCTGCTTGGTTTTATTTGGATTGACTTGTAGAATGTACAGCACTTACTGCAAACAGAGCAGATACCACCTAGATAACAGCCAGTCTTTCACTATTTTCTCCATGTGTTTTTTGGTAAACTACGAAAATAATTAACAAAAACACAAAGCGAAGCAGACTATCTTAGTCAACAGCGATAACATCAACAGTATAGCCTTGCAAATATCTGACACAAAGTCCCTTTCTTCTTTAGGTATGGTTCCAGAACAGACGAGCTCGGACACTGAAGTGTAAGGGAGCCAAGAAGGCCCTGTGGCAGTCAGAGACCACTACCCCAGATCCACTCCCCATGAGCACCGGTGGAACTCAGCCTAGCACCACCCCTCTGCCCTCCCAGTGCTCACCGCCACCCTACCCAGCACAGGTAAAGCAGGAAGTGGAGGCAGACTGCTTCTATGGCACTTGCCCACCAGCTTACTCTACCCCAAAGGACACTAGCCACTACAGCTCCATGTTTGGCCTTCGCCATAGTATTCTACTGGCCGCCAGCTCCAGCCATGCAGTTAGGAAACCTGGTTACCAGATGGTCCCAGGAGGCTGGCCCCAAATGGGAGAGCAACCATCCCCACTGCCGTCCACGTGGAGTCCTCTGGAGGGGAGCAGCTACAGCTCAGGCTCCAGCCAAGGTTTGCTTTACCCAGGATCATCAGAGCAGCAACAGCCCTTCTACATGGCCTGTGGAGAGCCCATGTCCAAGGGCCAGGCTCCATCCACCCCTGACTCTGGCTGCTGGGAGGTGGGCCAGGAGAACTCCTCACCTATGGCGGGTCAGTACTGCCAGTTGGATGGTCCCTGGAGCAGAGCCTCTCCAGAGTCTTATCTGATGTCTAGCCACCCAGGGCAGGACCTGCATCAGCACACCTCACTGCCTGAGCTCCCTGCCCTATCCTTGCAGGAGATCCTAGGAGTACTTGAGGGAGAGTGGTGGGAGGGAGACCGTCTGGACCTCACCACATCTGAGGACACTAGTGTTTACTAAGAATATTTGATTATTTTGGTGATCTCTTCATTGCCTTGTACAGGATACATTTTGGATTGTGTTTGTAGGACTGTCACTGCTTTTTAAATCCCAATCCAGGTTTGTTGATTTATTTATCTATTTATTATTTCTTGCACTTGTATCATAATAAATTAATCATATTCAACAAGTTTGCTTATTTTATTATAATTTAAAAAAAAAAATTTTTCTGTTGTGGCACACCAGAGAAAATTGTCCAGATTCTGAAACAGAAAAACAAACATGTGTCTAAAGGGGAGTTAAAGTCTTTCATCTTTATCAAAATCCTTTGGTTATCAGGTTTGTATCAGTTCTCCAGACTAGTGATTCTAACACTTTTTCTATTTCAAACACAAAGTTACGAAAACACAAGATAGGACAGGATGCTTGGCTTGTTTTTTTCCGCACAGGGATGCACATTTGTTATCTTTGGACTCTGTTTGTACTGAATTGGTTTCAAACTAGGATGTGAGCTTCATTTGTTCGTTTTCTTGTGCAGATTAATCTCCAGAACAAACATGATACAGACAAGGCAGTAGAGAACCCTGCATTCTTTCTTGTGTTCCATCTTTACAGTGCGACTAAGGAAGGGTTTCAAACTGTTAACAACAGAGACAATGTGAGAGGCATTCACACAGTTAGAACATGTCATTTATACGCAGACTGAAAGAGAATATAGCAATGGAAAGCTGCAGTTATCCTATTGCACCACAAGATGTCCCTGTGCAACTACTAAGGTAGGTTAGTCTATCACAGTTAAAAGTTTTTGGAGAGGGATTTCTCAGTGGTGTAAATACACAAACCGTGAAAAAATCAACAACTGCCTTGAAGTTTTTGTAAATTATTTATTTATGGTGGTAAGAATTGTAATTTATACTTTATCAACTAAAATCACCCTGGTTAAATGGATTTCTTAACCTTTCAACATACCTCCCAACTCAAATGGATTCATTTTCTTTTACTGGTGATACAAAGGATCAATTCAACCTTCAGATTGCTTAATGGTATTTGACAGGGTTACCATGGCATGTCGACATGACTGTTCAATGGCTGTCCCCAGACAAATACTTTTAACCAGATTGCTTCCTCCCCATGACCTCTCCTGCTTTTTCCCTCCATCTTATCAGCTGAGCAGCCACGAGTGTGTTTCTGTTGCCATGACCAACGTTTTCCTGTGACTGCCTTGGTACCCTCTGCACACTACACACACTGCACACACACACACCCCTGCTCCATCTTGGAACCTCACCTGCAGAAATATACCAGCACAGTGAAGAAACAGGCATCAGAGTGGTTGTCCTGCAGAAACACAATTCATTTTCATTACAATTCCAAAACCCAGATGAAAATATCCGTACACAAAGGTAAATGAAGCATACAGAAAATGCACAAGAAGCTGCTGTAGCTCAAAATGTTTAATTCCACTAAGGGGAAGCACACACACACACACACACACACACTCTTATCACACACACAGATGTGTTATGCTTGCACATCCTTTCGTAGATAGTGTTCATTTGTCTACTGTCTAACAAGCCGGAGGAAGAGAGGCGTATGAGTGATGGTCCTCAGCTGCTGCCAGTCCGGGGACGAGCCCAGCCTTCACTAAAAACATGGCCTGTAATTTAACCAAACCCTCCCAGCGAGCCTGCCCTGCACACTCTAATTTAGGAGCTCATCTCAGCTTTGTGATTGCCTGCACAACTCTGTTCTGCCTTGGTGCTACGCATCTTCACTTTAAATGACCAACAGATGACGGATGCTCTTTTGAAGATGTGTGTGTGTGTGTGTGCACAGGGGGGTGTAGTAATGAGAAGAGCAGTGAGACTACCACAGATGCAATGTAGTATGCAGACTGTGGATTATTTCATTTTTTATTGCAGAACATGATAGATATATAGTGCAGTTTGAGTGAAAAGTATAATCTAAGTTCTATTTACATTAATTTCTGAATATCTTAAGAACTCCACAAATTTGTAAAAAATGTGATGACCCATGCTATTCCAGAATGATTTTTTTTTTAAAGCTTCTTGCAATGACTGTTTGGCTTTCTCAGTCTTCAATTCTTCCATCAAATGTTAAATGTGGTATTAGACCATTGTACCACTGTATAAATAAATGTGCACATAGTTTTTTTTATAGAGTTAGGATAATACAATATGCATTGTCAATATGGGTCATTGTGTGTAGTCAATTTACTGTAGGCTGTAATGTAGCAAAATGTAATTTAAAAAAATAGTCTGAACACTGTGTATATATTTATATACTCACCATTAAAGTAGTCTTGTTACAGAAATAGCCAGTTGGTATTAAATGTCACCCACTAGGAAATAAGGCCAGCAGCCCACTAATGAACTCATGCAGCTGACCAGACCTACCTGTCAACAACAAAGTTGATACACACTTTAAGTTGTGGAGCAGGGGTACAGAAATGTACTAAGAATTGCCATACGCAACAGTTCATTTACAAATACCCAGCGTCTAGTTCTGTGAATTCAAATGTTCCTTGGCCTTCAACTACTGCATAGCTACTATAAGTAATATATACAACACCTACAGTGCAACATGATTTTGACGGCAAGGATGAGGTAATTGTTTGGTCACGTGACAGCTGCAGCAACTGTCAAATGTGATGACAGCGCTACCAGGACGGTCGGAGCGGCGGCGCATCCTCAGCGCACTTCTCCTGCTGCTTGCATGGTCACGCCCCTTCGAGCCGATTGGACCACTAACATCTGGCTAGGGAACATCGTCAAATACAGTTGATAAGAGATGAAAGTACAAGGTAGCGAGTAGACACACATTTTGCACTCATTGAAAACCCACTGTCTTTAGTTTAACATATAAAATAAGATAATAGGGTAATATACTTAATAAAGTCTGAATAACATATTCAGGATGTCAGCTAAATTCTAATAGGCCTTAGCTATGCAAAAATGATCTCTCTTTCTGGAGGCTATGCCCCTCCCCCTCCACAATTTTATGAAATGAATGGAAAAGTTATCGTGCATTTCAAACTTTATGATAAAGTCACATGATGTATTTAAAGATCTTTAGACTACTGCAAACTGTTCTGTTTCAACTGAGATGACTGTAGAACTATGTTTGAGTCAGTGCTGTTTCAACTCCTGGAGGCTACGGCTATTATCCTGAAGTGACAATCGGGAGAAAAACGCACGGAACACGCAATTGTGGACAAAATTAGGATACCACTTGTGGAGTTTGACTAGAGCCCCTTGGTCTCAAGTTCTAGCCCCGCCTCTCCAGCAAGCGAACCCACCTTGTCTATAGGCTACTGCCAACCTAAACGAAGCAAGGGACCGAGAGCCAAGGGGCGAGCTGGGGAACAGGCGCCGTGACTTCCACGCTCGCGTATTGCAGACTGTACCGACAGACCTGGGCGGGGGACAGAGAGATCTTGTCACCGAGTTAATCCATTTCTGAATAAGAAGTAGTGAAACCTGCATTGTTTGTTTCGTCTGTATATGCGGAGCGAGAGGAAACCCCCTTCATATTTACTGGCAAATTTGTTAAACGTGGACGGTGGGAGAGATGCAATTCCAATTGATCTCGGTGCGTCGCGCAATTGGACTCAGACGCTGGTGATGCCTGTCGATTGGGGATCACCGTGCAGCTCAGGAAAACAGGGCGTCGGAGGATTATGGTTATGTCCGGATCATGGCAAACGGAACCGGTACTATTATGTTGAAATGCGTTGTAGTTGGTGACGGTGCTGTGGGTAAAACATGTCTGTTAATGAGCTATGCCAATGACGCCTTTCCCGAGGAGTATGTGCCCACTGTGTTTGACCACTATGCAGGTATGGGTAGCTTTTACTTTAAACCTAAACATTTATCTATGACCCTAACCATTAGTGATTGCATAATCCCTATGCTTGCACTCAAATTGCATAAACGACTGTCTAGAAAAAGTTGTTAAAAGGATGTCAACTAGCTAGTAAAATGATATCCCTGGAATGTGTAGCCTAAACATTTATTTAGAAAACAACCGTAGTTTCATAATATTCCTCAAATTACATTGGCTTGCATCTAATCCAAACCACTTGTTTGCCTTCATTTTATTAGGGGGAGGAGGGGATTAGACAACCCTTTCTCCCCATAGCGCTCTTTCTCTAGCTCTCTCACTCTCTAGCTCTCTCTCGCTGTAGCTCTCTCTATGTGTCGTTCTCATCCAGCCTTTGTGATTGCTTTGCAGTGAGTGTCAATGTTGGCGGGAAGCAGTACTTATTGGGATTGTACGACACAGCTGGTCAGGTACAGTTTATTTTAACTCTGGCTCAGTGCCAAGCATGCCACGTCCAAGGACAGAATTTCTCTGTCTCTCTCTCTGTCGATCCCATTTGTCTCATGGACTGGTAACCAAACAACGTTGCTCTAAACACACCCACAAATTTCAGTTTGGAAGTTAAGCTGCAACAGGTGATGGTTTTCACACATGGCTGTAATGCCAGAGTCTGCTGTGTGTGATTGACAGTGCTGGTAGTGAGTGGTCTCAATAGGTCTATTATGTGGAGAACAGGGGTCCTATGTCCAGTAGTGATGTCACCATCTTAATGGGACTGGCCAATGCTTAGGCTTTGTCTTTACAATGTAGCATTATGTTACAAGAGTTTAGTTCAACTCCCACTGTGCGCACACTGAAACATGTGTATTCACACGCATACTGTAATGTTTCTCACACTGTACACAGCGCACATATAAACACGGCCCCTTTCCATGGCCCTCCACTCTCCCCAATAGTTTTTCCGCCATCTAAAAGTGGCAAGTGACACACAGCAAAGAATAGTTCACACTTCTCAGGACCAGATTTAACTGTGTGAAGTCCAAATGTGTCCTGAGCTGAAACCCAACCCGCTCGCCTGAAAGGTGACGAGCGCCAAGAGGACGGCTTGGAAATATTCAGGGAGTCCATTGTTCATGGTTAGAAAATCAATTCCAGGAGTCTCTTCAGAGTCAGTACAGAATCAAAGCCCCAACAATCAAACATACAGACCTATGATATGCTTATGAAGAAACATGTGGTTGTAAATCAGTTGCCAAGGGACCCAGGCGTACAACTTTGTGTTTGTTCCTATGATTGCAAATGTGTGTCAGAAGCAGCATATTTGTTTTTAGCTGATTCAAAGCATTTGTGAAATTGAGAAGTTACCCAGATGTCGAGTGTAGGTGCCGAGGCCACAGAGAGTAGAGTTACTTCTCAGCCTACACAGCCCCTTCGCCCCCACCTCATCTGACCTCTTTATGCAGAGCACAAGGCCAGCTGGTAATGTTTATAGCTTCAGCATCTGATCAAAGACTGAGTGCTGGATAGAGAGAGAAGGGGAGGGCGAATTAGAGAGGGAGAAACCGAGAGAGGAAGAGGGAGAGACAGGGAAAGAGGAAGACAGAGAGACAGAAAGGAGGGGGTGTGGGTGAGAGAGATAAAACGAAAGCAGCTTTTCAGACCGCTAATTCGGCCCATAGAGGTGACCCAGAATGTGGATAAACTAAATCTTTGTACATTTTCTCTCCCTCTGTCTCTGTTAGTGCAAACCACCAAGCCACAGACACCAATTCCCCCTCTCCCTCCATAGTCTCCACCTCTGACTCTGCATTACACATGTTTTATTGGCTCCAAGGACCTTTTTAATATTTATATCCCTGGCAGGGGGCTGGAGCTCCCACAATTCTTTGTTGTTTCAGAGTATATCACTGAACCATTTGCACATGATGGAGAGTCATGTACAACCCTGTGACCCAATGTAACAATAACATCAGAAAAAGATACCAGGGTAACATAATTATACCAGACCAGTAATAAGGGTAAGTTATTGTGCTCTGACTGTGTTTTTGTATGCTGTCCCATCTGGACATACTACATGTATCCAGACATGTAGCCCATTCTATTAGCTCTTGAACGTATAGATGCAGAATTGAGGAACAAGTCTTTATTTATTTATTCATCCTCCCCTGCTGTTGCTGCTCTAATGTGAAACTAGCAGCATCACTGTTCTGGTGGAGGAAACAGGAAGTGGATATCAAGTGCTGCTGTACCCATGGCAACACTGCCCCAACCGCCGCCAGCCCGCTTCCCTCCCTCAGAATCCGTCTTACTCATTGCTACATTTCTACTACTTCACTACTTTGCTACATTTACTCATCCCATAGCCAGCCTTTTTTGGTACAGTTTTTTGACTCATAGCCCTAATGTGGCCCAGTGACCCCCAGACATCACAGCAGGGGGGAGGCAGTAAGTGGGCTTTACTCAGCCATAAGGGCCATCTTTACTGAGCTGTAGCCTTATGTAGCTAGATGCCCCTTCTGAACTCTTAAGCTGTCTGCTGTTGATGAGCATTGAAGCTTGCTTATCACGGACCGTGATTGCAAACAGAAGGAGTACTTAAAGAAGAATTTCCTCTCCATTGAACAGCATCCATGTGGTTGGCCTCAAGGTATTGCCTAACCTCATGTCCAATAATAACCCATAGATTGAACTCAGAAGCGTCTCCTTGCGCTTGTTTTCCTAGCCAGCGGCCATGTTTGAACAGGCGTCTGTGTCTCTGACACCGCCAGCCAAAGTGACTGTGGAGGATGAGGGGGAGGAGGAATGACTCACTGATATCATAGCTCTCATATGTCACTGACTCAACAACACACACAGTGGGCATGCCATGCAAAGCCTCACCCTCACAGAAATGTATAGACATGTACAGGAGAGGTGGTATGCATATACCCTGCTTATTAGCACTCCAAACACACCCCTGTGCTCTCTCTGTCTCTATCTCACTCTACTAATCTCTCACTCTTTACACCTCTGTCTCTCTCTGTCTTTCCTTCACCGGCACTCATCTCTCTCATACTACTTGATATACACACGTAATGTAAAGGTGACATTTACATACATGACATAAGGTAGGTATGTAGTAAAGAAACAGTGTGGTAATCAGAGAGATCTACGGCTGCAGCTGTCATGGTACAACCTGAGAAGCTGCTGTGTTTACAGTAAGCTGCTGAGACGACGGCAAGACTGTGTTCTGCACGTATGCTGGGGGATGAATGTTGCTTCTGTACACACACACACAAATACACTCACTCTCTCACAGACCAGACCAGTACAGACACAAACACTCACATGATCTTACACAAGACATCTTGAGACATCTCAGCCCTTTTTCTATGTGATCTGGTCATGTTTCCAGGAGGGCTGATAATGTCAGTTCCTTCAGAAACTGTCTACAACTCAGCAGTATATCTGCCCAACTTCTAATCGAATATGTACATAATATAAAAGTCATATACAAAGTCATAGACAAGCTATATAATTCATTAGCATACAGATTTATTTTCCTCATTAGATTTATATGTAAACGACTTGAATCAGATGCCAGAGTGCTCCTCTCTCAATAAACTTTAAAGTAGCACTGCACCAAAGTGTGAATGTTGTGACAGTGAGAGACTGAAATAAGACACTATGGTGGCAATTTATATTGTAACATTTTATCTTCTGGACAGAGGGATGTTGATGGATTAAATGATTTTGACTGGATTGGGCTGATTAGGCTTTTCATTTGTATGACCCCACTCAAATCATACATCACTATACGTCCACATCATTCAGAGGGATGGGTCATGAATATACTCTAAGTAGGTGGGGATGACACCAGACCTAATATACACATATATTTAATTCTGTGCACATACAGTAACAAGCAGCCAAAGGCATTTATCAGTGACAGGCAAGAGAGTTTGGGATCGCTGTTGGTAAGGAAATCCTTTGGTTATGCCACTGTGCAATAGTTAGAGGCATATCGGAGATGGCAGTTGCAGTGGTGAAAAAGGTCTCATGCCTTTCTTCTTGATTTCTGTGAAGTGCTGCAAATGTGAAGAAATCCCTTGTGGCAAATTGTGACAGAGAAAAAGCGAAATATTGAAAGACAGAGGTCATCTGGTAGAATCTGCACATTCCTTCATTTTATAACTTATTGCTGGAATGGCTAATTTTTTATGCTCATCGCTCCTGTCATAAAACTGCTCACTGCTCTCATAAAAGAGCCTAGTAGCTTGGAAGAACCCAGCAGATACTGTAAGCATAGCAGTGTAGTGTCTCTCTCATGCGGTCTCTCACTTTTTAAAAGGATGACTGTACATTCGCTGGACTCATTTTTCTTACAATTGAATAATTAATGAATGATAATTCCGTACATGTGATGAAAGGGGGGCTGCAAGATCATCGAACCTCTTCCTTCCTGTCTCTCCACCTCTCAAACACACACTTTCCCAGGAGGACTATGACCGCCTCCGGCCCCTGTCCTACCCCATGACCGATGTCTTCCTCATCTGCTTCTCTGTGGTTAACCCAGCCAGCTTCCAGAACGTTAGGGAGGAGTGGGTGCCGGAATTGCAGGAATATGCACCTACTGTCCCCTACCTGCTCATAGGAACCCAGGTGAGTGTGGTCGATGCAGCTAGTGTCCCCTACCTGTTAGGAGGAACCCGGGTGAGACCAACCAAGTGCATACAGTGTACATTAGAAGTCATTCACGCTTTATTGATATCACTGGTGCCTATAAAATGCTACTACCAAACACCTCACACAGATTACACTCACTTTGAACTATTTAGAGCTCTCAGATGTATTCATATTGAGGACCATCTCCATGATAAGAACTGGCTAGTCTACACATCAAATCCACAATTGTTCATAACTCTGTTCGTGTTCCCTGACAAGCAGCAGCAGAGCATGGGCACAGTGGTGGAGAGGTTAGCATTGTAGACGTTTGATTTATTGTACTGTCAGCTGATATTTACTAGTCTTTTATCCCTTGTCAATGAATCAGTCGGTTGCCTGAGTTGCATGCTAATGTAGGTCCATAGGTTCAGACATGAGACCGGAGCCACATAACTGCCAATCGGTGCACACTGTGCTAGCCTCAACGGGACTTGCTATGTCTGAAAGTACTATATGTACTTAAGTTATGCATGGGGAGTGTGTGTTTTATAAGTGCATTCATTAAAGTACTTTCATTAAAGTTTTTTTACATGGGGTCTATGTGCTTTGCTTTTAAATGAATGTGTGCACAGTAGATGAAGGGACTAATAGGCCTACTATTAATTCCATGACAAAAAATAGATTAGGGTAAGGGAAGTAGATTTAATATAATAATGCCACACAGCAAGCAGGCTTCCCTGATACATTCATCCTTGTACAACTGTATTCTCACATAATAGAATGCAAAACTCAAGACTTTGCTTGAAGGTGCAGTTTATCTTTGATCCTTCCCAGCTGAGTTGTGTATCTGCTGACAGGAAGCCTGCTGCGTTATCTCCATTCATTTCAGATTGACCTGCGTGATGACCCAAAGACCATATCCAAGCTGAATGACATGAAGGAGAAGCCAATCACCACTGAGCAGGGCCAGAGGCTGGCCAAAGAGGTACACTGCTGTTAGCAGTGGGGAGGGACTGCGATTTGAGAGGGGAGCTCACTGAGCAGGAGAGTGATAGAACTCCTTCTGGTCTGGTTTGAATTTTGATGAATTCTCATTTGTGTCTACTGATCATTCTGTGTTTGACGGCCTGGGCGTCGTTTCTCTTCCCAGATTGGAGCATGTTGTTACGTGGAGTGCTCTGCCCTGACACAGAAGGGACTGAAGACTGTGTTTGACGAGGCCATCATCGCCATCCTTACCCCCAAGAGGAAGAAAGGAGCCCTGAAGAGAAGATTGGGGCCGCGATGTATTAATTGCTGTCTTATCACGTGATGCAAGGCACAGGCAAAGCCAACAACCAACCTGAATACACCTCTGAACTAAGGACAGAGACGTCATAAACAGGGGAGAGAGTGACCGAAAGACTGAAATTGATATAAGAGGAAACCATCTTAGATTTGGGCACCTCAAAAGCTTAATGTTTTTCCTGCTGTCTGCGGGGTGATATTGCAGTTTTACAACCAAAGGAGCAGACCCAAGTCAATCTCCTCAGCAAGACTGTATAGGCCTCCCAAAGTACCTTCTTTTTTAACCGTTTTTTAATCCTTTTACTTGTACAAACTTACATTATAAACTGTAAGGAAAAAAGTATGCATTTTTAAGTTTTGAGTAATTGTTTTCTAATATCATTCATAGTTATAGAGGAAGATGGAATGTGTTGTATTGCATTCTGTACCTTTCATCCAGGAGCTTTACATGAGCTTGGAAGTCAACCTCATCTTTTTCTTCAATTTTCTTTAAGAAACAGAATGGAATCCTTTAGTATAAAGAGGGAATATTCGTGTTTGAAGAATGACTCCTCCACCTATCCTTTGTTAAGAAAACACTATAAGCTCTATATGGTTTGAATTGCAGTGCAAATATAACATGAACCTGGGTTTATGCTCAAAGAACTGAATGTGACTATAGAATGGATGTTAATGGGGATGAGACAACCCAATATGTCCATTTCAATTAAGCACATACTATGTCTTATCCCTATTCCCCATCCAAGCACAGTCTCTAGACAACCTCCTTACTCACTCTGGCTTCTAATGCCAAGGACTGGAGCACAGAGTATTAGTTTGAGCACAACTCCCCTACCCAACCACAATATCCCCTCAACTTGCACACTTAAACCCAGTTTGACCCTCTACCCCCTCCTCATACACTCCCTCTTTCAAACCTCCTACTCTCCCATACCCTATCCAAGTTAGAAGGAAAAGACCTCGAATATTTGTCAGCTAAACTGAAAGATCATCAGGATTGATATTTGAACGTTTATTCATTTATATTGATGTATAAAGGTGCCAACTTAATTATAAATGACTGATCTTATAGTTTTTTGTTTGATTTTAACATGTTTATAAAAAGCTTTAATGGTAACGGTGCTCCTTTTCTGCCCAAACTTGCATTTTATTATTTGTGTTAATTCCCCAGCACAGTAAGGAGTTAACCTTCTCTCCCTGAACAGGGAATGTTGAGCCTGAACACATGCTGTTGAGGTTAATGCCTCAGGTCATCCTGAGTACTACAGACACCAGTGTAGCCTCTTCCCATTCAACTTTCTCTATTCTGAATAAATGTGATTACTGTCTTAATCTATTTTGGGGTCTTATTCAGAAATGAGCGGGTTTACCACTGAAAGAGGCATTAAGCCACAAGCATGTGAGAACACTGCTGTTTCAAATGAATGGGTACTGATAAAATATCCATCTCTGGTTCTTGAGCATCCTCTGCTGTCCAATTTTCTCCCAATCAAAACGTTTCCACACAAAAAAAATGTAAAAAGAGGGCACCCTTCAAAAAATGTATTTTTAAATTGTCAATTGAAATGTTGTCGAGCAAGACCTCATTTGAGTTTTTCCATAAAGTGCCTGTGATGCAACATGTCTGACTTGTTACATTTAGTCATTTAGCAGACGCTCTTATCCAGAGCGACTTTACAGTAAGTACAGGGACATTCCCCCGAGGCAAGTAGGGTGAAGTGCCTTGCCCAAGGACACAGCGTAATTTTGCACAGCCGGGAATCGAACTGGCAATCTTCTGATTACTAGCCCAATTCCCTAACCGCTCAGCCACCTGACTGTTAGGCCTTTTTTTCTTTTCCGTGAAAATAGCTTCTCAAAAAACATTAGAGACGATATTTTACCATCTTGTGTCCTGAGCAAGACACCTGCCGATTTTTATTGAGTGCCTGGTTTGCAAAATAATCGAGCCATGGACACACAGACACAAACAGATTCCTGGAATTAGAGATTACACAAGCCTTCTTGAAATTGTCAAACCAACGAAACCTTTATTTATTTGACATGAATTTGATCGGTTCTTCATAGTCTCAGAAACATTGTCATAATTGAAGGTTATGGAGGTGTGTTTGTGGAACATATGTATGTAGTATTATCACCATTAGATTAAGGGTTAAGTCCCCTCAACTCTAGATTGGCAGCACTTGCTATTGTATAAATGTGTTGTTGTTTTTTACTGTGTACATGTACATGATATACAGATGTACGCAACAGTAACAATGGTGTCAAATCAACATTGTCACAACCTCAGGACTACTTATGATATCACATATATAACACTCATAAACATGTATAAATGATGGTGACCCTTAATAATGATAATGTGCCCCTGTTTTTTTGCACCAATCATTGGACAATAATTCTATAAATGCAGCAGCACCAGTTCAGCCCTACAGAGACTCTTATTCAGGGGGGAAACTACAGAAGAGAATGCTTGACATCAACTAAGACTGTCAGTGAGATACATAATACGGGGAGGAAAGAAAAGAAAAAGGCTTTGCTTGGAAAGCCCCACAGATAGTTTGATCGTGTCAGTTCCTCTTGATCAGAGACAGAAACTCCTCGCGAGTCTTGGGATCCTCCTGAAACACTCCGATCATGACGCTGGTTGCAGTTCTGCTATTTATTTTCTGGACACCTCTCATCACCATGCACATATGACTGAAACACATAATATAAAAGATTAGAGTACCATCTTCAGTTAATAGTTGTAATTCATTGAACGAACTGACAAATATGTTAGATCCATGTTCAAATTCAAACTTAAATTAACTTTAAGTTAGTTAAACTTACATTTTAAAGCACAGAAAGATATGTAATAGTTTGACAAACTATACCCGGGCATAGTTTTTCTGTTTAAAAAAAATATCAAGGTTGTAATACTGGTGTAGTTTCAATGTAGGCTACTTTCTCTGTGACATTTAGTTAAAAACAAACTATATGTTTAGCATGTGGAATTTACATTGCCATGGAATATTTTCTTCTTGAAACATAATATACAAAACATCCAGGAAGAATATGACCATGGCATGCCACTTACCCTGCCTCAATAATGACTGCAACACCCTTTGGCTCCAATGCCTCTGAGATAGCAGTAGCAATCTGTCTGGTTAGACGCTCCTGAACTGTAAAAAAAACAAAACAAAAAAACATGTTATTACATAGACCTGGTTTGAAGGGATTAACTGTTGGCATTAGTCATCAGCATGCTAACTCAAAAATTTGATCATGATGTGAATATGATCATTGACTCATGCACTTTTGTAAAGCTATCTCTTGGAAGTCGCTTTGGATAAAAGCGTCTGCTAAATGAATACATGTAAATGTAAAAATAAATGGGATATAGTTCAAGAGCAGACATACCTTGAAGTCTTCTGCTGTAGATTTCAACAATTCTTGCTAGTTTACTGAGACCAACTACTTTATTGTTTGGAATGTATCCTATGTGAACCTATAGCAGTGAATGAAAACAATATATGTAATGATTCATTGGTTATCAAGTAATAGGATGGTTTCAAAAGCCAGCCATGATCAAATAGTGAAATATCTTTATTCTTATCATTATTTGTTAACATTGCAATGTTGTTTTACCCTGCCAAAGAAGGGCACCAGGTGATGCTCACAGAGGGAGAACATGTCGATGTCCTTCACTATTACCATCTCACTGTGGTTCTCATCGAAGATGGCATCATTCAGGATGTCTGAGAAAGGAAAGGTAAAACTGGTTAAACATATATACCCTAAGGTGACTTGAACAAGTGTAAATCATTTTTTATTACTTCTGAGAAAAATAGTGGTTTTATACTTTAGACTACTGAATAGTTCTCATGCAGCTTGTTCATCTACGTATAAGGCATGTTTGCTTAATTTTGAATGCATTTTAAGGTTCAGAAAGCGGCTTTGTTGGATGTGATAGCCTGACTAATGAATTATACAGTAATATAGTACACAGTATGCTACTACAACGAAGATTAAAACAAAGCTCTCATTGACTGTTGATTTGTGATCGACCAATCTCTTGAATTAATGTTTCCAGGCTAGTTAATAAAAACGTCTCACCTTGTACAGTCTCATGGTAGCCTTTAGTAAGGAACTGCATAGCCTTTGCTGCGCGCAATGGTGTGCGTAAAAGGCCCTCGCGTTCGGTGTCCTCGCCCAGCTCTCTAAGGACAGTAGTGTAAGCCCCTTCTATGGCAGAAAGCATGGACACATCTTCCGAATCCTTGTAGGATTTTACAGGTATGCGCCCTTCTGATAATTGGAACTCAACGCTTCTTTTGTTCAATCCGTTGATATGTTCTGGGACTTTTTTTCCATTACTGACACTGTTCATTTTTTAAGCTTTTTGGTACTAGAAACTGGGTTTTGGTCAATTGATAAAATAAAAAAAACAATATTTCTCGGTTGAGTGATGGAGAGATTGATATGCAGGCTCTGATATTTTCTGGAAGAATGCAGAGATTTTCGCTAAGAGCAGACGGATGGGATGGTTTTATCCTAAACCCTATTTATGGGAGTAGCTTACCTTTAACCGTGAACCATAAGCATAGCACATCAGTTATAAATATTTCGTCACGCCTTTGGTCCATTGGTAAGGAGTGACTTTTTGAAGGCAGCCTA
The DNA here is from genome assembly GCF_038355195.1 of Osmerus mordax. Lineage (NCBI taxonomy): Eukaryota > Metazoa > Chordata > Actinopteri > Osmeriformes > Osmeridae > Osmerus > Osmerus mordax. The sequence goes on along the minus strand of NC_090054.1, from coordinate 15,592,645 downwards.
AATCGTTTTGTGACAAATCATTCTAAGAAAACGTTGGGCTAGTGAGACAATCTCGTGAGTGAATCTCGTGTGATTCCTGCTTCTTGCCTCGTGTAGGGTGGCCGCATACGGCTCACATGACTTTGAGAAAATCCTTGACATATGTGATATAAATGTGATATTGATAGGACATAATGCTGAGTCATTGGCCCATGTGCATTAAACTGCAAATGAGTATGCACACACTGTGTAGCATTCAGTATAATTTCTTTGTGCAGTTAAGATTGTTGCAGGGCTCTCAAGTCCCACGCATTCGCCGTGCGACTCACGCATTTCAATCATTTCTCGCGCTTTCATGCAACACCTTGTATTTTCACGTTGGAAAGTACAGGGATAACTTGTCCCGCTATATACACTTAATCGACGAGGCGCAGGCATACGGAGGGAAGTTTACTGCCCAGTTGATAGTTGTTCGGGTTATACAGAGTTAAATGCCACCTGGTTGAATTAAGTAAACAAGTTAACCAAGTCATATGTTGAGGAGTATTAAATGTAAAATCGCAACACTTGGATCTTCTTACAGTGATTCTGGTCGTTCGTTTGTAACACAGATCAGATCACTCAAAGGTGCATCACAACAATTATTCAACTCTTCATGCACACATTTCTGAATTATCTTGACAGATTTGTCAAGAATAGATAGATCATCCCATCTCTCATAGTTTGTCTCTTTTTTTAAATATCCCCGAAAAGGTTAAAAGTCAAGAGGACTATGACAAAAGGCATTTTGCCACAGCTGGGGAGGGGGCCAGAGAAAATCATTCATTTTCAGCTGAACAGTCACATGAGTGTCAGAAGCTGATATTCGAATAGATTAAACTCAGCAGGCTGCTTCAAAATCCTTGAGTGACAAATATGCACACTACAATGTAGCATTTTCACATTTACATTTTAGTCATTTAGCAGACGTTCTTATCCAGAGCGACTTACAGTAAGTACAGGGACATTCCCCCGAGGCAAGTAGGGTGAAGTGCTTTGCCCAAGGACACACCGTCATTTAGCACGGCCGGGAATCGAACTGGCAACCTTCAGATTACTAGCCCGATTCCCTAACCGCTCAGCCACCTGACTCCTATATTTTTAACATAGCCTATAATAAAGGAGCCACTAACTACTAACAAAGAAACAAACAATATGAAGTTAAGGTTGAGAATGTCATTTTTATGCAACACTGTATGTATAATAAACTGATAGAAGTTTTAAAAGGCTAGATTAAAATGAATAGCATTTGGGAATTAAATTGGAAGTAATGTATTCTCGTTTAATGGATTTGCATGGAGAGCTATTTCTCCTGCTTGCCCCCTGTGAAGATCCAAACCACTGTAGAGTTGGAAATGAGCTGGTGCATGTTTAATGGTTTGTTTCCAACAGTGCACCTTAGATTTTTAGAAAAGGTTTCATCGGAGGAAATATAGTGAACATTGTATACTGTTAAGTACCTTATTAATATAATCTAAGATATCTGAGGCTAAACTATATTTTACTTTGTTTCGTTTACAACACATAAACATCCATCTTGAGACTGTATGACAATAAAGAATTGTCAGTATTTTCAGAATTGAAAATGCTGTCAAATATTTCTGGACAGAATAATTGATTTCTCTCTTCCTAATCCAAAATCAGAATCCGGTTAATGACTGTTTTGTCCTAGTGTACTTGTATTTTAATTCCACCAGGTGGCAGTCTCCCCTCTCTCCCAGGTTTCCTCAAGGGTGCGCACATGCACTCCGCTAAACAGTGGACTAAGTCACAGCAATCTACAACTGACACACAAAAAAACATGAATGCAAATGACAGTAGAAAAGTATAGAAGTTCGGTTTCTGTATCCTGGGGGATGCATGTGAGGTAATTTGATTAAACACAATTTTGCACCACAAAGTAGGCTATATTATACTTTCTTGTGGCAGCCTTTTCCCACCATAAAAGATGCATTTCATTCAATTTATATGAGGTAATTATAGACGAAAATTCATACCAAATATAATTCGATCACGTAGAACTCGTATAGTTCTACCAGTTATCCCCTTTGCACACCTATTGTAAGAACATACTTCTTGTATCACAAACACAGCAGACTAGCACCTACAAATTCAGTTTCCTTGCTACATTATGAACTAATTGAATAAATAGAAGCAGAATGGACTGAAAGGAACAGACAAGACACATTATTGTTTACAACATTTGAAATAGTCTGTCCAACAGGAAATGATAACCAGTGTCTCCTGGGACTTTGCTGCATGCTTCATATCCTTTGTTGGAAATATATGAATCAGATCAGTGACATTCTGTGAAATGTACTGAATTTGTAATGCATTACAAATTGAGTGCTGGTGATTCCCCTGGAGGTGGGGGTCACTGTTACTTATCCATACTGTAACACTTTCTGTTCACATTGAAACATGATACATGGTCACCTGAAGGTATGATTATGAAAGCTCCCCTGACACCTTTGATTGTGTATGGATGAGTTTTTTGTGTGTTTAGTAGCTACATGTATTATAGAGGTCACAAGAAGACAGTTTGTTGGTGATCTCAAATTTGATAGTTAATTCTTTAGGGATTAATGGATATTTAATGGATATTTAAACCTAACCTGTCATTATGTTTGACTGCACATTTGAATGACATTGTATAATAAAACTCAAGATTCAATTAAAGAAAGAGTGTTTGGCTGTGTAAAATGTATTTTCTTGTGATGTATAAACATAATGAAACAATATGATGCTTATTATTAGGAGAAATCAGGACAAAATCAATACATACCCAAACCGCTCTTGAAGCCCAGAACTAATTACAGTCTAATTTAAGACCAAATAAACAGAATATAAATAATGAAAGGCAATATTTACATTTATAGCATACAGTTTTGTATATCGGAATTGTATCACATTTTTGAGAATCCAGGAGGGATGTGTTAGCGTGTGACTGTGTAGATCAACTACAGGGTATTTCATTTCGTAAAGCAAAGTATAATTTTAATCTCTCCACGTTTCCAAATTGCAGCTCAGAAGCATCTGGTTCTAGTCTCTGCTGTCATTGGAGACATGTGGTGCCTATCATACCCTGTAGGTTTTCCCTATCCGTATCCACCATCGGAAATTCGCCACCGTCCTGCTTTCCCCATTGGACTTCAATGATGCCATTCTTTACCCGCCAGCAATCCACTGAACGCCTCTTCAATTCTTCTCTCGGCTTTGCTTAGCGACCGTCATATTGGCTGTCAGGAACAGAAACGACCACGGGCTTGATGCAGTTTCGGCCATGAGAAAAAATATGCTATTTTCTGTTGTTCGCGGTACTTTCAGAAGTCAAAATTAAAAACAGATTATGGTTTTTAGGCATTTGAAAATCAAAAGCGTTCGGAATGATATTGAAAACGTCCCGCATACATTTGCTGTTTCGTCCGACACCGTGGACCGCAAGGGGGATATGTGCCTGACTTCTTTTGATAGCCATTTTTTGCAGACAAAGAGAGCGGTTGAGTAGCGGTTCCTAAAGACAAAAGGGTAAGCTTCGAATTATTTGTACTATAAATTTATAATGTAATGCATATTCTATTTTTCTACTTTTTGTTACTACATAGAAGCAATGTACTTAAGTGTCTGTAATTTCCAGCATAGCTAGCTAGCTAATACGTAGCTAGCTAGCCTAACTAAGTCCTTATACTGTGCTAGGATAACCAACTGAATGGGTCTCTTCGTTTAATACACCATGAAAAGCCCTGCGCTGTACTGGGTTGTCAGTTTCCTACAAGGATCAAAAACTAATGCCTACTTTCAATAAACCCATTCAAACAATAAGCCAATTTCACTGTGTGCGGACTAGATAGTCAATCTTAATTTTCTGCTTTATATCCTCTTATGTTCAGGAAGAACGACATTAATGTACCATGCTGTATAGAAAACATTAGCTGTTTAAAAATAATAATAATGTAGGTTAAATTTGAGAAAGATGCGTCATAACCTCTAGTTTCACAGTTGGCTAACCAGCCACGAGTAGTGTGCTCTTCTGAGCGAGCCTCTGACCACATAATTTGTCCGACCCCATGACTGTCCATCATCCAATGTAACCAGAACGAGTGGGTCTGCTGTAGCGCTTAGGAAGCTAGCACTAGCTAGCTTTCCAGAGAAAGACCGGAGATCTAATGTTCTGTCGGGTGATGACGTTCTGAAAGCGGATCTTTTAAGTTATTTTCTGTCCTCGTGTGATAAATGTGTTGTTATGTGTACAGCACCAGCATTTTTGCTCTAAATGTCTTGACTGCTAGATCTTTATTCACCGGCCATGATGTAACGTTAACGAGACTAGCTAGCTCCCTGGGCAATGTTCTTTAAGTTAGCTTGCTAACATGTTTGCAGCCTGACCAAGGATAAGGCCTGCACATCACATAGCTAGACCAAGGCCGATTCTGCATCAGTTTAAAAACATTAGTAGGCTGCCTCCCCCATTCCGGTAGTGCGCTCACATTCGCGTGCGAAAATTGGTAATGGCCTCTTCCAAATGAATAGCCTACCAGTGTAACCAGTTGGTATTAGAAATGGGCTGACCAATGACAAGATGATTAGAAATTCGTCACGTGGAAAGGGCCAAAATATTCACGTAACATCTGCAATCTACTTCGTTTTCATGTTGTCGATTTTTCATTTTAAACGAAATACAATTAATCGTTCTTCTGATTTATGACCATTCTGCAAGCCATGCAGTGTTCTACCAATGACAAGTAGTTTGATCGTCTATGGTCATAGTTATCAAATGTTTTTGAAACATTGAATGTATGCACATTCACTGTCAGATGACTACCAATTCCGGATTGCTTGATCAGAATCTTATAACAGACAACTCTGCACAATCAGTAACTATCTTGTCAACATTTGGTTGATGGGGGGGGGGGGGGGGGGGCGGCTTGTTAGATGTGATGGGACATCACATCTAACATGGCTCCCTGCCATCCCACACATCTTTCTAAAAGCGAGACACCACAAATATCTCATTTAGCCCATTCTGGTTTGGGCAGAGAGAAGGCTTCCTCCCTTAATCTTGTCTGCACTCCAGCCATCTCTTAGATCACTGGGATCCCCAGGGGATGGGTGTGTTGAGCTGTCAAAGAGCAGAAGAAGTCCAGTTCTGTTAAAGGCAGACCTCAAATTGAGTTGGGAGTCACAGTCATTGTCAGATATGTCCGTCGTAGTGAATTAGTACATTTGACATTTTTGTTGAATTGCCTGTACTGTACAGAGTGCAATTACCTCTAATGCTCCACTTTTACATCCATAGCTATAATTAAGCTTGCAGTTGCAGGAGTTTAAACAACAACAACAAAAAAAGAAAAAGATGGTGCTTCTGGTATGAAGGCGTACATTTGTGTTGGGTTTGTTGCTCTTGGCAGAAGTCCGTCTTTCTCCAGCCTTAAACAAACTATCTCTTATTGTTAGCTGGGCATTAAACACCTTGGAATGAAGGCAGATATGTATTCTATGGATAGATCTTGCCCACATCTGCCATATCATTTTGTGTTCCGCTTTTGGAGCCCTCTTCGAGTTCCGTTTGATGTCTAATCAGAATGGAGCCATGCTAATTAGGCAAGGGTGGAGACAGATTAGCTAACTGACGGCGTTCGTCATGTCTCCCTTGTCATGCTTTCTGAGCAGAACACAATTTGAGAGCCATGATGTGTGAATACCACTCTAGTCTTTATGACCTGGTAGGTTGGAGAGGCGGCTCTTTACAATACTCTCTACAAATGTTTCTTAAATGTCTTGATACCTTTTTAAATGGTACCAAGTTTCTGTATACTTAATTTGTTACTTTGCTGTCTTTTTTTTTGTATTTTTGGAGGTGATTAGCAAGCATAAGGAGGATAATGCACACCAACCCACATGGAAAAAATCCTGCCTTCCAAGATGTTCCTGATGTAGTTTCATATTACCAGTTCATCTAAAAAGACAGGGGTGGTGTGTCTGAATATCCTTGGTTTAGCCAAGTTTCTCACACGTTTAATACAGCCCAGGCTGTTATATTATTATGTTGGCTGTAAGCCGCATTGTCTCAAAATAAAGCAGGTGGACTGGACAGGGTTTTCTTTTCTTTTTTAACCCCATCAATGCTTCTGAAAGGCCCCATTCACATTCTGGGATGAGAGTATTACCATATTTACAAACATGCAAAGTAGTTTACACATAGAGAGAAGGGTCCTAAACATAGGCATGGAGAAAGTAGGAATAGTAAGCTATGGACCTGAATTAGCTCAAACTAAATTTAGGTAGTTAAAATGGTAGCAACATCAGGACACTGCAGAAGTACTAATGGAAAAATATTTAAAGTGATCCCTTACTTGTATCATAGTAGAAATATATTTTGGGGGCCAGGGCCATGAACAAAAGCTCAGGGGTCATGCAGCACAGGGATGTGGGTTGAAGGGGAACATAAGGATCCAGTAAAATAACGTATTAGGCATGCATGTTACCACATACATCTGTGGTTTATTATTTTAGTCCAGTACAATTTGACAACTGTGCATCATAAACATTGTTAGTAGAACAGGAGTTGCAAGTGCTGCTTACAATTGAATTCTAATCTGTGGTTGCACCTTAAAATGACTCGAGCAGGCTGAAGTGTTCAATCCTATGCATTTGCTGTCATCTGCACACAGTAAATAATCAACATCTGCAATATTAATATTTGGTTTTAAACTTGGAAGACGAATCTGGCATCAGTGTTCAGGTAAAAAAAAAATGAGAGTGAGATATTCAGCTCGCTTAAGAGATTTTAGAATACACTGTCATTGCATGTTGCCAAATCCAATTGCAGCTGGATTTGAAGCTCAGACTAATTAGGCCTGGACTTTGTCGTTGATCCATCTATCGTATCCTCTTCTCGATGGTAACGATGTGTTTGCAGCGAGAAGTGTCCAGCTGCAGACACAGAACTAACTACTTGTTTGCTGCTGCAGAATTTTTACAAAAATGGCGCGGCAAGCACCGCCCCTAAAAGTTCCTGTATTTTGGAGTACCGGAGCAGGGACTTAATTGTTCCGAATTTTTGTTCCCCTGAAGTCCAATTTAGACCCTGATTCCTGTTGAAATGCAGCTTTAGTCTCCATGGTGCCTAGAGACCTGCATGAGAAATATTTAAATTGTGCCGTTTCTCTGTGTTTGCACACAGCTGCATACATAAAAACTGTTAAATGCATATATAACAACATTTAATGACTTCTAATCCTCATGGTTATTTAGCCGTTCTAGCTAACAAAGTCCCAGCTGATCACCTGTACAATGTAGGATGATATCTGTGGTCACTGAGGGGAAACAGCAGGAGCCCTGGCCCGGATGTCATCAGTTGGTTTCGTGATTGGCTGCTCCAAGGAGGAGAGACCGTGGTGTTCTAAATCAACTTAATCAGTCATGTGGCTGTCTGCCGGTATCTCCCTCAAGCCTGATTCCTTAGCGTTTGATGCCTGTTTCTGCTGACATTGCAGATCTTGCTAGCTTTAAGACAATCAAGGTGCGTGCCAACATTTGGTGAGTAAGGTAGCCATGCTCACTGTATCTAATTTTAAAGGGTCAAATGTTATCTGTGGAAATTGGCTTTTAAAGGGTCTTTTCCCTATAACACCATGAATATACAAGGTATCACCGCTTATTCCGTAAGATAGTTTGTAAACGAGCACTGCTCACTTCATTTCATTATTAGGGATACGTTGTGGGAAGGGTGAACATGAGTGATACATGGCCGACATTAGAAGTACTCAAGTTCATTTAGAAGTTTATTCTATGAATTTAGTTAAAGGCCTTCTATAGTGGCTTTGTTTTACATGGAGAGAAGAAGAGCTGCTGGTGGCACTGCTTCTAAAAGTTTTTTTTAACCCCGACATGTTGGAAGAATCATTTCTTCCGGTTTTGGTGTGTGTGTTGGCTGTCTGCTGTCGTGACAGGGAAAGTTCTTGGTCAGGCCCAGACTGGCTCTGTAATACAGTACATACCAGCAGATCAGCTGGGAGCAGATCACTGGGTTCATTTATAGCCATGGCCTTGTGTCCCTGCACGTCTGCCTGGCAACTCTCTCTCTCTCGCTCTCTCTCTCCTTTGCACTCTCATGCTCTCTCACATATTCTGTGTCAATGATACCCTCCTTTACACTAACCTACATTTACCTAAATCGAGGTTCATTGTTATCACGCAGAGCAGAAGTTTGTAACCGCCATACTAAGGAGTTGGGTGTTTCGCTTTAATGTAGATTGTTGCCTCATTCAATGCAGTATGTGAAATTGCCTCTCCAGTAGCTTATTCTGAGATGTTGGTTGTGTCTCGCAGGTCTTGGCCTCCTATCCATGGAGAAAGTGGGCAAGATGTGGAGTAACCTGAGGAGCAGATGCCAGACCCTCTTCCACAGCGATGGTGCGGGACCTAGCAGCGAGAGCAGCGTGGAGGTGGATGGTGTCCACTGCGTGGTCGACCTCGGTCGGGGAGGCACCGCAGGCGAGTCCCAGGCTTCCCGGGCCTCCAGCCCGTCTCGGAGCCTCCTGCCTCTCCCTCTGGTGACGGCGGGCCGCCGTCACAACTGTGTGTCAGACATCCCTCAGATCGTGGAGATCACTATAGACAAGGACAGCGAGGATGTGAGGGGGAGCCCTGGGGGGGTCCCTCTGGCCCGGAGAGACTCTTACTCTCGGCACGCACCTTGGGGGGGCAAGAAAAAACACTCGTGTTCCACTAAGACCCAGAGTTCCCTCGAGGCGGACCGGCGGTCGGGGCGCTCCCGGGGGGCGTCCAGCCGCAGGGACCGGCGCTACGGCGTGAGCTCCATCCAGGAGATGGCTGACTCAGGGGCCGGGGGCCGCAGCCTCAGCGCCCGCTCTCTGCGGCAGCGTCTGAGCGAGACGGTGGGCCTGTGCCTCCCCCTGCCCCCCCGCCGGCGCTCCCGCTCCTCCAAGACCCCGGTGGCCTCCAAACGCAAGATCCACCTGACGGAGCTGATGTTGGAGACCTGTCCTTTCCCGCCGGGCTCTGACCTCGCCCACAAGTGGCACCTCATCAAGCAGCACACGGCGCCCGTCAGCCCGCATTCCTCCACCGCGCTGCTGGACGCCTTCGATCCGGCCCACCCCTCCCCGGAGGACGAAGAAGAGCGCCTGCGCGAGCGCCGCAGGCTCAGCATCGAGGAGGGCGTGGACCCGCCGCCCAATGCCCAGATCCACACCCTGGAGGCCTCCGTGCAGGGCTCCTCTCTGTACAAACTGGGACCAAAGATGGCCCCCTGCACGGCCGAGGCCTCGGGGGAGGCCCGCGGGGCCAGCTCATCGGCAGGGTCCACAGCGTCGGGGTCGTCGTTGCAGGTGCTCGGCGGGGCGTCGTCTCTGGACTGCGACTCGGAGGAGGACTCCACCACCCTCTGCCTGCAGGCCCGCCGGCCCAAGCAGCGCCACGCCTCCGGGGAGGGTCACCTGAGCCGCAGCCAGCCGGGGCCCTGGAAGGTGCACACCCAGATCGACTACATCCACTGCCTGGTGCCTGACCTGCTGCAGATCACAGCGCTGCCCTGCTACTGGGGCGTGATGGACCGCTACGAGGCTGAAGCGCTGCTGGACGGCCGCCCCGAGGGCACCTTCCTGCTGCGCGACTCGGCTCAGGAGGACTACCTCTTCTCCGTCAGCTTCCGCCGCTACAACCGCTCGCTGCACGCCCGCATCGAGCAGTGGAACCACAACTTCAGCTTCGACGCCCACGACCCCTGCGTGTTCCACTCGTCCACCGTCACGGGCCTCCTGGAGCACTACAAAGACCCCAGCGCCTGCATGTTCTTCGAGCCGCTGCTCACGGCGCCGCTCCACCGGACCTTCCCCTTCGGCCTGCAGCACCTGGCCAGGGCCGCCATCTGCCGCCAGACCACTTACGACGGCATCGGCGGCCTGCCGCTGCCCCCGGCCCTGCAGGACTTCCTCAAGGAGTATCACTACAAACAGAAAGTGCGCGTGCGCTGGCTGGAGAGGGAGCCCCCACTCAAGGTCAAATAGCGCGGGGGGTCCCCCGCGGCCTGCCCGGGCGCACTCATGGGGCTGGAGGAGTCCAGACTAGAGAACCTTCCCATCAGCCACCCGGAGAGGCCGACACTGGCATGGCTCTCCATCAGGCAGGGGGGAGGAGTTTAGGTGAAAATGAGCTATACCAGATTCATTCTAATCTCTTATTGTTTTAGTTATTACTTACGTCACATGGAATACATACGTATGATTATATTCAGTATAACGCTGTCTGGCAAGCACATGGTTTTTAGCGTTGAACAGGTTTTTATGGAAAGGGAGAGGGAAGCAAGTATGCTTGGCCTCCCTCTCCCTCTTTTATCTCTCTTTCTCTTTTTGGTTCTTTGTGTCTGCCTGATCCCAACAGCATTACCCTGCCTGTTGACCTGCCTGCCCCCCCCTCCCCCTGCCTCCACTTCGGCCCACAGGGTTAGCTGTGCTGTACAGTCCACTCTCTCACCCATTCACTTCTCCTACTGGATTACGCACCAAGAAGAGCAGTCTAGAGGGGTTGGTGAGACGAGAACAGGGTTTCCACTCTGGCTTAACTCTTTTACTACAAAGTTCCAAACTCCCTCAAGGCTCAGCCCGTGACTCCTCCTTATCGTATGAACACGTACCTAGCCACCGTGTTTCAGAAGCTTGAAGTCATATCACCAGCCATGGCTCACAGGTCTGGAGGGAGAGGTTTGTAGCCGATGACGGCTTCTTTCAAGCTTGGCTTCTCCACTCTCACAGAGAGCGAGGCATACACAGGTGTGTGTTAGTGTTAACGGTCGCTTATATTGCAGGGTACTGATCTTGCAGGCCTACATTTAGTTTTCTCAACACTTTCTTGAAGCATAGGCCAATGGCCATGCCCCGCCCCCATGGACGGTATAGGGACACTGTTTTCAATGACTGAATCATTTAACAAATATTTGTTTTCGTGCTCACAGCAGTCTCGTCAGTGGTTCACAACTGGCAACAGGCACTTTAATTGTGTGCATGCAGTGTGGTCGTGTAACTTTACATACACACACACACACACAAAAACATACTCAGTCCACAGATGCTTCAGGTGTGCGATTGCGTTACCCAGTTACAATCTGACTGGTTTCTTTACGAAGCTGCTTTACGGTGTCTGAGAGGCTGTCTCCCCCCCACATCCCGCCTGGGCCCATCTCAGTGGCATCCTCCATGCTGCTCACTCTAAATGATTCATGACTAATGTTTAGTCACCCATTGACCCCTAAGAATACTCTACTCTGCTCCCTGTGTGTGTGCTGGTTTGCTAGCGGTCGTTTGTGTGCGGGGGGCTAAATATCTGCACAGTCAGCACCCTCCACCCTCCATTGATGTTCCGCACACTGTTATCTCAAAATCCTCCCCCTCTCTCCCCTTCCTTGCATAACGACACCACCATTATCCCTCCGCTCGGTGAACTCTGTTTACTTGGGCTACGTAACCCAGACTGCTAGCCATGTCCACAAACGAGTAGGCCTATATTGTGAAAGCTTGCGTGAGGAAGAAAATTAGACAAACAAAAGTGTGACCTCTGTGCCTTTTTTCAGAGAGCCTCAACTGTCACGTTGAATGAGGCAGCCTGTTTCTCTTCTGTCTGAGCCTGGTGCATGAAATGTTCCAGTGTTTTCTATTCTGACGCTCTCTAAAGAGGCTGAGGATGAGGAAGGGGGGGGGTTAAGAGCTCTGAGCTCGCGCTCTCTCTAACGTTCAAGGTGCTGCACACTCGTTATCTGGGGAAATCTGGTGGCGCGTTTGGCAGTGGTGCTATTCCCCCACCCCCACCCCCCTTCTGTGTTGATTAGTACATCTGGAACCTAGTCATAGCTGTGTCCTCCACTTTAGGTAGCATGCTTCCCCGTCCTACCTGGCACTATTCCCTTTGTCCTGGTGCTGAATCTCAGAGGAACTAGCAATCCTGGTCTGGTCTCGTCCATTGTACCCTGAAGATCTTAACTATCAAGAGTAAACATAATTTCCGAATGGAAAAAGATTCATTTCAAAGGCGTCCAGGTAATAATGTTTCTATTGAAACGCAAGACTGGAGGTGGTAGTGATGGGGCAGGGCGGTGTCAGGAACTGGCCTACAGACACAGTGTCTGTAACGGCACAGCTATAGAGACACACAGGCTTACGTCTGTAAACCCCATGTGCAACTTCACAAAATATGGGGGAACCTGCAAAGAACATGTTTGAGAATCCTATCTGTAAGCAATGTATACTAATATAGTTCTAACTAATATGTGATGCCCATGATTATTTTTATCCTGGTTTGGAAAGACCTAATCTCAGCTCCTGTCTCTGATTTATACTGTAGAGCTGTTTATTTTAACTACCCGCAACCAATCAAAGCTACTGTGTGTGGAATGTGGGTGTGTGTGTGTTGAGGGTGGGCTGTGTTCAGCCTCATCAGAGAGAGAGAGAACCATAAATGAAAATGTGCAATGCCTTTTAGAAGGGCGTTCATAAAGTGAAGCGTCTCTGAGTGTCTGTGACCAAAGCTCTGTAGTTGGAAGGTGTTGCACACAGGAGCTGATGTAGTGAAGCTCGCCACGGTGTCAGCAATCTGTAGGATGTTCTCAACAACTGAACAAACATTTCAATAACAGCCGACTGGAGCATTAGAAGAGATGTGCCTGGTTGTCTAGGACACCACCACATCACCAGCTCAAACCCAGAACAGCTTTTACCAACCAATCGTCTCTGCCAAGCCTATAATAGCGCTCTGGTCTGTCACCAAGTGAGAGATTGTTATTTATTTTGGGGGGGTTTTGAAGGGAAAACGGAAGTTCTGATTTGACTGTTTTCATTATTGGAGGGTGGTGGTGTTGCAATGGCTCAAATCAGCTTATGTCTCATAAATCCTCCCATATATGTTCTGAGTTCAGTCATACCAAACCCACATTCAGTCAGAAAACCTTTCCCATCTTGCACTTTTATTTTATTTTTAGAAAGCTTGAATATTGCATGTCGACCGCAAATTAGTGCTCATGATGGAATGACAGAAGGGCTGGTGGAGTAGAGAGAGATGACGACTTACATGGGGTTTCTGTTCAAACATTCAAACACAGACACACTCTCTCTTCCTCTATGCCACCTGTCTACTATGCTACCGTTTAGTACTAGCTAGCTACTCCTGGCACTGCCCCTCCCCACCCACGGGCACTAATCATGGGCTAAATTTACCTCTCTGGGAGCTAAATTTACCAGGCACTAAAAGGGCCACTGTGTTTTCTAATGGGTGCTGTGTGACTTGGTGAGGGAGAGTTTATTTTTTATTTTTGGTGCTCTCTTTTTTTAACCCCCACCCCCTTTTTTCTCCTTCTCTCTATTCTTTGACCACATCCTCAACATGTCCCTGCTGATGCTGGGATAGGTGGAGTGGAGAGTGGAGTGTTTGTGCCCCCCCGCCTCCACACCCATGCTCTAGGGGCTAAAGTTAAAGTTAGCAGTACAGAGAGCGCCTGCCCCAGTCACACACAATGTCCCATTGAGTAGCCCAGCTTCCTGCTGTGGAAACTGGGTGCAGAGAGGGGGGGGGGGGGAAAGGGGGGGGATGGGATCATGTGTAGGGGAGATGTTAAAGTAATTGGCACTTTAATTGTGTGTATTGGTGCAAGATTCAGTTGGTGTGTGTGTTTGGAGACTGGTGGTCCTGGAGTATCTCCTCTGGTTTTCCAGGCAAAAGTGATGTTGGAGGCCCAACTAACGAACCCCAGCAGATCTCTGCTGCGCTGCAGACTCCCAGGTAAATGTTGTGTGAGTGCGTGTGTGGACAGAGGCCCACAAAGGGGTCCTTTTTGGAGGGGGGATGTGGAGTCACCTGTGAGGGGTGTCCAGTGGCGACCCCTATGAACAAAGCCTCTTGTCCCTCTATTCTCAGGCAGGCCGATGGGGAGGCTTGTTCCAGGACCTTCTCTCTTCAGTTTTCCCCATGGGAAATATCTGTGACAGTTACAGTAGCACTTATGCCATATAACCTGTAGAGTAAATACTGTACCCATTGTATGAAGAAGAGTCTGGAGAAAGAGTTTTTTATTTTATTTTTTTGTGGCGCATTGACCGTTTCGAGAAAAAAAAAACACATGCATAAACACATACACCCCCTGTCACTTGGTCCCTTACACTAACCCCACATTAGAGACACTCACCTGCCCAACACCAGGGACGTCTAAATAAGGACCACGTATTTTCCAGCACCACCCCTCTGTGACTCCCACAAAGGGAAACAAAGAAAGGTGTTTACATGTATATTCTGATCTATGTTGAAGAAAGAAAAGAAAAAAAAGAAGAAAAAAAAGAAACGATTTTGAACTATATCAGTGGTAGAACACACTATTAGCTGCACTGTGAACGCCTTGTTGGATGAGGGAACCCCCTGGGTGCTGAGACGGGCTTAGCTGATAAACCAGACTGATTTGCTGCACTCACATTTCATTTCATTTGGAGTGAATCAGATTGTGATCTGGTGAGGTACAGGCAGGTCATGCCAGCAGCTCTCCTAGTCCACCCTAGCACGACCCCCTGCAACCACGTCTACATGTTCCTGTGTAGGGTCACGCTTTCGCCTCTTATGAGGAATTAGGAAATATTTTTTTTGTTTTCTCTAAAGAGTTTTATTCTCATCTTTCCCATATTTTGTTTGGAAAGCTGAGTTGATGCTATATGCAAAAAGAAAAGATGTATGCCTAAAAAATAAATATAATTTTTCATTATTCTCCCTAATATGCAATGGAGTGTACTGTAACAATGGTTGCAATCCCCGTCACTTTAATGCTGTATGTGCACATTGGTTGCTGTGTGAATGTGTGTGCTGTGGATACAGGACTTGACAATGATGGGGACTAATGGTTGTCATTATACAGCACCGTTGTGTTCCCAGACTGCCTTATTCGTTCTGACCAATCACAAGAGCTCCTCAAATCCGGGGCTGCAGCCACTGCCATGGGCTAACCAAACTCTCGTCAGACGAATATCGCTGTTCCAATTATTATTATTTTTCTTATCTCCCTTTTTTTTCTTTTTTTTTTACTGCTGTCAAAAAGGATTCAAAGTTGTACAACGACGTAACCATGTTCACATTTCAGTGTCTTTGTTCTTCTGTGTATCTGCTTCACCATTCAAAACAGCCGTTTCTTTCCAGTATAACCTGTTCATTTAAAAGAGACGAATGATGCGACACTTGTAGTTGTCACTCTTGGTGCTTGGCTTATGCTTCATTGTCTTAATATTCCAAATAAAAAAACTGTTAAGTGTAAACCACATTGGGCTGTCCCATTGTCATGTCCAACTAATTGTCCTCTATACATACATATTTGATACAATTTAATGATCTATAGTGTGTTCTGTGGAAATGCAGCTGCCCTGACCATGGAGGGATCTGGTTTAGGGCTGGAAGGTAGGGGTCTGACTGTCAGGCTAAATGGGCAGTCAGGCAGGGATCAGTGGGAGGATTTGAAGCCCTCTCTCCTCTGCCCTGAGCTCTGCATTGCTGAATTCCAGCCACATACCCCCACCCACATACCCCAGAGCCCCTACCACCTAACCCAGATTCCCACCCACATGCCTCCACCACCTACCCCAGATTCCCACCTAAATACCCCAGAGCCCCCCCCACATACCCCAGAGCCCCCACCACCTACCCCACAGCCCCTACCATCTACCACAGATTCCCACCTAAATACCCCAGAGCCCCCACCACCTACCCCAGATTCCCACCCACTTACCCCAGAGCCCCCACCCAGATACCCCAGAGCCCCCACCACCTACCCCAGATTCCCACCCACATACCCCAGAGCCCCCACCACCTACCCCAGATTCCCACCCACATACCCCAGAGCCCCCACCGACAGTCCCCCAGAGCCCTGGCACTTCTAGTGGATTTAAATGCACAAGTTACATTGGTAGTTTAGAAACCATGACATAAGTCCTTCAATCAAGATTATAGATTTCTTTGGAAATTGGAATATGTATGTCTCTGTTCTATTTAGCGGCATGGTTAAATATATTCGATGGCTGGACTTCTGTGCTGCCCTCCCCCCGGCGAGGCTGCTGTCCTGGACCAGGAGCTGGCTGGAGACGTAGGCACTGCCAAGCTGCCTGGAACCCGACAGTTTAGTATTTGTTCCTTTGAAATGAAGTATAAATAGCATGTGGGTTATCGGTTTCAAGTTAGCTACCCGAAGCTTATAAATAATTGACGCTCGCCCAGAAAGAGAGAGAGAGAGGGTGAGCAAGCACACTGAGCAGGAAGCATTCTATAGGGCCTGTAGGGTGTGTCTTTGAAGAAAACTTCTGCTGGCTTACATTCAACAGTTGTCCACATCTCGACAACAAGCTCCTGTAACCCTTCGGTATATTCCCTTAACTCTTCAACACAACTCCACTCACATTCAATCACACACTCCCAAACTCCAGCCATACCCCCAGGCATTCTGGGAATTTCTATCAAGTTTTCAAAATGAGCTGGATCAAGGTCATGGTTCTGCAAGTGCAGGACTGAAATGTCTGGGTCTGAGCCACAGCCATGTCAGCTTGTTGAGTTTCATGCAGTCTGAGACACCTCCTTATCTTCAAGACACCGTGGTCCTCAACAGTACACACTGTTATATCTCTCCCCAGCACATTAAGCCTGAATAAGCTGTTATTGTTGGCAGTACCATCAAAGATAAGAACATCTGGGCACATATCAAGATGGAGGTGATTGTTGAACTTGTCTGCCATTTGAAAGTCACAACCAGCTGAGAAAATGTTGGTCATAAAACATCAATTTCGCTGGGGCTCGAGGGAACATGGGAAGACGGGCTTGAAATTGTCATTTTAAGTTGCAGATCATGGTTATGTCGGGAGTCCTATGTAACATTGTATCACTACTTTACCTACATTGTACTTCTATCAACTTAATATGCTCTTCCTCTCTATAGAATATGTTGTTGGTCCGAATCTGATCCCAGTACAGCACCAGCCTATGTATGCTTTCATTTCCTTCCCTCTGGACTCCCTCACCTAAGCTCATAGCCCACTCTTTCCCCCACACACAGTGTTAGGCCCAGGTTCCAACTCAGACACACACCATATGGTTGCTTGCATGTAATCTCCTCGCTACTCGAGTTGGAAAAAGGGAGGTGGGGATAGAGAGAGAGAGGCTATTCTGCTGTCACTTCTCAAGCATTGGACCGTCGCCAAGTCTGTGGCGGCAAAGTTAGCGGTGACCTCTCGCTCACCTCACGCAGACACACACACACACACACACATAGGCTCCCATCCATATTTCATACCAGAAATATATCCCCTTGACAGTATTTTACACCCGCTCCAGAAATCACCTCCCAGTGGCTGCAAGAGGGGGCTGGGCTTAAGCAGGCGGCCCTCTGGGCCACAGCCAGGGAGCCCCAAGCCAAGAGCAACACACCAAGTGTACAGTCATCGCGAGAACAGGGAAGAGGACAGGGGACTGCAAGGATAAACATCCAAAACAACATTTTCCTCTGTTTTACTTGGTGTGTCTACGGAGGATCAACATTTCCACTTTATTTGACTTTCTCTCTCTTTCTCAGCATGACTGTAATATTGAGGAGAGCTACTGTCATAGCTTTGCCCACTGACCTCCCTACTCTGACATCTTCAACCCCCAGAGAGAAACGAGGTTCCCACCTGTGTACCATCTGGCAATCAATTCCCAATTCTCCCACAGCCTCTTCACCCTGTCCCTCCTTCCACATACCCCATGGCATATGGCTGACAGTCAGTCAGAAACCATCGGCTTGCTCCCCTCTCCCTCACCTCTCTAACATCATCTCCTTCATCTTCATCACCCCACCTCCCTTCCTTTTCTCAAGAGTTGGACCACATGGGAATAGTGAGCATCTGGACTAACCTATTTTCTGCTTTTGGCAGAGAGGCTGGAAAATGTTTCGCGGGCATGTCCTTCCTTTCGTTCCTCTATCTTCCCACCTCCCTCCTTCCCTCTTTCTTTTTGTCTTGGGAGCTCTCACGGTGCAGCCATCTCATTCTCTACAGTGTGCAAACCCGCACCTCCACATTCTGTTCGTAGGGCTTTGAGCGCCTCTCTACAAACCTACTTTGTGCTTGCCCCCCCCCCCAACACCCCTCCCTCTTTATCTCTGTCCCCCTCTTCTCCGAGTGTGCTGTTCCTTGGTTGTCCTTCCTGTAAACCCCGTTCCAGAAGCTCTGCTCACTCTCTCCCTCAGGTTCTTCGTCTCTCACAGGCTCTGGAAAATACAAACTCCCAGCGCTGGCATCAGGGTCCTGCTCTATACATGTGTTTATAGACTTCTGACAAATTCCTTCCTCCTCGCTCCCAGTCTTGAGTTGCAGACTTAACATGCCAACATTATATCTAATCCCTCTGTCCTTAGAAAAGCAAGGTCCCTGTGAAGGAGCAGAGCAGGCCTTTAACTAGAGCTACGGGCCCTGTGATGGAGCTGAGGGCTCTGAGTGGTTGCAACGGTCCCTGTGGTAGAGCTATGGGCTTTGTGGTGGAGCCATAAGGGCTCTTTAGAGGAACTGTGAGGGCTCTTGTGTGGTGCTGTGAAGGTCTAGAAGGATATAGTGTGTGAAGGAGTTGAACATGGAGCAGTGTAACAGTGTTGGCTCGGATGGACCCTGTAGTGAAGCAGTAGACTCAACATATTAGTGCTTTTCATGTATAAAATAGTATTACCATCTTCGAATGGGATTTTCAGTCAGGGATACGATCTAAAAGACAGTATTAAGACGGAGACCAGGCCGCTTATGCTTTCCTTCCTCGGCTCTGTTTCCCAGCAGCCAGGATGAATCAGAGGGAGAGAGAGAGAGACCGCAGTGAGTGGCCCAGAGCCTGCCCTTCTCATCCTCTGTTCTAGCTCTCAGCGCAGCCCCAGGGGGCCTCGGTGACTCACAGAGCTGTCAGCAACACGCCCGCCACCATCTCCACACTTCTCACGGAGGTTAACGCGGCTATTCTCTCTAATGTGTCGGAGTGGAAATCTGTAACACTTTGTTTTTTGGTCCCCAAAAAGGGAAGACATTCTTAGGCTTTGCTGTGAAGAAAGAATCTAGCAGATTCCGTGTTAGTCATCTCGGACTACTTTCTCAGTCCCAGGCCAGATGAAAGATGAGACACATTCTTCACTTCTCTTTGTTCAAAGTCTAGAAAGGGATACGTTAAACCACACAATAGACAGAATTCAATCGCAATGAGTGCATTGTTGTCATTATCATGTGGGGGTGACTGTACTTTTTAATGCTGTGGAACGGAATCCTTCTTATGGGATATAAATGTAAGCTATAACGTTCGTTGTTCAGAACGGCGTTACTGTCAAAGCCAAGTGCAGACACTGTGTGTCAGGCTGCTTGTGGGCTGAACTGAAGGAACAGGCACTGAACCTCCAACAGGAAATGACAGAACTCAGCGGCGAGGCTAAAAATAATGCCGTTGTTGAGGGAGAATCAGTGTTGGACTGGGGAACCTGTGAAGTACATCAAATATTATTTCAATTAAACCACATGCCTACTACACCACCATCTTTCAGGGAAAATCCAAGGAGACACAAGGAAACCTTAGGAAAAAGGGGGAGAAAAGTGAAAAACAGATCGAAAAAGATGGATCTCTCAGAAAGACAACCAAACCAAGTAGGGAAGTAAAGAAAGAAATCCCATTAGCCAAACCATCACTGACCACGTAAAGACAGCCTGCCTGCATGCGTGCTTTCCCAGCATCCTTCGTGTCCGACATGCGTGTGTGTGTGTGTTATTGTGACTGGTTTGTTTGTTTTGCTTTTCCTCAGTGGTCTAGTAAGCTTTCCTCTTTGACTCTGGTACTGTTGAGAAGAGGAGGGGAAAAACGGCTTCCAGAACTGTACTGCTGGCACCAAACTGACACCGCTACCCCCCTTCCCCCCAACGCTCGCTGCTACTCCTCCTTCGCCCCCCCCACCCCCCACCCCCTTCCCCCCTGGCAAGCCAACTCACCCTGGCACTCCGCAGTGCCGAGCTAAGAATGGAGCACTCCTTCGGCTCACGCAATGTGGTGTGCTGAAATTTCCTGCAGTAAAACCTGATTGGGAAGATACCCATTAAAAAGTGTGAGGAAAGAGCTGCAAGCGTGCCAGTTGAACTGCACAGAGGAGGAGGAGGAGGAGGAGAGGGGTGGGTGAGGAAGAAGGGGGATTAGGGAAAATGAGAGAATGAGAGAATGTAGAAAGGAAATGGAGGGATACCATCATTGGTTACCTTGGTACCACTGCAAAAAAAACTCAAAAAACATCAAATTCTGAGTTCCCACTTGGACTATTTCTTCTCTCTCTCTCTCTCTCTCTCTCTCTCTCTCTCTCTCTCTCTCTCTCTCTCTCTCTCTCTCTCTCTCTCTCTCTCTCTCTCTGTCTCTCTGTCTCTCTGTCTCTCTGTCTCTCTTACCCTTTCTCTCATTTTCAAATCCTGTTTTCATTTAACATATGGCAAGCTCCCTCTCGTTGAGTTTCCCAAACCAAAAGCTATTTCCTGATTCACTCCCTCTCTCATATAATTATTCCACTGGACTGTGTTTTTTTCTTTAAGGCTGCCTTTCCAGCACTGCCTGTCCTCTGCTGGGGTGACATTATGGCCTCTGTGGGACACAAGTCCTCAGGGGCCAGGCTCTGGCCCTGCAGCTTGGGGGGTTCACCTGGGAGTCAAGGAAGGAAGAAACACACACAATCAAGCCAGCTCTGAGAGAACAGTACTTTATTTCTCCGATTATTTTGTGTGTTTCACAGTATGTGAGTGTGTGTGCACATGTGTGCATGCTTCTATCTATACTGCATGTTTGTTTTTACTGTATGTGTTGGGGAGTTAAGTGGGGGCTGGGTTTAAGGGGTTCTGCTAGACATGGAACACTTGTCTGAGCTCAAGTGGGTCACATGGCTAATATGTTAAGGGTCCTGGTTACAGGCTATTGCATTCATTCTATAAATGGTCCCATTGTTCCCATTCCCACACAGAAGGGTCTTTTACACCATGACCCGTCTGAGTCATAATATGTCTACAAATCTGCAGTCAAACCCTGAATACAGTATATCCAATTCTCAGAGGTATTAACCAGACATACAATGTGTTTTTCAAACATGTCCAACCTATTTCCATGTTGTGCCTGTGTTACTAAGCTTTGTTGACACGCTCTTCCTCCCCCCCCCGCCCCCCCCGGCTGTGTGTTTCTGTACCCGTACCCAGCTGCAAGGGTGTGGTGGTGCTGGGCATTGGCATGATGGGAAATGTCCACAAACTTTGGGAAGTCTTGCTCATGAGCTGACTTGCTGACCTGAGACCACAGGGGGAGAGGTTTTCTCCAGTCGGCTCCACGTTTGCTCAAACACACAGACACACACACTCGCATACTATAGACACTGGTGAGGCACAATAAAGATAGATTTAGGATGTGACCCTTCTACAAGTAGGACATGTAGAATCAAGATCTGATGTTGTACATACCTATATAAAGTACACATTTATACAGTGGTCTAATTGTGTATGCACAAACAGAACTTTGCTAGTGTTTCAGATTGCGACCATCATGATAATGATCACATTTCTCCAGATTGTATGCATCCCCTCGTAATGGATACAACCTGACATTCACTGGCTCCAGGGGAAAATACGCTATTCAATCATCCTTTCTCACCATCTGTGAATGAATAATTTTGGTCATGGCAGATGCACAACACATTCTCCCTAACTTGAATGATCAAAAACAGTGTTGTGATATTTTACAATTGAGTTCACCTCAATTTGTGTGTGCGTAAGGGTGTATATCTGCTACACGTATGGTGCTGTTAGAATATGAGAAAATGTTAAATGTTACTTGAAAATGTTACTGTGGATGCCTTATGTTTGTATGTCTGCTGTATTTATGTGTGTGTGCTGTGTATTTGTGCTTGTATGTTTTTGTGTGTGTGTGAGATTGAAGTGGCAACAGGCCCGCTCAGGGTAACATGGCTGCGTAATGGCCTATTTTATAGGTCCCCATACGTCAGCTATTACATGGAAGATATACAGCCAATTCTTATGAAGTGACCAGTTAAACCCAACACCCTCATGCCAAGGACTTGACAATACATAACAGACATGTTGGGACATTGCTCCTGTCATTATATAATGTATAGTCTATTTGATTCGTTGGATTTATGATGCACCATTTTCTCGGAAGAGAATGACACCGATAACCTTTTTTCAATGATCTGTTCTACTTCGATTATTACAACAACAAAAAAGAAGTCCTTTCTTGATTGCAGCGTTCCTGATGACCTTCACTCTGTGGAGGGTGTAATTAAAGAAGTCAAACTATAGGAGTCAACATGCTCTGATGTGTGGAAGAGTGCACAGTGCATACACCGACTGCTTCTGTGTGTGAGAGTGTGTTGAGGATCATATATTGTACACAATGTGATTGTACTTGCGTGCAATGTCAGCCAAGGTGTCCATGTATGTGAGGGAGAGGAGGCCGACATACGTGTTACAGATAAAGGAGTCAACAGAACAAGAAATGTCGTGTCATGTTGTGTGACCCCTTGATCCCTTCCTGAGGAACGAGGGGTCACATCAGAAAGGCCAGAGGCAACCGCATGGGGGTGGGACTGCTCGAGATACTTGGCGGCCATGACATGACTGAACGTAGCACGTAGAAACGGCACTGGCAGCACGCTACACAGTTCTGTTGGAACAGGTGCTGTAACCATGGCGACCGGCGCCAAGGTGTTGATACACGTCCCACCTCCTAAAACTGTTAAAAGAAAAAGAAAAAAAGTACTTTGAAACCCGTGGGCGTCATTTTCGCTCCAGAAAGTGAGACTTCCTTCCCTTCGCACAACACAAATAAAAATGTAGGTACGAATGAAGACGAAAAAATGTGAGGGGGGGGAGAGAAAGCGAGAGCGGGAGGGGAGGAAACGGAGGAGGGGGAGACGCAGAGAAACGTAGAGCGACTGAATGTGGCGTGTGGCGTCCCGTTTGCACTGGGGTTTCGATGTTCAGCTGTTGGCAGGACAGGGCTGGAGGATTTGCAGAGCTGTTGTCTGGATGCCTCCCCTGTCCAGACTCCCCTGGTGGTGTCCTCTTTCCCACCCCCGGCTTGCTGAACTGCCTCCCCTGACCACCTGTGGTCCTTCCAGTCACTCCTCAACAACACCCTGATACCCCACCCCTCCCTGCACTCAACTGTAGAGGCAGACAGACGGGATGGGCACCTGGTACCTCTCTCTCTCCCTGTCTCTCTCTCTCTCCCTCCCTCCTGCTCTCATGAACTCTGTCCGTGTGCTTGATTCCCCAAGGCTACAAGGAGTCGTCACAACCCTGGCAGGCCCCGTTATGATCCTGTACCAGCACTGGTGTCAGTTGCACCGGCCCATGTGTATCACAGCACCATAGAATAGTTGACATGGCTCCTTATCAACACCTCTTCATCCACACTTACTTATTCTTACTAACTAGTTCATCTCTGCTGGTAAAGCATATCTTCATTGGGTCCCAAAACGTGCCCCCGGAACCAAATATATCTTTATACCATAAACTAAGTGACACAGACACCAGGTTACAGAATGATAACGTAGACACCTCTAGACATGCCCAGTGGTGATCGGAGGATTCATGGCCTAGTTTCTTTGAGGATGAACCTGAATGCCCACTTGGCCATCCTGAACGCGGTTTCATCCAACTTGTGCATCCACTCACTACAGTAGGCGGCAGAGGGGAAGGACAAGTTGTGTGACCGTTGGATGTGTCGGACCGTTGGATACGTTGCGAGGACACGAACAGTGCATGAGAATGTGATCGTGACCCATGTAGACCTATGGTGTCAAACCCTCTCCTCTCATCCTTTCAGCTTTCCTCTTTTTCCTCTCTCTTGTTTTCATTCTTCATCTCTGCCTCACACACACACACGCCGGCCAGCAGGCAGGAGAGGAGGAGGAGAAAAGGAGGAGAGAGGGGAGTTGGGTTACATTCCTTCCATCGGAGCTGCGCGTCTGCCAGGCAGGTCACTCCCAGTTCAGTCCCCAGAAACTGGGAGGGAAGAATGTCCTCTGTGTGTCCATACTGGACAAGACCACAACCACAGAGCAGCATGTGAACGTATCCACATGCATGTGTGTTTTCTGTCATGTGTGTGTGTACACATGCGCCCATGTGTGTGAGTGTGTGCGTTTGTTTTGAAAAGGACTAAAACCAAGCCTACTACATCTACTCTGGAAAACCAAATATAGCTACTAACCTAGCTCCAATCTATTCCCCCTCTATTCCCCATTAGGGGCAGTTGAAGACAGATTTAGCTTGTCTCCTCTGCTGGGGAAGGGCACATAACCTACCTGGCTCAGGTTAAGGCCTCACTCTCACAAGAAGAACCTGCCTACAGAGATGCTGCACATCATTTCACAAGACTGACTGACCGACAGAACAACTGACCAACCTACTTACCGACAAACTGACTGGAGGATTTCTGCTTAAGTCAGTGCTAGTTCTTACTGGGAGCTGGGATCTGGAGAGATGAATGGGAGATATGTAGAGGAAGTGACATGCGCTCAAGCCCAGTGAGTCATCTACAGGACAGATAGATAGCTTCTGGCCTTCACAAACTAACTATGTGTCATGAGGAATCAAATTAGTGCTCTTTACGTAGGGAGCTTGCATTTGAACAAGGGAAGGGATTTTTCCAGACATCCACAATAAGCAAATTCAATCTAAAGTGTAATTATTTGGCAATTTAATATGAACATCTGTGAGACAGCTAACCTCAATCACTGAGTTGTGTGCAATTGAGTAAGTGATTTGCTGTTTTGCAATCTTTGGGTCATGAAATGAAGTGTTTCTAGATGAAGAGCTGTATATTCTGTATGGTTCAGTTGTAGAGTATAGAAGAGCAGTGTGCTAAAGTATTGTAGAAGAGTCTAGAAGACCTGTACATACTATAGTATTGTAGAAGAATTTGGAAGAGCTGTACGTACTACCGTATGAGGAATAGTTTAGAATACCTGTATGTACCACTGTGTTGTAGAAGAGTATATCTCTCCCTACTGCTTCTGTTTGATCTTTTGATTTACTGTCTCTGGGCAAGCACTTGTCAGCCAGATCAAATGTCCTATGACAGCACTATTACAAGTACAAATCAGGGAGGGGGATTACTTGGAACCTCATTCTCTTGAATACACACGCACACACACACACACACACACACACACACACGCATGCACACACACACACACTGATGACACACGTTCTTTTCACTTATTATAACCCATTAACATTTACATATTAACATATATCAGACTAACATGCTATACATCTACTCATAAGATGGCATTACATTGCCATTACAAGGGTTAAACAAATAGTTTGACTCCAGTGATGACTCAGATAGCCCAGTGTCCACTAGTGTGACAAGGAAGGCCATTCTTCGGAACTAGCCCAGGCTCAGTTTAGCATCATGGGAATGGCAGCCAACACTAAGATACTGGCTACACTCCCATGACACCAAAAGAGTTCAAGCGAATACATTGAAAAAAGGGAGCATGGTCAATTGAGTGAACATGTTCAGAGAGATGAGCTGACACAGCAGTGGAAGGAAGCGCAGGTTACTCGTGTCAAGTTATGTGCTGTGAGTGTGCTCAACCCTTAATTATCCACCTACATGCTTTTTACAAGGAGAGGGCACAAGAGGACATGATGGTTTGACTTCTGGTGATGCCAGACAACTGGGTTCAACTCTTTCACAGCCTGGGGATTCTGTCGCCACCTGGTGGGAGAATGTATAACAGTGCATGCACTTGCAAGTGCCTTTTTTGTCATGAAAGCATGTACAATAAAATGCAAAAGTAATAAGTACATCAAGGAACACTGCTATCACTGAAACTATTGTTAGAGCTCAGCCCTGGGGCCAGACAGACAGGCAGACAGATGGAGGAAGACAGACAGACAGAGAGACAGACAGACAGATGGAGGAAGACAGACAGCGAGACAGAGACAGACAGACAGACAGAGAAACAAACAGACAGACAGACACGTAGGTGTAAAGCAGGTAGGTGGGTGGGCGTGTGGGAATAGGAAGGTGATGTCATGGTGTTGTCCTCCCTGAGGACAAAGTGCTTCTGTCTGTCACATCCCAGAGCAGAAGAGACCAGAGCACATGAGACATGGCCCAGGGAAAGCTATCAGTGGACCCCGAGAACAGCCTGCACACCTGTGCTGAGATGTACTCTGACATAGCCACAGTCAGCTCCAGTGTAGGTGAGTCAAACTGTTTCTTTTTTTACAAGAACTTACTTTTTGCAAATTAATCACTTACTGTACCGTTATGTGCTGTATCAATCGAAACAGGTTAACCTGCAAATAGCATTTTTCTTTATATAGCTATAGGTTTTTACAATGGGAGATTAAAATGAACAAAATTGATTAATGCCACATGAGCATTGTAATAAAATATTTTAAAATGGTTAGGTTTTACTGAAAACTGTTTAAAAATACCATTCTGGTACTAAGTCATAGTTTTCAGGGATCTCCTCCAATGGGTCTCCCATAGTACCACAGTAACGTAAACAATGCTTGTCAGTATGGTCAAGCAATTTTTTAAATTAGTCACTTTGTTAGTTATTGTTGACCTAAGCTTGGTCTGATCCCTAAGTCTCTGGTATCTCTGTCACACGAGGTTGAATTTGGACAGCAAAGCCTCCTTGCTATTAGGTTGCCCCATGTTAGTGGGAACCAATAATCCCTCTTTCTGAAGGGACAGTCATCAGTGAAATTTGCTCTTACAAATGTAAGCCATTTCTTATGTGATGGCTATCTGGGGAAATACAAGTAGGCTTGGAGGACCTGTAGACAGAAAAGTCCAGTCAGGAAACAACCCCCTTTTTAATCCCATTCAGTGAATGCCAGGAGCCTTTCAAATTCAGTTCTTTCTCTTCTTAGACATTGGAGAGCCAGCCAGGAAAGGCTTGTGTGACCGGGTGCAGGTGGTGGGTCTGAGTAGGCGTGGTGGCAGGGTCCACCCGCCCCTGGCCCGCAGACGCCATCGCACCACCTTCAGTCACAAACAACTGGAGCAGCTGGAGCAGGCGTTTAGCCAGAACCACTACCCAGACATCTACTGTCGGGAAGAGCTGGCGCGCCTCACCAAACTCAATGAGGCACGTGTACAGGTGAGTAAAGACCTATTTTTATGGCCACATAGGTCTTATATTGTAGCATCAGCCAGTGTACAGTATGGCATTTACTTATGGCATTATAGATATACAAATATCTATAAATAGATCAATACATGATATACAAAAAGGAAAACTGCATTATTGTTAAGTTTTAGTACATGACATATCTGTCTTGCTTAACAGGTGTGGTTCCAAAACCGCCGTGCCAAACAGCGCAAACACGAGCGGGCATCCCAGAAGCTCCTGCCAATGGGCATGATGCCAGGGCACGGGGCACTGTTGGGGGGGATGTGTGTGCAGTCCACAGGGGTTGGTCGGCAGTACTACCCCCACTCTCTGGCCCACATCCCCCGCTTTGCCTCCATGCTGCCCCCTGGTGGTTTCTCCCACCACCCGGGTCCTGCCAACCAGTGTCCCTGCCCCACAGTCCCACCTCAGCCGGCTCCCCCCCGCCAGCACGACGAGTGGTACAACTCCTTGAGGACCATCGGAGCCCCGCCCACCAACCTTGCCACGCCTGTGTTCTCCTTGGCTGCCATGCCTGCTCTAGACCCTGCCTCTCACTGGAGCTAGAGACACTCTACTGACATCTGACTGTAGACAGATGGTTTGATGACGCAAGACATACAGTTGGTAACTGGACTCTAGATTAGATTATTTCTTTGAGCTGATTGCAGTTGTGCAGTGATAGGAGGAGCATGGACAGTGAGGAAATTGTATCTTGTTCCCACCTCTGTACCTCCTTTCTAACAGGTAGCTTTCTATGTCTATATATGTCCTCGTTTTTTTACATGTAAAAATGTTTAAGTAGAACCCAGAGTGGACTGTCAAATATGCATTTATTATATACAGAGACAACCAAGTTGGATCATTAACACACTTGCAATACAATAACCTGATTGATCAATTACCCAAGCAAGCAACACTGCATGAAAATAGAAATCTTGTAACAAATAATTTATCAGATAACATTTGAACTTTGTCTGAGCTTGAACAGACATGTATCTCAACTGCAAGAGAAGAGTGTACATGGTGTTACCACTTCAACAAACAGCTCAAATGAATCTCTCCAGAGCAGAACCCTGTACTCTACAGTATGTGTATATTTTTGTAAAAGGAAATAAACTTGAGTATGCTGCTAACTATCCAGTGGTCTTACTGTGCTGCGAGTCAAGTTTTACTCCAGTGCTGAAGAAATAAAGCACAACATGGCTCACTTGTTTACAAGGAGAGTCTGTACCAACAGATTCATCTCAAGTTTTAGTCTTCTTGTGAGCATACTGAAGTTGTGCATTCAGGTTACTGAAAAGTATGTAAATGTACATATACTTGTTTTCTTGCCCAAATACAGAATTCTCTATTGGGTCAAGAGGCAAATCTTTCTAATACATTGTTAGCCTAACATCTGCTACTTTAGCCTGTTGTACATATAGGCTACGCAGGTTGTAATAAACTTCCTCTCAGTCAATATTAAAGGTCACTTCGAAAGTTAAAGATTGACCTCCATTAATGCAATTGGATTCATCTTTTGGTCCATTATATTAAAGGCAGAGGTGCTACTGATTAAACCACTTGACGGAGTACTAATTGTCCATTTGTCCACTGCTGGCATGACGGATCAAACATTGCACCACTGGTTAGTTGAGTGTCTGAAGTGTCAGTAAGGGGCATGTGGTTGAGTGAGGTGTGTTCTCAGCTGTAACCCAGAGAATACAAACAGTGTCTCCTTTACTCTAGCGACTTCGCAAACTCTGCATAGTCTATGTAGCCGTCATCGTTTTTATCATCATCCCTGAGAACATCATCAATAAGGCTTATGAGGTCTTCTTCTTTCATTGGTTGGCTGTCCTCTCCTCTCTCCTGCAGGATGGGTTTAAAAGCAAACACGAGGGTGTGTATGGGTTAGTGTACATTTTATGATTACAAAATTGTGTATCGATCATTTAAAAAAGACAATGCTTGCATTTATCAAGCATACAAGTTCAACACACACACACACACACGCACACACACACACACACACACACACACGCACACACACACACACACGCACACACACAAACGCACACACACATGCACACCTCTTTGTGAACGTGTGTGATGGCTGTGGCCAGCTCCAAGCCATCCAACAGGTTGTTTCCATCGTAGTCGTGCATCTTAAAGTAGTGCAGCTGGAGCTCCTGGGGTGACATGTCGTTTTCTGGCTTGTCTATCACTCCCTCCAGATGCTCCATGATGTGACTGAGACACAGGAGACAGGAGCAAGGTGTCAGTGCTTGCGTTGCCTGCCTTGTAAACGATTTTGTGTTATGGGTAGGTCAAGCTATGCAACTAAATTTACTGTCACCGAACGGATTGTCCTTGTATACGTCAAAGTAAACAGAACTAAAGTTTTCAATTTTTCTTTGGTGGGTACAACATACTGCAAACAAAGTGATCAAAGATCACTGCTCCATGCAAATATGCTCAACGGGACTATCAGTCTTTATCAGAGGAGAGCATTCAACTTTGGAGTACTCACTCTTTGTCCTGCACCATGTTTTTGTCCAGGCCATGGTGGGCATGGTGACCCTCTGTGGTCTCTGGTTGCTGTTGCTGCTCGTCGGAATGGACGTATAGCAGACAGCTGGAGACCAGGAGCAGACAGGACCAGGAAACTCTCCATCTGACTCTCATTCTTATCGACACCATTGTTTTATACTGAAGCTGGACAGACCAGCAGGTGACAGGCAGACACACAGACGAAACGTTCATCATAAACAATTTAAAGATATAAGTAAAAATGCTTGTTGTTTGAAATCCCAAATTTCAAATGTTGCCTGACCCATATTGTTCTTGTATATTGAAAAAGCTGTGACAATTTATTCCTGCTCAATTATACGTCCCAGTACTAAGATTGACAATGCTTGGAATAATTTCTAATCATTTTGATATCGTAACTGACAGGCTTCAAGATGTAGAAAATATCCGTTAGCTCGCTAGAGCTACTAAGCTAGAGATTGTTACAGATGATTAGCTGTGGTTGCATTAACATTCTAACCAAGCAGAGGCTTTCTTTTCTAGATAATCGTCATTTTGTAACCATGATTATAATTACATGATCATAATAGTGGAATTCTTAATGTTTTTTAAACGTTAACATAACAGACTCACCTTTCTACAGTCGTTGTCTTACTGTTCCTACTACGTACTTTCTGAGTATTTTTGGACAGAGCTGCTTCCCGTAATCACCTTTCAACTCATGGACACGACATCTTATTTCTGATTGGTTGTCTACAGAAACCGTCAGAGTTTTTTACCAGCCAATCTGTGCACTCCACTAATCCACTCACAAAACATATTCCACCTTGACGCTGACAGTCTCGCATTGATGTCATTGCAGTTGAATATTTTATTTTTCTTTGTAACAAGCTAATGTCAGGCTTTCATAGAGAAAATGAAGCCGCCAAAACTCTTTTCCGAAGACTTGAGGTTCTTTTATCATTAATCGGAATAGCGGTACTGTGTGTAGAACCATGTCGTACAGTGGTAGCTGTTTGTAGTTGTCTACCCTGACTACAATGAGATTAGTTATATAGCTACAATTGTAACAAGCTGGCATCAAATAATTAACTAGTCCACACCTGGATACATTGTACCTTATTGTTATCTAGTTTCTTAATAAGCTGGACTGGAGTGAAAACTTGAGCTCTTGGAAGACTCTCAATGTGTTGTGCTTTACTACTATGTCAAGGTAGTTTTTGCCTCGAAACTGTAAAGACAAATGCTCATGCTTGTTGACAAAGTAATTGTAGTTGTCATATTCATGTCATTTTCTTCACATTGTTCTTTGACTCGTACAGTATTTTGCCCTGTTACTGTTTCGTTTAAATGAAGAACCGCTTTGCTTGTCTTGCGCTGCTTATTATACTCCGCCCCTTTCCTAAGCAAAGAGTGCGCTCAGGTTTATTATCTCCGATTTGTATTTCAGGTTGAGAAAATATTTGACATTGTTACAAGTGAATGATATATTGTTACTTTGTAACTGAGTCAAGTTGACTGGTATAAAACGACAAATGCATGACCCAGTTTCTTCCTGCAGGTGCAAACCTCATAAGCCAAGGCTAAACCTATTTTAATCAGTGCCCGTTGGCAAGCTACTTCTATTAGACATTGGGCAGTTATAACCTAAAGATTTAAAATAAAATGTGTAAATTCCAAATATTCGACTTTGCTGTTTTATGCATAGGTCATACATTTAATTCGTATTCACTCTAGTATTAGAGCTTATCCCTGTAATTGATCCAGTTAAGCAATTAAAAGGGTTAATGAGAAAGATTGAGTACATCGGCGACTAACTAGCACTAAGCCAAATATTCTCTTCCCTGTAGATTCAATTCTATTCAAAGCGATTTCTGTCACCATGCCATACTTGAAATATTTCCACAAAATATTGACAGTAGCCCATCATATACCGATGGTTATGGTCTAGGCTTAAACAGATTAAGTGTTGTTTCAAATTATTGTAAATATTATAATGTCATTACATTCTTTTGTTTAAATTTCATGTAGGCCTACACGACTGTTTTTGTCTGACACGTTTTTTTTAATGAAAATGGTTTTGTTGGGCCAGCGATAGCCGGTAGTACTACGATGAATTACACGATTTGAATCAGTGATGAATTAGATGCGTAATGACAAGATCACTGCTATTCAAATTAGACATGAGTTAAAATCTCACTACACTGTAGCCTTGTACATTTGATTCTCGTTTTAAATTCCCAAGAAATGTTTAAAAATATATATAAATATTACGTTTGAAAATGTCTTCAAGAGTCAAATCGTTTATATTTGAGCATAGAATGGGCTGAAGCAGCCGCACATGCTCGTAGATAAGTTCACATAATGTTTTCCCCGGTTGTTTGTAGTCCGCAGTTACTCCCATCGTGTCAGGAGAGTACAGTCACCGAGACAGAGCGGGAATGGCATCCAGGGTCTCCTTCTCACAATACCGACTGGAAGCGGAGATTGAGCGCTACCGAGCAGAATGTCAGTGGGACAAGATACCAGCCCTCATAGAGCAACTCCTAGCCGCACGAATTCACGATGACGGTGAGTTGTGTAGAGTGCACCTGTTGAATTTAAGTTGTGCCTAAAGTTTCACTGAATAGACTGCTGTTCCGCATGGACTTTGCACTGTAAACTCAATGTCAAGAGCCACTGCAACTGCACTACAACACAGTATACATTTTCGTTGCGGCGGTTGCCTACAAATTAGTCTCCATTCAAGTAAAGATTTGTGTGATATCAAAAATAGAAACTCAATGTTCGTGTTGCACAGGCATTGTAAACAGAATTCCTGTTGAACTGGACATGTTCACGCACGTGTTAATACTATTGGTTCTCCTACTCTACAGACCAACACATTATCAGCACTAGGCTGTGTGTTTACCTTGTCTGTTAAGGGTAATGTACTCCCCTCTATCCTTCCCTCACCTTGGTACAGTGAAGGTAAACATGAGGCAAGGTGATAATCTCATGACCTTGATGCTTCACTGTTGTTCTGTCAATAATGACTAAATCAGATGTCATATGACCAATGAGGATAGAGTGGTGAACTGTCTTGAATACTGAAAACTAAAATAAATGTGTGTGCGCATGCGTGCGTGCGTGCATGCCGGTCTTTGTGATGTAGTTAAATCCTAGCTTGCCCAGAGTTGACTCTGCAGGGTGGAGGGACATAGTTGGCCAATAAAAAACAGTGGTTGCAGTGAATGTCAAGGGTGAAAGATTACAAAAGAAACTTTGAAGCTCGAGATTCAAACACAGTGATAGTCTATTTAGCAAAGTTACCGGCTACGCATTTGGCGCTATCCTTCCACCTCCTACTCACTGGTAATCACGGTTGGAGAAATTCCAGTAAACATGACGGAGTGTCAGATATGTTAGGACATAAACAAGACGATAAACACTTGTCACAGTCTGTCTCAGGCCTGGCGTCCGAATCACGCCACCACAGACAGGGAAGGAATGAGTACTGAAGCAAACAGGAAGACCCTTAATAGAGAATGTGTACATAAGTGATTTTTATTACCATCCCACGACTTGAAACTTTGCCTGTTCTCCTTGGTTTTCTCTCTGCTTTCAGACTGGTGGGGAATGATGCTATGAGAGACTTTACTGGCACTGTACTCAGCTGACCTCTGACCCTAAGCTCTCTCTCTCTCTATGTGCTCTTTTCCCGTCATCAACCCATGTACTGACCCCCCCTCTATTAGTTTTACTCTTTGTATGTCTACAGCGTCCTAACTCTGTTTGCCTTCCTCCAGATGACTATGGGTCCCTGGTATTGGCTGAGACCCTGCTGGAGGAGTGCTTACTGGATAATATGAGCCTATTACGGAGCTCCACGGCCCTGATGGACAAGTCGCAGCCCAAACTGTGCCGGGCCAAGGGCCACCTCAACTCAGTCTTGAGCAAGGGTCGACTAGGGGTCAGTGTCTAAACCTCTCCCCCGCCTTTTCCTCCCTCTACGCAAGCACTTCAAACATCTTCCCTCATCTTTCTCAAAGCCTCACTATCTCGCGTCTGTCATGTGTGTGTGTGTGTTTGTGTGTGTGTGTGTGTGTGTGTGTGGGGGGGGGGGGTGTATGTGTGTGTGTCCACAGCCCAGGTATCTGAACGAGGCTCTGCTTCTCATGGCCAAAGTCCACTACGTGCAGGGCCGTTACCGTGACGCCCAGGGAATGTGTGCCAGGGTGGACATCGACGAGCTGACACGGGATGAGCAGCCTGTGTACCACCTGCGCCTGCTCGCTGAGGCTTACGTCATCAAAGGTGCCGCATCAAGCGCTCCCAAAAGGGTTTTTAAGGCAAATCATATTCAATGTGTGTGGTTATGGTGTCATGTGACCATTTGTTTAAGCAAAAACAGATTCCCTAAAGGAACATTGTGTCCCATAGCTGGATGAATAGACAGGGTCAGACATTTATAACTGAGGACTACAGAATGTATCTCAGTGAGGGACTTGGAGGGAGAAAGTAACTGATTCTTGGTATCCTGAAGGGAGGGGCGGTGGGGTCATTCCAAGCCACATAGTGTTTTTTTTCCTATTCTGGTCAAGGTTAAGGTGATGGTTGACTTTACAAAAACAGGCATCTCTCATTGCCTCTTTCTTTCTTTCTCTCTCTCTCTCTCTCTCTCTCTCTCTCTCTCTCTCTCTCTCTCTCTCTCTCTCTCTCTCTCTCTCTCTCTCTCTCTCTCTCTCTCTCTCTCTCTCTCTCTCTCTCTCTCTCTCTCTCTCTCTCTGTCTCTCTCTTTCTCACATAAACACACACAAACACACGCACACACAAATGAACCACTAGACAAACAGGAGCCCAAGCCTTCTGGCATGTTACCACCATGTTTGAACAGACCCCTGCATAAATGTTCTTAATAATCTAGTTACTAATCCCCATGGTAGAAGTTATTATAAGCTTAATAGGACCATGTCCTTGTATGGGTCCAGCAGTGACCCTGTCTTGGCTGTAGAAATGCAATCAGGGAAATGGACTGCAATGTGCCTGGCTGGGAAACCTCTGGAAGAACTTGATTGGGGAGATCAGTATCTTCATACCTCATCTATGTGGGAATGAAGCTGGTTCCAATCCATTGAGCAGCGGTTGATAGTGTTCTATTTCACTTATAATTGAGGGAAAATGAGTTCAGGTTTTTGGTGGTGACATACTAAAATTGGAGCTGGTTCAGAATGACCTTGAACTGCAGTGTCTCAGAAGACTCCTCTATATATAGATGCAATGGAATAATGTTGGTTGTTTTAGGTAGTTTTCCATTCAGATGCTTTTTCAAGGGTGATGGTTGTCACTCTTCTGACTTGTTGGCATGTTTAGTAAAGTGAGATTTTTCCAATCACACAGACAGACACTAACACACACACATCTGCTCTGAGGGAGCACAATAATGACATAAAAAAAGTTCCTCTTCCAGCGAACATAATCACTTGACTTTGTCTGTCATGTGACCTGAGAGGAACACACATGGTTCCTCTCACCACAGTACACTAGGTTCAGTTGAGTGTAACAAGGCATTGTCCACAGCAGCAACCATCCATGCCATAATTGAGTATCAATCCTCATCATCATCATTAGACTCGCCACTTCCTGGTTGATGGCAGGATGTCATCCTCAGCTTGTCTGGTCCGGGGATGATGTATTTGTTTACATATGTCATCATTCCTTCAGCAGAAGGACACTCCCATTTGCTTACTATCCAATTTGAAATTGATAGAATCATTTCAAATTTTAATAATTTGTACCAAGCAATACACGTTAGACATTGTAAACACTAAACACTTGCAAATAAGGATTTGCCAAGAGAAAGAAGAATTGAGCTTAACTCAATCCGGTGAGGAATTTAGTTTAGGAAAGTGTGTTGCAACACTGTGGGAATTATACAGATTTGCTGAAATTAGAGAATGTGAGTGTTATGACATTGTATAGTTTTGGCACCCTCAGGTTTTGTGTGTTTAGTTCAGTGCAGATTGTTTTGACAGAGATACGAGATAGGAATATTTGGTTGATGATGTCTTGTCCATTGGCGACTGGGGTTTATTTGATTGTGGCTGGCGTCTGGCCCTGTTCCTGTCCTGTCCTGTCCGCCCTTCCTGCTGTCTAGGAGGTCTCAGTTCTGTATTTATTTATACCAGTAACCTACTTCCCCTCCATAGACATGTGTCCATGGTCCTGCCTGGCTTACACTCCCATACACAGGAAATGGTATCTACACTAAGGCAGCTAATGCTCTCCCACAGGCTTTTGCATTTCAGTGACAGCGTGTCTGTCTCTCTCTCTCTCTCTCTCTCTCTCTCTCTCTCTCTCTCTCTCTCTCTCTCTCTCTCTCTCTCTCTCTCTCTCTCTCTCTCTCTCTCCTGCTCTCTCTCTCTCTCCTGCTCTCTCTCTCTCCTGCTCTCTCTCTCTCTCTCTCTTCTCAGGTCTGTCTCTGGATCACCAGTCTTCTCCGGTGCTTCTCGTGTCCGTCTGTCGGAGAGGGAGGAGGAGTGTCTGTCCTGCTACCTGAAGGCCTGTGATGCCGGCCTCCTTTACCTGCAGGAGCTCGACAAAGTGTGTGTGTGTTGTGTGTGTGTGGGTGTACATTTGTAGCTGTCTTACCTCACTCACCGTTGTCCCGTAGAATTGGTTGTTGTAAGTGATAATGATAGGCAGCAGTAGGCAGCATGTATTTACTGCTCCACCCTCCTCTTGGCGTGGGTTGGCAGGCTGTGGTCACTCCCGGCTCCAAGATGGCCAAGGCCAGCCTGGCTCCTCCACCGTTGGACATGGACCTGGGCTTCTTCCAACAGGCAGCACTCCAGAGTGCCTACCTGTGTCTGCTGCACAGAGGGTCAGTCTTGAGCTGATGTTCTAGTCGTAGTAACCGATATATAGGATAGTTATTGCTATGGATGTCACTTTTGAGCTATGATAGGTACTAATGTTATGGATATTGCCGAGGCTAAAATGGGGTATTTCTGTGGCAGTTTAGTTTGTGTCCAGCAGGTGTCACTGTGGCTCTTCATAAGACTAGTCAGTGTGTCCAGTGCTGCAGTGATTGTAGATCATGTATTGCAGTAGTTACTTATTCTACTGTAAACTGTAGCCTCGGCAACAGAGGGAGAGCAGTTCTGAACACCACAGAGCAACACTTGGGAATGCGTGTCAACCCTATCTGATATCTGCCACATCTGTTATCTACCTTTCTATGTTTCTATACCTACATACTACCCTTGTTCACACCACAGTCAGTTTCTGTATCCTATTCTTTGTGTTCCAACGTTTATGTGACTTCATACTGCAATGTGCTTGTATGTGTGTGTGTGTGTGTGTGTGTATTTCAGTCACCTGGCTCAGGGTGCCCATCAGCTCCGCAGGGTCCTCAGGGTGGGTCGAGTCTCGGGGCTCCCAACAATTCAGAAAGGTGCTCACCCCCCCCCCCCTCACACACACACACACACAATGTATATATTATGTGGAAGTAATACAAATACTACATTACTCACATTGCACGTGGTCAAACCTAGTACATGTGGAATGTGTGTCAGGGTGCAACGAGGAAGCTAGCTGAGGTGTTGCTCAGCTCGGTCAGTGAGGACAGCTACTGGGCCCCCTCTGGCCCCCCACCCTCCGCTTGGCTCCACAGAGAGGGCTCCGCAGCCCCCAAAGATGCCATCTACCCCTCCTCCAAACCCCCGCAGCGCTACAGCATCGAAGGTACGTTTAGTTCTCTCTCTCTCTCTCTCTCTCTCTCTCTCTCTCTCTCTCTCTCTCTCTCTCTCTCTCTCTCCTCTCTCTCTCTCTCTCTCCTCTCTCTCTCTCTCTCTCTCTCTCTCTCTCTCCTCTCTCTCTCTCTCTCTCTCTCTCTCTCTCTCTCTCTCTCTGCCCTCCAATGCATTTTTATCATCGTACATGTTGAGTCAGGGTAAAACATTCCAGCCGGAACTAAGGACAGGAAAACAGCTAGCGGTAATGCACAGCTGTTTGCAGTTTGCCCTTTCTTGTCCTGCGCACGTCAAAACAAGGACCCAGAAGGTGTCTTGTAATTGTATTGTAGTTAGCCAGTACCATACAGGCACAGGAAGCCTGCTAAAGGAACCAAGAAACCAGAGACAGAGAGAAGGAGGGATGAAGGTGAGAGTGAACAGCAGTAAAGGTGGAGGTGCCCAGAATGAAACCGAGGTACCAAGATAAAGCTTGTAAATAGTTGAGGAGAGAGGGTGGAGGTAAGGTGAACCTACTGGGTGTGTGTATGTGTGGCCAAGCAGGGCTCACTGTGTGTGTGTTTGTGCGTGCGTGTATACTTGTGTGTGTGTGCGTGTGCGCACAGGACACTTGAGAGAGTGCTGTGATACCCCAGAGTGGTCAGGCTGGTATTACAGGTGAGGCTGAAACAGGACACTGCACCGTGATCTCCCCACAGGATGGGGCTCTTACGTGTTTGTGTCACTTCCTGTTTCCCCGCAGCTGCTTCTGCCCACCAGGACGTGGTGGAGGAGGCCGTGCTCCTGCTGCTCATCTCTGAATCCATGGTGAGACCTGTCTGTCTGGCCGGCTGTCTGTCTGTCTTTTCTGAATGACTGTAAATGGACTGCATTTATGTAGCGCTTTTCTACCTTAGCAGCACTCAAAGCACTTTACAATGTTTGCCTCGCATTCACCCATTCATACTCACACTCACACACCGACGGCAGCGAGCTACCATGCAAGGCGCCGGCCTGCCCATCGGGAGCAACTTGAGGTTCAAGAGTCTTGCTCAAGGATACTTCAGCACATGGCCTGGGAGGAATCGGGATCGAACCGCCAACCTTGCGATTAACAGATGACCCTCTCTACCCCTGAGCCACAGCCGCCCAACAGTCTGTCTGACTGTCTGTCTGACTGTCTGTCTGACTGGTTGGCTGATTGTCTATCTGGATGAATGGCTGGCAGTCTGACTGTCTGTTTTTCTGGCTGGCTGACTGGTTGGCTGACTGTCTTTCTGGATGACTGGCTGGCTGGCTGTCTTACTGTCTGTCTTTCTGGATGACTGGCTGGCTGGCTGACTGGCTGTCTGTCTGGCTGCCTGGGTGTCTTTTACCTCTCTCCCTTTATCCCTCTTTCTATTTTGCAATATCTCTCTTTCTGTCTCTTCCTCTGTCTTTCTTGAGAAACTCACATGCCTCATTTCTTGCACTCCTGCGCTCTTCCAGCTTATCCACTGACCGAGATGACATCTCACTACGAGGGTTCCTAGATACAGTCATAATGCATGTTCATGCTTGCCCTGGGCAGGGGTCTTTAGTCTTACTCAGTCACCGTGAGACTCACGCATTTCAACCATTTTTTCACGCTGAGAAGTAATGGATAACAAGCCCTGGCTGAGCCCAGGTCTTTAACCGCACAACTGCAGCACTTGACTCACAGATAATCTAGCAAGGGAAAACAAGTATAGACATCATTCCGAGAATGTTTATAGTAGGGCTTCCAGGTGTGCCTTCCTTCCCTCCCCAGGCTCTCTGACTTCCTCCCTCCTGTCCGTACAAGCTCCCTCCTGAGAGCCCCTGCTCTCCATCTCCCCCCACAGGCCAGCGGAGACGCCGTCATCAGCCGGGCGCCCGACCAAAAGGAGGCGAGGGAGGCCAGTCTGCAGGATGCCACCTCGGTGTACGACCTGCTGAGCATCGGCATGGCCAGGAGGGGGCAGTATGCCATGCTGTCTGAGGTGAGGACGGGCTAGCGCCAACTCGGAATGGCAGAAAGGGAGGTTAGGGGACTGCTTTGCCTTTGCCAACTTTTTAATAAACACCCCTGCAGGGCCCTCTGAGTTAGATTACGTGACTCTCTCTCTCTCTCTCTCTCTCTCTCTCTCTCTGCGATTCCTTCTCTCCTTTTCTGTCGGACGTAATTATCTCTCCCACCATCTTGCTTCTACTCTAACTCTCTCCCTTAAAAGAAATAAAATGTAGTCGTTCCTCTGGCCTTGTTGTCTAGCTCAGTGATGGAGGTGTCCTGCCCATTAACATCCTCACTGGCTACTGGTTATAGCCAGTCAAATCAACCTCTAACCCTTGAACTTTAACCTCCCGAGCCCACAGCAGTCTTGTGGTTTCACCCCGGCTGTGTGTGTGTGTGTGTTCTCCAGTGTTTGGAGCGGGCCATGAAGTTTTCCTTTAATGAGTTCCACCTCTGGCACCAGTTGGGCCTGTCGCTCATGGCGTCTGGGAAGGTGAGATCATCCGCATAACTCTACATTTCATTCTACCACACACGCGCATGCACACACACACCCGCAGACACACACATACACACATGCACGATCATGCAGACACACACACACACACACAACCCTTCCCGGTATAAATAAGCATAAATACCAACTGTCTGTCTAGCCAGTTCAACCTGCCTGATACAGACCTGATTTGGTCTTTATTTGGAGAACAATGGCTGGCGTAGGACGTCGACCACTGAGTGAGTGTCAATCCAATCAATGTAAAACAGGCATAAGTACCTAAAAGGGCCTTAAAACAATTTTTCTGTTGGCCGTGCTACTACCGATATATGCCACACATAGTAGGGATATGAGGAAGTACTCTACTGGATATTCATGGAGCTGACTGAACCAGAGCTGCCACCTGATTGGCTGGAGTGTATGAGTAGTCTGACACAGAAAGATCTGGAATCCTCCGAAGGAGCCAGAATAGTAGGCAGACGCAGGGCCAGATGCCTCGGAGAAGTGTGTGTTGCCGTGTGTGTGTGTGTGTCTGCCCGTGTGCGACTGTGTGTGCGTGGCCGTGCGTGTGACAGGAAAATGGATGTCTCTTGCGGGATGGGGTGACACTGCAGATCAATGGAGGGCTCTAGAAATAGGCTGCTCCCTAGAAGGAGAGGGGGGCCGCCTCGCTGTCGTCAGATCCGCTTCTATTTAGGGTCGTGTGTGTGCATGTGTGTGTGCGTGTGTGTTAAAACGGAGCGCTGCATCTATGATTGACCTATATGAACCATCTTCAGCGTCGTGTCTGTAGATCAGCTCGGCATACGAACAGTAGCAGTGGACGTGCGTGTGTGTGTGTGTGTGTGTGTTTACTGTTCATGTCCTCTGTACGCCTGTGTGATCTATCAGGTGTGCTGCGCTTAAGCAGTAAGCAATGTGTCAGGGTGTGCGTGGCTGTTCTTTTTCTGTGTGTCACTGACTTTTCGGTGTGTGTGTGTGTGTGCATTCCAGGGTGTTGGTGCTGTGTCTGTGCTCAAAGAGTGTGCCAGGATGAGACCCGAGGACCCCTCGCTGCCCCTGTTGGCAGCCAAAGTCTGCATTGGTCAGCTGCACTGGGTGAAGAGGACACACACACACATTATGAACACAATTCACATTGAAACATGTTCATGCAAACAAATGAGAATGTTCGGAAAGCAACTGTATTGCTTCTATACAATTCTACAGTGCACTCCAATACATTTTCACAGTATTTAGACGCCCGCCACACACACACTCTGACACACACACACTCACTGCTCGTGGCGGGTTGATGATCCTGGCAGGGCAAGTAGGGGGGTTGAGAGTCAGATTAGAGGGGCACAGCGATGGCCCAGGCACATCTGTCAGCAGCGGGAGAGATCATAGCCTGCTGGAGACAGTAAGGAGCTTACAGCCGTAATCACAATAGGACACTATGGCCATAGTGCACAGCATTACATAAAGCTGGAGCCACCATTATCCGACCCCAGAGAGAGAGAGAGAGAGAGAGAGAGAGAGAAGAGAGAGAGTGGCGATTGAGGGAAAGAGGAGAAACTCAGGCCACCCATACCGTGACTTCTGGGATCCGCAGGATTGTGGCTGGTGAATGGAGAGATTGGGAGGCCTCTGAGCCTCTGGGCTCCACCAATCCACAGCTGGCGTATGGGAGGCAGCATGGGAGGGTATGTAGTTGATGTTCACAGGGCAGAGATCCTAATCCCTGTCAGATCCAGGGGTCAGGGTCTGCATTATCAACTCTGCAGGGTCTTCCCATGGTGGCTCAGGTCTGAACTCGTACAGGGACGGAGGGAAGAGAGAGAGAAGGAGAGGGACGGAGAGGGAGAGAAGAGGGGAAGAGATGTCAGAGAAAGTGAAGGATGTGGCAGGCTATACAGGGTTTGGCGTTTTTTTTTTTTTTTTTTGGAAAGCAGCTGTCCTGCTGTTTCTGCTGATGACCCCCTAACCCCCAAGCCCCCCTCCCCGCCCCCCCTCCCCACATACCACACAGAGCGACACACTTATTACCTCTGCTCAGCTCCGACACACACTGCCGGCAGCCCGCTGAGTTTGTGTTTATTAGAAAGTTTGTGTGTTCTGTCCTTCAACTAGCACTGTGGCCGCCCTTCAACTGACTCTACTTCATCTGGCCCCACTCTAACCCACACCAGCGTTGTCACACCATTCGATAGCATTGATTCAGCCTTCAGACAATGTCATCGATCAACACATGTCTCATACACTGTCTCACTGTTGTGGTGCTCAACAGACGGTTACACAATTACAGTCAATCAGATCCAAGTCTGGAATGATAACCCCTTTTTTAATGTGGGTGTGTGTGTGTGTGCATGTGTGTGGTACATGCCTGCGTGTGTGCATGTGTGTGTGTGTGTGTGTCAGCTGGAGGAGGCGGAGGCCCTTGTCCCAGAGTGTGGTGTCGATGGGGGAGGAGGCAGCAGAGTTCCTCCCCAGAGCCTACCTGGCCCTGGGCCTGTGCTGCAGCCTGCAGGCTTCTGACGGTGAGGGAGACCCCGCCCCCCCCACACACACACACTCAAATACCCCCCCCGAGGCATCCCACTCCAAGCTGACACTCTTTTACAAGTAGACAAACCCCCCCCCAGACCCCCCCATAATAATCTGATCCTCTTCCTATGGTCATATACTTATCCTTTTATCTCCTCCGGCACCCTGCATCATTTGACCCCCCCCCCCCCCCCATAGTTGTACCCCACATTTTTGAGTCCACCACCCTTATATATTATCTTCAGCCCGGCAAAGTTGACTGACACCCGCCTATGAATATGATATGAGACACTGGTAAGAGTTGCCTAACTGTATGTGAGTTGTCTAGGCTTTACCTAAAGGATGTTATTACACTGGGGATGGATTATGATTCTGTCTAAACCTTAATCCCCCTCTCTATTTCTGTCTTTCCCTCTCTCTCTCTCCCTTTCTCTCTGTCTGACTACAATGTCTCTCTCTCTCTATAATGGCCCTCTCTCTCCAGCCACCCTGAAAGCTGACCGGGATGAGTTCAACAAACGAGCACTACAAGCTCTCCATAAGTAGGTGCCCCCCTCCCTCTCTACAGCAGCTCATGTCTAACATGACCTTGTGTGTTTGTGG
Organism: Osmerus mordax; assembly: GCF_038355195.1. NCBI lineage: Eukaryota > Metazoa > Chordata > Actinopteri > Osmeriformes > Osmeridae > Osmerus > Osmerus mordax. The sequence goes on along the minus strand of NC_090054.1, from coordinate 15,549,551 downwards.
CTGCATAAATGATGCGAGTAAACCTTCAGTTGTGTGTGTGTGTGTTCTGTCTCTCCTCTCCACCACAGAGCTCATGCACTGGACCCCCAGGATCCTCAGGTAGCTCTCTACCTGTCCCTCCAACTGGCTCTCGTTCGACAGGTCAGCAACACACACACACACACTCCTCACTCCGCACTGCCCTACATTATGTCCTCCATTTTCTGTTGTGGTCACTGTGTCGTTATTGGAGTTTCTATCCTGGCCAGTCAGTGTGTGTGTGTGTGTGCCTGCATGTGTGTGTGTGTGCAGCTAGCGGCAGCCATGGAACCTCTGCAGGCGGCGCTGTCTCTGCGTGGCGACGACCTGCACTCCCTCCACCTGTTGGCCCTCCTCCTCAGTGCCCAGAAGCACCTCCAGCACGCCCTGGACACCCTCACCCTGGCCCTCAGCCAGCACCCCGACAACTTCAAGTAGGACACACATACACGCTCCTCACCTCACTTCCGTCCTACACACAGTTCCCTCTTATGTCTTTCCTGACCTACTTCAGATATACTGTGAGAGAGAACGACCACAATTCATCTGGTTCCTTCTGTCAGTGTGGTCGATGCTGTGCCAGGTGCCCCGGCGCAGTCCCAGTCAATCAGTGGCGAGTGGGCATGCTTCTGTGACAGCCTCTCTCCTTCCTCACTTGTGTGTGTGTGTGTGTGACTGTGTAAGACTAGCTCCGGGGTGTGTGTCACCTAGCCAGGTGCTGTAAGACTCAACTCCAGACCCAGACCTCTCGGTGGGGATAGGATGTCTCCGCACAGCAGCAAAGGGTCACACACACACACACACGCACACACACACACACACTCCTTATTTAGACGTGCCAAACCGGGTGTCTGCATTGCGGTGCTTCCACCCTCACACGTTGTGTGTGAGCTCCGACAGTGTGCTGCTCGACCCAATGATGATGTACAGACACAACAGACACATACTGTACTCATACACACACACACACACACACACTCACGCAAATGCATCCATACGGATGTTTTGGTTGCCTTGCTATTCAGAATCATTCAATGTGCATCGCTATCTGTCACTGTTGGTTACCAGCACCGTTATTATAAATACAAGTGTTTGTTTCGCTGCCACTTTACCCGATTACTTCCCAATCATTTGACGAGCACCCAGATACACATTTCACTGCCTGGCCATTTGGGGTCACTGTTGGACTCCCCGGTCTCCAAGCGGGGAGAGGAAGGAGCACAAGCAGCCAGAGAAAACAGCTTGGAACTCAGAGGACCCGGTCGAGAAAGGAGGAAGGGAGGGATGGGATGGAGGAAGTGATGAGATGTGGAGTTGGAGAAAAGCAAATGTTCCTTTTGCATTTCATTGAGGATTATTTACATCTTTGGTAGCGTTGGAAATGGTCATATCGCTTTCTCTCTCTGCCTCTCTGTCTCTGACTCTCTCTGTATCTTACTCTCTCTGTTTCTATCTCTCTCTCTCTCTCACTCCCAGACCACAGACATGCACACACAAAACACAAAAACACAACTCGCGGCTCCATTGAGACACTTGACTGCTTTGACCCATTTAAGAGCTATTTGACGTGCTCAGCCAATCACAGCCCACTCTGCGCTAGGAATCCCCATCACCCCGGTAACCATGAGGTCATATGGGTAGAGAATCAACATCAGTTGTTGTTTTAGGCCGTTGTTATTGAGAGAGGGAGAGTATAGCACATAGCACGTCCTGATCAGGGAAGCGTGCTCACGTTTGTCTGTGTAAGCGTGTGTGGAGCGTGTTTGGAGCATGTTTATGTCAGGAGATTGAATAGGGCAGCGTTGGATTCTAGGTATCCCCAGACGGCATTCTGTTTGTGTGTGCACTCTCTCTCTCTCTCTCTCTCTCTCTCTCTCTCTCTCTCTCTCTCTCTCTCTCTCTCTCTCTCTCTCTCTCTCTCTCTCTCTCTCTCTCTCCCTCTCTCTCATCTCTTTCTCTGTGCGCTTGAGAGTGTGTATGTGTGTGTGTGCCTGTGTGCTTGTGATGCTTGTTAGCAATGGGATCTCTGCGCCACAGCCGTTGCAGACTGTCAACGTGTTGAAGCGCAAGAAATACTTGTTCATTCCCTCAGTTCTCTCGCTCTCCCCTTCCCTCCCGTTCTCTCCCCCTCTTTATCTCCATCTCTCCGTCTCTCTCTTTTCTTTGAAATTGTAATCAGGCAGTAAACAGGCATGCATGTCAACGTGAAAAGGGATTCTATAGAGGCAGCTGAGAGGAGAGAAAAAGAGAGGAGAGGAGAGGGGGAAGGGAGGATAGGGGAAGACACGGGAAGAGAGGATTTGAGAGAGAGGGAGGGAGGGTTTGAGAGAGGGAGAGTTTGAAAGAGAGGGATGGAGGGTTATAGAAAGAAAGGGAGGGTTTGAGGGAGGGGGAGGGAAAGATGGAGGGGTTGAGAGAAGAAGGGAGAGAGAGACAAAGTGTGAGCATGGGGCTGCAGTTTGTACTAAAGAGAATGATTAATCCCAGCCTTTGATTCTGCATTCATCTGACGGGATGTTGCAGAACGAGCAAGTGAGCGTGCGTGCGCGTGTGTGTGTGCATGTATAAGCGTGTTTTTGCGTGTGCGTGCGCACGCGCGCGTGTGTGTGTGTGTGCGTGGAGTGAGTACACTTCTCTGTGGGAGTGAGCCATGAGTAATAGATGGGCCACTTTTTCAAGTGAGCATTATGTTCTATTTATATATGGAGTTTAGAGCAGGGCTCAGAGCTGCTGGCAGGAGAGAGGGTTACCTCAGCAGCCTGCTCACCTGCTGCCTCAACAGGAACACTCGCCTCGCATGACGGAGACCGACAGTGGAGAGAGAGGTGCCGGGGAGAGAGAGTGAGAGCGAAAGAAACAGAGACATCCGAAAATATCGGGTGACATCCGAGATATCAGGAAAAAAATGAGAGATGTGCAGAGAAAGGGATAAGAAGGTGAGATGGAAAGATATGGGGGGGGGGGGGGGGGGGGCGTTGGCTTAAGCACGTTACGTCAGTCGCACTGTATCTGCAACTGAATGTCAGTGTAAGTTGACATAAAACTGGAATTCACGTTGAAAACAGAGAACTCCAGAGCAACTTCCTTCGAGCAGCATCACTCCTCTCCTCTCATACTGTACAGGATGCCCGCAAATAACCAACAGAACAACACCTCAACACACGGTTTCACACCCAGTTTCACACACACAACACCTCTAAACAGCACCCGCTAGCTAGCAGACGCAAAAACACACACAAACACACCCGACAGGCGTGTCCTTAACGCCCCAATCCCTCAGCAGCGGTTGTCATCCTCCTGTCAGACGATCCAGCAGGAAACCCCCCCAACCCACTCCCCCCCCCCCTCTCTCTTTCTGTCTTTTTCTTTCTTTTCTTCATTCCTTCTTCCTCCCCCCCGCAGGCCCCCAGCCCCTGAGCCGGTAACGAGCCACATTTCACCAGGAGTTTGTCCCCCGGCGCGGGCCCATCTCGCTGCGCTATTGATCCATCTCTCCCTCCCTCCGTCTCTCCCTCGCTTCCTCTCTCTCTCTCTCTGACAGGAGATTGCAGAATAATTGGAGGAGCCTTACACTGAGGATCGGACAGGCGGAAGGCGTCAGATTTAGGGGTGGTCTCTCTCGTCTCTCTCTCTCTCTCTCTCTCTCTCTCTCTCTCTCTCTCTCTCTTGCTTCTTCTGTCTCTCCTCTCGCTCTCTCTCTAGCTGTCTCTGTTCTCTCTCTCTCTCATCTCTCTCTCTCTCTCTCTCTCTCTCTCTCCTCTCTCTCTCTCCTCCTCTCTTGCTTCTTCTGTCTCTCTCTCGCTCTCTCTCCTAGCTTCTCTCTCTCTCTCTCTCTCTCTCTCTCTCTCTCTCTCTCTCTCCTCTCTCTCTCTCTCTCTCTCTCTCTCTCCTCTCTCTCTCTCTCTCTCTCTCTCTCAGTGCTCATGGATGAGTGATGCCCTGACAGAGTGCCTCTTCTGAGAAGCCCCTCTGGCGCACACATACTCACACAACTCTAGCACCGTGGTCCCTTTGTTGAGCAGAGCTGCTGTCCCCACCGATCCTCCTACAGTACATCACACATTGTCATCCATGGTGCCCACACCAGCGAGGCCTGACCATAGACAGGACAGGATGCCAGGCATGAGACACACTGATCATGATCACATCTATGTAGGATGGGTTTTAGCTTCTGGGGGGCTGACATTGTTGTATATCCAGTGTATTATATTATATTTTGAAATGAGGTGTGTATGTTTGTGTGTTTGTGTGTACGTGTGTGTGTGTGTACGTGTCTGTGTGTGGTTGCTCCAGTCTGCTGTTTACTAAGGTGAAGCTGGAGGAGGCTCTGTTTGGGCCGAGTGTTGCCCTTCAGACCTGTGAAGACATGCTGCAGCTATGGCAACAACGATACGACGTGAACCGTGTCAGGTGTGTGTGTCGGTAATAAGTTGACATAGAGGTGTGTGTGTGTGTGCGTGTGTGTTTATGTGCAAGCATATCAAATCGTTACACAAGGTCTTTTTGTCTGTCAAGCATGTTAGTTTGTGTGTGTGTGTGTGTCTGTCTTCTCTGCCTGCCCAAGTCCATTACTGTAACCATTACAGAAATTGATTTTGTGTATGTGGGTGTTTGTGTGTGTGGTCAGTGGGGGATGTCTAGTATGTGGTTTATTGATTAGCTGTGGTGTACTGTTACAGCGAGGGGGATGACAACAGTAGTGTACCACCAGCGGAGCCTGCACCACCGACCGTACGCAAGACCAGCCTCGTTCACCTCTACCTGCCTGACTTCCTAGAGGCAGACACTGGTAACCGCTGCACTAGCTAGTGTACACTCTACGCACCACAGCACGCTAACTAGACCAATGTTGTAGATAAATAGAGGTGTGTCATTGATATATTGTATCTTAAAAACAGAGATTGGACTGGTTTGTATTTGTTTTGTGTGAAGTCTTACACCAGGCCTTTTACAATACATTACTGCCAATGTGTGTTCTAGAGATTTGGTGTATAGGTGTGTGTGTGTGTGTGTGTGTGTGTGTGTGCGAGCTCTCTGTCTAACCACACTCTCTTGCTTAGGTTCTCAGAGCAGCCATTCTGTAGCAGCCTCTCGGTTGGAGCAGGCCATGTCAGAGGTGTCGGCCATCAGCTCCGCCCAGCGCCAAGGTCCTGCCTACATCTGGACCACCCTGGAGCGCATCTGGCTGCAGGCAGGTGAGAGGAGGGAACGAGGGAACGAGAAAATGTGCACCCAAAACACAAGTGGATGGGACCGGGGAGTGGGTTAACATACTGCACCGAGCAGCAATCAACTTACCAGTGTTTGACATGGGGTCGTGTCCCCGAGGCCAGACTTTAATAGGAGGTTATTTTTGCCAATGAACCCGTGACCCTAAACAGTTCCCTGCTGAGAATATTCGGAATCAAGCCTGAAAAAAGTAAACCCTTCACCACAGAAGAGCTCACTGCTCTGTCCTGGGCTTGTAGACTGTGGAGATGGTGCTCCGTAACCCAGGCCAAAGACAGCCAGGGTTCAGAGGGACTGGACTGTGTGACCTAGGGGTGTGTCTCCTCCTCCTCTCCTCCTCTCCTTTCTTTTCCTGCATTCCTTCTGTCGCGGGTCACTTCCTGCCTCCAATCTCACATCCTCATCACCCAAATAGCAGAACACACACACAAGCAGACACACACACACGCACGCACGCACGCACGCACGCCCACCCACACACATGCAGAGCCACAACCATGAAACTGATGTATAACCACAGAATTCACAGGAATACACAGGCACCCGTGAATTCCAGTTATTCTGCAATTCTATGAAAGCTCTAGCTGAAGAACAAGAAAAACTAGTTTATGTAACTGGATCTGTTTTCCCTCAAATGAAAATGGAAAAAATGGCTTTTCATTTGTGTCAGTGGTTCATAGAACAATTACGGAATCTCCTGTGTGTGTTTTACATGCACGCACGCACTCTTAACAAGAGCTGTATGCAGGCTTGTGACCATCTGACCAGTTTCTCATAGTCGGTGCGTCAATCGTTGTCCAGTCCAGTCCTCCCAAGCGACGGCGCTCTCACTGACTCCGGTCACCATTGGTCATCGCTGACCAGAGGGAGGGTGCAGTAGGCAATCCTGAGACTGGCCTGTGATTGGCCCGTGAGGTGCTCGTGTGTGTGTTGGCCTGGGGTTTGTCTTGGGCCCCAGCAGAGGCTGAAGCAGCCAGCTTGCAATGCCCTTATTTAGGCAACAGGCTCATTACTTCCCAGGCACTGCATTCTGGCTGGCCCTCTGTCTCTGTGTTTGTGTGTGTGTGTTCTCCCTTTACAATGTGTTACGCTCAAGATAATGATGTGAACAACACAGCATTAGCAGGCATAGGAATGCCTTTTTTTTCTGGCCCTACTGTGTCTCTTCCTTAAATACCACTAAACGAATCACGTCAAACAGGCTGTGCGCCAATGATTCTCTTATCTCTTCACTTTCTCTCCCATCCTTTCACCACCCCCCACCTCTCCCTCCACCCTCTCTCCTCTCCCTCGCTATCTCCATCCCCCTACTCTCTCTACCCCCTACTCTCTCTCTCTCTCTCTCTCTCTCTCTCTCTCTCTCTCTCTCTCTCTCTCTCTCTCTCTCTCTCATGGTAGGGGAGTTGTTCCTGGCGGAGGGGCGTGGGAAGGAGGCCCAGTGCTGCATGGCGGAGGCAGGCTCCCTGTTCCCGGCCTCCCCCAGCGTGCTGCTGCTGCGGGGCCGACTGGCCCACCTTCGGGGGAACCTGGACGAGGCCAAGGGGCTGTACGACGAGGCCCTGGCCATCCACCCCACCGGAATCAGCATCCTGGTGCACCTGGTGAGAGGCACTCACACACAAACACACTAACACACACGCCATCAACACATACATAATGCATGGTCACGCAGAGACTCGGTAAAAGACACAGGCTTGGTGGAGGTAAATGCGTACACACACACTAACACACACACACACACACACACACACACACACACACATGCACCTAGACTATGACACCTGCCTGTCTGTTGCTAATAAAGAATGGTCTAAAATGGGTATTGTCCTTAAAGTGCCTCAGATTAAGACAAACTGACAAATTCACACTTCTCTGCTCTCTTCAGATCTGGCTCTCCCACTCTCTCTCACTCCTCTCATCTGGTCTGATCTCTCTCTCACTCCTCTCATCTGGACTGATCTCTCTCTCTCGCTCTCTCTCTGTTTCTCTGTCTCTCTTTCTGCCTGTCTTTCTCTTTGTCTCTATCTCGCTATCTCTCTGTCTCTCGCTCTCTATCCCTCTGTCTCTCTCTCACACACACACCCTCTCATCTTCTGTTGAAATCTCTCTTTCTTCCACTCCTCCGCTCCCTAGATTGCCCTTTCTCTTCCTCTCTTCTCATCCTCCTGCTGATCCTCCAGATTAACCACAGCAGCTTTCCCCTCTGACCTCTCTCTGTTGTCATGGCGAAGAGAGACCACGGAGGGATATTCCTCAAATCCAAGACTCCCACTCTTCCGCACACAGACTCCCGTCGCCATAGTGACCATAGATCTCTCGTGCACCGGTAAATGCTTCTGGCCGCAGTGTTACCACATAAGGCCGGCGCCTGACTCGAGTGTGTGTGTGTGTGTGCGTCTTTGTGTGTACGTACTGTGTGTGTGCGCACACACTCCCCATGGGGTAGGAGAGAAGTGCTCTCTTCCATATTTGGCCTGTGGGAGTATCAATCCCTGGGGGTGAGGATTTGAAACACGGCCAGCTGGCACTGTTTTCTACGGGCCAGTCATAGGACAGATGTGCGTGCGTGTGTGTGTGCGTGTGCATGTGTGTGTGTGTGTGCATATACGTGCCTGTGGAAGACTGCGTGCCAGGGTGTGTGTCTGTCCTGCTGTGTAAGTGGAACAGCGTGTCATTTGGAGTGTGTCCCATCCTGATGTCCATGTGTTCCTCGGCCCTGTTATCTCTGACGAGGGCAGAGGCATTCAGATCCCTGAGTGTGTGAGTGAGCTCCCTCCCAGCTGCCCCTCGCTTCTCTAAGCCCGGGCTGCCTAACCTTAGCAACAATGCTTCTATTGTCCAATCCAGTTCATCCCAGCCCAGCTCAGCCTAGCCCAGGCTAACCTATTCCAGGCAAGCCCAGCCCAGGTAAGCTCAGCCTAGCCCAGTTTATCATAGCCAGCCCAGTCTAAACCAGCCCAGCCCAAGCAAACCAAGCCCAGCCTAGCCCAGTCTAAACTCAGCCCAGTCTCACCCAGCCCAGCTAAGCCCAGCCCAGTCTAACCCAGCCCAGCTAAGCCCAGCCCAGTCTAACCCAGCCCAGCTAAGGCCAGCCCAGTCTATCCCAGCCCAGGAGCCTGGGAGGAGGCAGTCTGAGATAGATACAGTATGTCGAACCCCATCCATGTCATGAATAATGCATCACTTTCTCACTTTTTTGACGGACAAAAGAGTTTGTACTCCCTCTCTCTTAATCACTTTCTGTATGTGTGCACAGTGTGGCACGCTGTTTGTGTGTATGTGTGTGTGTGTGTGGTGTGTGTGTGCGTGATATGAGAGGCTGTAGTGTGAGCAGTGAGTCATAGCCGTGACCAGCTGGTTGGGGTATTTTTGGCCAGGAAGGGGAGGGTGGAGGATGGCTGGGAAGCCAGTGGAGTTTGTGTGTGTGCCTGTATCTGTGTGTGTGCACATGTGTGTATGTAGAGAGAGCTGTGGCCTTGCCTGGCCCTGCCTAGCCTATTCTCCCTCTTGGCTGTAGTGTTAAATGATTCTAACCACTCTCAACATCCTCCACATTCCATCACCTCTGCTCTGTGCTCCATACAGGCTGCTGTGAGTCAGACACACACACACACACATACATGCACACCAACACACACACACTTGGGAGGCTCCACTCACACATATACACTGATACAGAACGTCTTCATCGGTGTCTCTCAAATGCATGCATGTTCACTCATACTGAACATTCATACACACACATAAAGACTTATAGAATTTATCGCAGTTCAAATGATCAAATGTCTCCCCCATCTCTTTACCTCTCTATTTCTCTTTCTCTCTTTTTCTTTCTGTCCTTCTCTCTCTCCCTCTCTCTCTCTCTCTCTCTCTCTCTCTCTCTATCTGTCTCTCTGTCTCTCTCCCTGGATGGGGGTGGCTGCCAGCTGATTAGATAATGCAAATACATTATTTATAACACTTCGCTTCTTCTCCGCGCTTTATGAGATTGCCTAGCAACCAGGGAAATATATTCTATTGAGCAAGCCCTCTGATAACCGGAAAGACAGAGAGAGAGAGAGAGAGAGAGAGAGAGAGAGAGAGAGAGAGAGAGAGAGAGAGAGAGAGAGAGAGAGAGAGAGAGAGAGGGAGAGAGATACAGAGAGAGAAAAAGACAGGGGGAGATAGAAAGCAACGCCCATATGTGCTCATCTTTTCTTCTCTCTAGTCTCTTTCTCTCTCCCACTCTCCTTGCAATTCTTCTTCTTCATCTCTTTCCTCTACCTTCTCTCTCTCCATCTTTTCCCCTCTCACACTCAACTTCCATCTTCACCTCCCTCCTCCTTCTCGCCATATCTAAATGGTGGGTGTGGTGGCGACTGATTGGATTAGTGTATTTGTTATTGACTGTCGTAAAGTCTCTTCTATCTTGGGCGGTGCTGAGCTGAGAGAATGTCAGGAGCAGGGCCACAGCTAGGTTAGAACCAGGGACTGCGCCCAGGATAGGGGTTGAACCAGAACCAGAGCTTAGAGCAGGGGCAGAACCAAGGTGAGGGGCAGGTGTAGGCTGGGAGACAGCCTGCTCCCACCTCTCATATGCTAATCTTGATTTTCTGGACACCTCCTCGTGTGACTTCCTGTTGTATTGGTAGTCATGTTGATAAGTAAGTGTTGAGGTCTGATTGGTTGTTCTTACAAGATGATGGTTGGGTAGAAGAGGGAATGTAGAGCTTTGTTCTCTAGCTTCTCCTCTCAAGCTGCTACTTCTCCTCGCTCTCTTCTTCCAGCAGTTTCTCTCTCCCATTTACAATAATCACAGTAAACTGGGTAAGATTTAATACCTTCATTTTGAAACATGTTTGCCTTGTAATTGATTTCATTCATTTTATCTTATTACATATCATTTTCATTTCAATTTCCTTAAATCATTCTTGCTCTAAGTAAACCCCGGGTCAAAAAACGGCAAGATTCCAGCATATATGGTTACCACACTGTCCAGTTTGCCTCTCTTCCAGTTGATCAAGGGTCAAGGGACATCGTTTTGGTTGTTTGGCCAATATAAAACCAGCTACACGGGTATGGAGGGATGACAATCAGGTTCGTCAGGGTAGCTCCTCCCATGTTCAGTGCTGGGATAACACCCCCGTGTTGATGGGATTAGAAGGCTCAGGTTGGGGTCAGCCTCTCGGCCTCTGGGGTCACAGCCCGGACACAGCTACCCTTGGCAGGGGCCGGACACGGGGTTAGGGCCGGGTCAGACACACTACCAAATGGGCACTCTACCTGACTGTCTGCCTTCTGCTGCATGTGTGTGTGTATGCGTGTGTGTGCTGGTCTGTCTATATTTCCCTATGTCCCTGTCCGGCATTCTGTGTCTGTCTCTGCCTCTCCCTGCCCTTTTCTTCCTCAGAAATAAGAAGAGAAACAAGAGTTAGTGTTGGTTCTCTTGTGTTTACGTCTGTAGTCTGAAGTCCGGGAGTTTATTTGATTGAACTACTGACCCGACCAGAGGAGTTTTCCGTGGATACCAGCAGCGTGATTGGTACAGAGGAACAGCAGTCTGGAGGGAAGAAGTATGTGTGTTTGTGTGTGTGTTTGTGCGTGCGTGCACGCGTGTGTGTGCGTGTGTGAGTGAGTGAAGGTGGTCCATCCGTGGTGGCGCGTATTTAGGCCAGTCGGGGTTGAAGAATGTAACCCAGCAGAGTGTCTCCAGAGAAGCTATCCCATCACTCTCGCTGTGTAAGCCGCTGCCGACAGGAAGCCACAGGGATGACAGAGAATACATCAGAGAGGATGTTCGAGCCTCGGCAATACCGGAGCAGTTTGCACACACTTGTAACGCGTGTCTTCGTTTGTCTGCGCTCCACCTTAGATCTCTCCGTTTCTTGTCCATAGAAGAAGAGAGGAAGGATGGAGGGGGTAGAGTAGAGGAAGGGCCTAGAGAGAGAGAGATGAGCAGAGAGAGAGAGAGGGGGGGGGGGACTGAGAGACAGAGGGTGCATCCTCATTGGAGGCTGCGTCGGAGCCCCCAGACAGCTCGGTGAATTTCAGCCCAATTAATCTGAAGCTTGTGAGCAGAGCCTGCATAACAAGACTCGTCTGTCTGACCTCAGGCAAGCTCGCGCTCTGGAGGCCATGTGTGTGTGTGTGTGTGTGTGTGTGACATCTCTGGGCTTCATGCCGTTGGTCAGTTGCGTGATCCTCTATCCTGCTTGACTCTGGAGACACACACTGAGAGAAGCTCCAAACAGACATGTCACGCTGCGCTGACCACTGCCCCCTCACACACACACACACACAGTGTCACAGCAGCACACACACACACTGTTAAAGCTGCACACACAGTTCCATCCACTCATGCACACACTTTCCTCTCTCGCTCGGACTCCGCCCCGACTCCCGCTCACACATAGACACGCATATACACAGATACACACACAGACAAATACACACACACAAACATAGACAAATACACACACACAAACAAACACTGAGACAAATACACACACAGACACACACTGACACACACACGGGTAAGCTCTTCATGGCATGCACACACCCTCCTCTCTGGGAGTGCCCTTGGCTCTAATCACCAAACACGCCAGTGCAAATGAACTGTTTGGACCAATAAGAGCTTTAACTAGCAACATCTCATCTCTGTAAGACGCTGGACGTGGCAGTCCCTGTGTGTGTGTGTGTGTGTGTGTGCGCGCATGTTTTTATTTGTAGTGTCTGCATGTGTGCATGTGGGGCCTTCCCGACACGTAATGTTTGTCCAAGGCAGGGTTCACTAGGGTCTTTTTCCACAACACAAAGCCAAAGCTCTCTCTAGCCTTTATCATCTTCTCTCCAATTGTTCTGGTCAGAGCGTCCTTTGTAACCAACAACATATGGTTGAGTGGTGAAGAGAACAATGAAGAGAACATCAGAACTCCTTTCCTGTCTTATTTACTCTCGAGACAACCCCCCCAACCGCCCACGAACCCTTCCTAAACTGGGCCAGTTGCCTGACATTCTGTGCTCCAGACTGACACCCTGCCCTTCCCCTCAGGGTCAGCTGCTGGTGCAGACGGGGCGGGCGGGCCTGGGGGAGAAGGTTCTGCGAGACGCCGTGCAGGCCCAGAGCACGGCCCACGAGGCGTGGAGCGGCCTGGGGGAGGCCCTGCAGACCCAGGGGAACAGCCAGGCCCCCGACTGCTTCCTCACTGCTCTGGAGCTGGAGGCCTCCTGCCCCATACGGCCCTTCTCCATCATCCCCCGCGAGCTCTGAGCAGGGGGGAGGGGGAGGGGGAGGAGGAGGGCCCGGCCGGCGGAGGATAGGGGATGGGGGGTGGGTGGATGGGCATGGAGGTGGGGGGTGGAAGCGGGTGGGTGAATGGAGTTGGGTATTTCTGGATGGGGGTGGGGTGGAGGGGGGGGGGGGCTGGAGGCAATCTGGAGCTGCGATGTGGATGGGGTGCATGTCTCACATTAGCATATTCATTTTCACATGCATACCTACATTAACACACGCACACACACACACACACAAACACTGATTCATTTTAATCACACAAGCATGTACCATACCAACTCTTTCTTTCTCTGTTTCTCTCTCTTTGATCTCCGTCTCTCTCTTGCACATGCTCATACACACACTCCCCGCCCCCCCCACACACACACACTCACACACCACACCATGAGATCTAATACACGTACACACGACACACACACACACCACATGCACAATGCACACATACTCACTGATGTCCGGACTTTGCACCTGTTCTCTCAGGAATCCTGTTATTATATCGTTCCATTTCAAGTCACGTCCAACCATTGATTCATTCCACGTCACTGAGACCTATATGTACTGTGTGTATGTGGTTGAAATGACTCCGTCTGTGGTGTTGAAAATCACTGGTCGGATTGTATTGTAAGTGATTCATCGTGTGTGTTTGTGTGTTTTTTTCTGTGTTTTTTGACTAATTCGCCCATAATTCTTCCCATAAACAATATTTTGAAACACAAACTCCAGCTTCACGTGTGTCTTCATCTGTCTTGTGATTTGTGGCTAATGGACATCACTTCCGAGTGCCTAACCATGTTAATATGAGGAGTGGGACTGGAGCCGTGAGCTTATGTAATACTGCCAGGGCTGTTTCTGCCCCCCAACCGACCCACTTCTCTCACTGTCTCTCTCTCGCCCTCTATTTCTCTCTCTCTCCTTTTCTCTCGCTCTCTCCTCCTCGCCTGCCTGATGTGATGTGATGTGGCTTGGTTGCCTAGCAGCCTTGCCTTGTTTGACTAACTGGGGAAGCGGAGAAATATCTAGTCTGCCGAGAAACACACACACGGACACACACACAAAGTCCCAGACACACACAGGCAGATAATACCCCTGTTGTGCTCCTTTATGGTCTTGACAGAGTCTGTTTGATGTCAGCTGTCACCCTGTGTGGTCTGCCTGCTGTAATCAATGGTTCTCTGGTGTGAATTGATTTTATTTAGGGGAAGAACCCTACCCCAACTCACTCTCTGCAAACCCTGTTTATTAACTCCTTCACACACACCCAGGTGAACTTGAACGTTCAAACTCCTCCCTCTCTTCTCAGTATAGACCCATGCTCCACACCACAACCCAAGGAGCCAATCCACACATTGACTAATGCTGACATCATTTATCCCTGCCACCATTCCCCTCCGACATCTATCTTTACCTCCACTCTCTCCTGAGCCTCCTTGCTCTCTATCTCTCTCCCTCTATTCTCTTTCTCCTTAGCTGCAGTGTGTGTGTGTGTGTGTGTGTCTGTGTGGCGTCTGCCGGTGTGGCAGACGAACGGCGTGGTCCCGGCCGACGAGGAGCGATCTATAACAGTGGTGCTGGGGTAAGGTTGTGACAGGACTGGTAAAAGGAAGCTGATTAATGAATGGCTTCGCCTGTAGCAAAGCCTCTCAAGATGACATCAGCTGATGAAGGGCTCAGGCCAGCTTCATTCATCGCCCGGGCCTGCTCTGAATAATTAGCCACACACACACACACGTCCAGTCCAAGTGTGTACCTCAGACTGAGAACAGTAATATAAAGGTCCTGTTTGGTTGTTGAGATGTGTTATGCTGCGCTTCCAGTTGTAGAGGCTTCTATGATATGTACAAACTGATAAAGATTTGACAAACAAAGGTTTTACTCACTGGTTGAGCATTTGACTGCCGATCGAGAGGTTTCAGGTTCAAATCATTCAATTTCATATTGCATTTCACAGAAGCCTCTAGAACTAGAGGTCATAACACAGCTCAGCAACAAAACGGGACCTTAATCTTACTGTCGCTCTCAGTCCACGGTGCTTCTCAGTCTGAGGTACACACTTGGACTAGACGTGTGTGTGTGTCGTACGCTTGGGATGAAAATCAGCTAAATGAATACAACACAAAGTGTGTGTGTGTGTGTTACAGACACGACGGTGCGCCATCTCTCCCTCGAAAGGGCTCCCAAAGGTGAGTCCACTCCCCTGAGTAGGCGGGTCACGGCGGCTGAGTGGGTCCACAGTGGGTCAGCTCTGCGTCATTGTGATGCCACTCGAACCTGGAGCTGCTCTCTGGTTACCCCCAGGTCGCTATGCCGCCAGCTTCACCTCAACTCCGGGGAGTGCAGTGGTGCTGCGCTTGGGAGTGTGTTGGGGTCAGATATCGTGTTTCCAGGCCCAGTTACATCCACGATAAGCCCGCACCCCTCGATAAAACGGTGTGACTGATTAGTTGGGTGTTGGACTGGGATCCTTTGGAGGTAAATAGGAGAGTGGCAGAGGGCAGGACATGCCAGGGCTAATGGCCAACTACAGAATGTGGGCTGGCATTTAGGACAAGGAAGGCATTTACTGGTAGCCGACCACAAGGGGGTAACAGCAGGAAAGGGCCTTGTTCGCCAATGGGACAGCTGCCAGGGGGGAACTATTGGTCACCTTTGGTGATCCGAAAATACAAACAAGGTGATAAGTCTGGACCATGGAGCTAATTCATAACCCTGCTCATACAGCCTTTCTTAATGTTGGTCCTCGCGACCCCCTGCCCTGCACGGTTCAGATGTTTCCCTCTTCCAGCACACCTGATTCAAATGAATATGTTGTTATCAGGCTTCTGCTGAACGGCCAATTCATTTGAACGAAGTGTGTTGGAAGAGGGAAACATCTCAAAAAACATGCAGGGCAGGGGGTCCCGAGGACCAACATAAAAAAAAAAAAAAGGTCTGTATGAGAACAAAGTATATTTTAAGAGCGTGTCAGTCTGGAGACTGACACGCTCCGCCGAAACGCTCCACGTCTCACTCCGTCTCCCCCCTCCACAGCGCTGGTCTCCCCCCTCCACAGGGCTGGTCTCCCCCCTCCACAGGGCTGGTCTCCCCCCTCCACAGCGCTGGTCTCCCCCCTCCACAGGGCTGGTCTCCCCCCTCCACAGGGCTGGTCTCCCCCCTCCACAGCGCTGGTCTCCCCCCTCCACAGCGCTGGTCTCCCCCCTCCACAGCGCTGGTCTCTCCCCTCCACAGCGCTGGTCTCCCCCCTCCACAGGGCTGGGGGTATGAGCTTAACACTGACGAGATAACAAGGCCCGATGACGTTAGATCAATCAACAGCCTCAGTGCCCTCATGTCACGTCTCATCAATCCACCTCACCTGATCGCACTGGAGAACAGCCCTTGGTCCGTGTCCCACAGCCTCGACATCATGCCAGCCCCATCACAGGGAAAAACAATGACCCCGTGTTCACTAACAGAGGCCCATTCAACTGCATTAAACTTTTATATGTCATTTAATAGAGCCGTTATGTCTCGCCATCGTGCCTGTCAATGGCTGGGTAAAAGGACACCCGGTCACCCGGTTTGGTGTCACGCTGCCCTGCTGGATTCCGCTAGCCACTACTCATCGCCAGGGTGTAGGAGGCAGAGAGAGGACAAGTGGTTCCTGCTGAGGGGGGCAGTGTGCGAAGGCCATGACAGCGCCTCCAACTATGTTTCTGTCCACAGGGCACTTTTGAGTCGGCTGGAATTTCACAAAATGTAACCCCGTAGCACTGTTGTGGTTAGGATTAGCATTGTCTTTGACTTGACGTCCATTTTGTTTCAAATGCTCTGTGAATGAGACAATGGTTGCCTTGTGTGTGGTGTTGTATGTTTGTCAACCTTGAATTGGTGACAAATTAGGTTGTGTTTGTACATGCCTGATCTGAAAACAGCTCAAGGTTTGGATAATTGTGGAACTCTTTCACAACATGTGTCCCTGAATTACTCACTAATTTGATCTCCGGTTGAGTTGGGCCAACCTATCTGTCCTGCAGGGTTAGGGCCGAGGGTGTCCGACTGGGGAAAGCTACCAAAGAGCAGCATTGTCACTGGTTGTGGCTTTGTGACTTTCAGCTGAATCCATTAAGCCCTTGCAGAAACAAAGGGTTCATGTTTGGGTTGTGTCTACTGCTGGGCCTGTCCAACAGCAGAAGTGTCAAATGACATCCCCCCCCCCGCCCACATACACACACACACAAAACATACACACAACATTTACACACATACAGACACACACATATACTCGTTAAGCTTTGAGCTTTTTTTCAAAAGCCTGTATTTCAATTGAAAAAAAAGAAAATATTTTCATCATTTTAATGAATGTGCGTGTCAGTGGATGTCTTCCTTGCAGGCTGCCTATGCTTTGCCTGCTTTCACAGTCATTATTCATTCTTTTGGGGAGAGAGATCATCTAGTTACACTGATGTAATCCTTCCCTCACTGATGAGAGCTACTGTGTGTGTGTGTGTGTGTGTGTGTGTGTGTGTGTGTGTGTGTGTGTGTGTGTAGTATGTATGTGTGTGTGTGTGTCTGTATGTTTGTGCAGAGTTTGCATGCATTTGTGTATACGTGTGTGTCTGTTCGTGTGAGAAAGGGATCAGGCTTTGGTTCATGGCTGGTCTGGGAGATGGAGGGTGTTAAGCCGTCGATATGAGGCATATGTCAGAGATCAACACAGTTCAGGGGGCCTTAGCAATGTGTGTATGTTGATATATATATATATGTGTGTGTGTGTGTGTGGGGGGGGGGGGTAGATGTGTGTGTGTGGCTAGATGTGTGTGTGTGGGTAGATGGGGACAGATTACAAGGGACTGGTAATGACCCCTGCCATGTGTTGGTGCATTTAGATAGCACACAGCTCAAGAAGCCCACCCTCTAGGTCCTGGGTCTGTCTGTCTCTCTCTCTCTCTCTCCCTTCCTCCCTCCCTATCTTTCATGATGTCAGTGTATCCTTTGTCTCCTGTAGAATACCATGTTGGAATGAGAGCGGTGCTCTTGAAGCACTTGAACCAGTCTTCAGCCTGGCCAAGTGCCGAGGGATTCAATCCGAGGCCACCGTAGATGTGCCTTGGATAATGCTTGGGAGTGTGTGGTAAAAGCGTAGGAGGCAGAGGTTGTGAACTCGTGGAGGAAACCATTCATGTGCCTCAAAACAGCCTCAAAAAATCACCTCAAAAGATAGTTCAAAATGGTTTGCCATATTCACACTCAATGTGTGTCTCAGCCAAACATTACAAGCCTCTCTGTATCCTTAAATTCGATCATATCAAGTCTGTGGCCGTGTATGTGTAACCTGACTGACACTATTTGCACGCTTTGTTTTGCTTCTCGGAGAGCGTATGCATTGTACAGCGATAAGAATAGTCGTTTTATTGCCACAGTCCCCTTGTGCATAATGTCAGATGTGTTATCTGAGTGTGCAGCATGCCACTCTAAGCTATGTGCATGTGATGGATGACTGAGCTACATTCCCCCTCATGAGTGGATAGCCGGGCCCAGATAGTGGAGAGGCATAACAGCCTGACTGCCAGCAGACAGATGAAAGAGAGAAAGAGAGAGAGAGAGAGAGAGAGAGAGAGAGAGAGAGAGAGAGAGAGAGAGAGAAAGAAGAGAGAGTGGGTGAGAGAGAAAGGGGGGGAGGAGAGGGGGGGTGGAGAGAGATAGAGAAACAGTGAAGGGGAATTAGAGAGAGAATGGACAAGAGGCCGAGATAAACAGAGAGAGGAGGGAGGGAAGGAGGGAGTGAGAGTGTGAGAGTAGGACCCAAAGTAGGCCCTTGGATAAACCTAAGTACTCTGTGTTGCAGATAACATCATTATGCCTCCCTGCTTTGTGTCACTAAATCAGATGGGGCAAATCGAATGCCTTTCGCCATGTGCCCTTGGCAGGATAAAAGATGCGTGTGTCACTGCCATGAGGCAGGCGAATGTCTAAGAAATCAAACTCTAAAATCTCTTCTCTTTCAGGCACACAGGCTCTTTTTTTTTACTGAAAGGAAAAATAAACAGCATCACCCTGTGTCACATGCAATCTGTCAGTCAGTGAGGGTGAGCGAATTAGGTAGTCAGAGTAGGACAGGGTGTTTCTGGGGGATGCGGTGCTAGAACACACTGCGGAAGAAGAGGCCGTGGGCTCGGGCCATGTTGGCCTCTGTTCCTAGACGATGGCCCATCAGCCAGGAGGGCTCGTAGGTCCCTGGTCCGGGGGTCCTCTGCCAGAAACACACACACACACACACAATGAAAAAAATACATCCATGTAGAAGTATACCCTTTTTCAATGTAACATAAAAGGCCTCAAGCAGCGCTGGAGCTTTACAGCCTAAAATAACTCCACTGTCGTGGATGGTGTGGTAGACTGTGATTGGATATGATTCACACTCACTGAGCGCACACTGTGTAGGCGGGGCAAGGTGGACCTAAAACAGGAAGTTATACTGTTGGTGGGGCTGGACTTTGGATTGTAGTGTCCTGGAGCAGGTCCCTCCCTCTAAACATAGAAATGACAAATCACACATATATATATACACGAGCGCACATACCAAACGATGTTAGACTGATTATTCAAAGATTTGACTGACTAGGCTATTCGTTATAAATATACAGGCAAATGCAACTGCACAAAACTAGACAATGATCCATATACTTACTGCATTGGTCACACTGTACATACTGTACATGGCATGGTGTAGTAAATAATCTGGCTCTTGTTACTGTAACTCCTTTAGACTAGATATAATTCACCATAGGTTACCACTCATCTCCCCTACCCACTAACACACATAATATTCACCAGCAAGACTGAAATAGAACAGTCCCTCCCCTCTTCCTCCTCTCCCTCCTCCCTCACGCCTTCACTCTCTCCTTCCTCGTGATGAAGTGCTTTTTTTAATGTCAGACAGCTTTGTGCCAATAACTCTTCACTTCGCTTGTACTTCCTGACTACAGAAAGAAAAAAAAGAAAAAATGGCAAAAAAAAAAAGAAGATTTTCCTTCTCCTCTGTGAACTTTTGAAATGGCAGCATGCATTATTGCAGTACGTGGCAGTTGGTCCTGGTGGCAAGTTCACTTGATCCTCTTTGCGTGTCTGTCTGTCTTTCTGTCTCTGCCTCTCTGTGGGTTTCCTGCTCCATATATGCCAGCTCACCTCTCTATCCACTTCTACTGTCTTGTGTAGTGTGTCTGACTGTCTGTCTGTCTGTATGTCTTCCTGTCTGTCTGCTTGCCTTCCTGGCCCAGCCTTGTGGGAGCTGATCCCAGTGGTAGGTGTTAATGCAGGTGTATTTCACAGGAGCTTTTAAAGTGGACACGGGGGAGGGAAGTTCTCTATATCCTTCTCGGTTTGTGTCTCTTTCTCTCTCTCTCTCTCTCTCTCTCCCTCCCTCCCTCCCTCCCTCCCTCCCTCCCTCCCTCCCTCCCTCCCTCCCTCCCTCCCTCCCTCCCTCCCTCCCTCCCTCCCTCCCTCCCTCCCTCCCTCCCTCCCTCACTCTCTCTCTCTCTCTCTCCCTCCCTCTCTCTCTCTCTCTCTCTCTCTCTCTCTCTCTCTCTGTCTCTCTCTCTCCTCCCCCGTGAGATGGCATGGCGTCGCAGATATCTCCCTCCGTGTGCAAGGTGGCCTACTTTGCCTCCACGCTGACAGAGTGCCACATTCCCGGGCTGTGGCACAGAAAACTGGCCTCTGCCGCAAATGCCTCATGAACCTTTGACCTTTGATTAATTATGGGTGTCAGCGAGCCAAGCGGCAGCACCCCGTGCTTAGCTATTTTCATGGAAACACAACGTGCTCCGGCTGGTCTACCAGGAACTTTGACAAGGAGGTCACTTCAGACAAACGAACGATGGAGATTATTTAGACAGTCGATTGTCTTAGTCCATTAGACTTCTCATAAAGGAATAAGAATAATAGTTTTTCTCGTGAGCTGCAGCACGTGCACCAGACATTAGACCAACAAATCTGGGACAAGTTACGGCCCGAGGACAGTAAAATTAAGTCAAATCAGTACTCACACAAACAAAAAAACAATCCTTCTCTATTTGTTTTTTCAACCCCCTAAGCCCTGAAGATATTTCTCAGAGAATGTGTGGGAAATGAAGTTCATATTCGGAGTTAGCAATTCTCAGAAAAACTGAAATTATTTAATTCCAATTTCAATGTGAGTGTTTCAACTAAGGCCAACCAGCTCCTTTTCTTCTCAAAGTTTGAACCCTCAAGACTATGACCTTTGACTGTTGGTTATATTTGAACCCTGCCTCTTCCTCAAGCAGACACTGGGTTACATGGCTCCCACATGATAGAAACACCACAGGATTTGTTTAGCTGTTTAACCTTTGACAATAAACTTGTCTAAGACTAGTCATGACACCACTAAAAACTAAAAACAGCTCCCAATGTCGTAGTAATGACACCCTTCAGATTTCTTGACTCCCTTCCTTCTCTGTCAATACTAGGCAGCTGCCTACATGGCTCAAATGTCCATTAAGTACGCACTCCGAACTCACAGCTCCTGCATGCTGCAACCAAACCTGAGTTGTCAGTCAGTCAACCAAATAAAATCAAAAAGATCATCATGGAGGTCCCAACAGACCAATAGTAACAACCCATTATTTCTGGAGCTTAGCTCATCAAATAGTAGTCAACCACCCAACCTGGATACTGTACATACATAGCATGTTCACAGCGGAAGACGTTTTAGTCACAAGTACTGGTGACTAGATACTCACAGGAAGAAAGCTGACACGCTGAACTGCTGAACGGAATATTCCATGCCTGCAAGGAAAGAAGAAAGACAATCATGAGAGAGAGGAGAGAAAGAGAGGAGAGAAAGAGCAAAAATGGAGCAGGTGAAGAGGATGATTCAGAGAGCTGAAGTTATGATTCAGAGGATGCCATCTTGCTGTGATTCAACGGATGATTTAACTGTGTGGGATGGATACTGGGAATGTACTGACAGACATGTAAATGTACAAAATGTATTGTTGGACTGAATCTTACTTGCAAGGTGTCTTGGGCACTGGCTTGTCTATCACATTGTATTGACAAGGTGAAAGGTCTATCTCCTAGAATAGACGCATTTCAGATTAAGACCCAGGATAAAGTAGTACAGTCCAAATATTACTTGGCAACATTTTCTTACATATCATAAGTTTTTGTCTAACCTTATTTGGGTTTATTGCAAAACATTCAGAAACAAATAGTTTCAAGTATCTGATATTTTTGGAAAAATTAATGTGACATTCAAACAATAATACACTCATACATTATGGATGTGTCGAGCATTCCATACACGCTTCCTTTTACCCTTCTCCCCCTCCACTTTCACCTCCTCCCTCAACACTACCCCTGAGCATCCTGCCAGCCCCTGTTTTACCCCACCTTGTCCCTAATGCCCAGGGTGTAGTTAAGGGGGCGAGGGCAGTTCTTGAAGGAGTAGCTGGTCTTGCGAAGGAGCGCTTCCTGGATGGAGTCTGTGAAGCTGTAGGCACCAGGCAGCAGCAGGTCTCCCTTACGCACATACAGCAGCTGAATCTCCCTTCCCCGAGCCTTGAAGCCATACGTCTTCCCCACCGGGTTCAGACTTGCCTCCTCAAGGAAGTCCCGGATGTGGTAGCTACCTGGGATGGGCGTGTCCTGGAGGGGAGACGGGTCAAAAAAGGAAAAGAAAGTGGGCCCAAGCGATTGGCTTGGGCCCACTGTCCATTGGCTGCGATATCAGCGATTACTATGGAACTGGATCCAGCTTGACGATAAAAAGGTATTTTGAAAGTGTTTGTGTTTGAAAGCACCATTTTGAGATTGTGAGGCTTTGTTTTGATCTACTTACTTTAAGCGTTCCCATCCACCAGCCTCCTCTGTCACACAGGTCTGGTTTGACATTGCCCTGCACATAAAAAGACATGGGTGTGACGTGTTGACCATGGAGATGGTGCAGCAATATTTGCTTTTCAAAATTAAGGCTACAACAGTGGGCAATACTGTCTTGTCTGTCCACACTTACATTGAGAAGGAGTACAGAGAAATGTCAAGTTTGTGTATGATGATGACACAAATTGAACAGTCACTTACCTTTTGGTCAGATCTATCATCTTCTTTTGTTATTTTGCTACCTTTGGATATGTTTTTAGTTTTCCCTGGGGCCATTTTCCTACACTCTAGCAGTCGACTGTTTGGAACGTCTACTGTTTGGACCCAGAGCTCCAGTTACAGACACACTCTATTGGCCTGTGACTGTTTCCACTAGCAACCTCACAATTGATCAATTTTTCAGCAAGCATCCAGTGTGTAGGTCTATATTTAGCCTTTGGTCAGATTCAGGTTGAACCTAGGTGGTCAGTTAGGAGATAATCACAATGTTTTATAGTTCAACAGTTGTAGGTTCCTTTATGATGACATACAGTGTATGTTTAGAATTCACAATTGTGTCAAAATCCCTATTCATGTATCACAATGGAAAGATGTCATGGTGTTTTGAATTATGGCATGGCTATCTATTGGTCATAATTTGTGAGACATGCAGCTCACAGCTGACTACATAACACGCCACCACAAATACTACAGTGATATTCTTCCTTTATCCCCAACATACAACTATCTAACATCTAAATCAGAAGATGTTTTTTTGTTGCATCATACACTACTTATAAATGTGTCATCCCATAAAATCATACACAAAACCATGTATGCTAACCAGTTGCCCTATACCATACATTACACTATTTTCTGAGTGATCCTCTGAAATGGGCCTACAGAAAGCACACCTCCCTCAAGTTCCTGTCTCTAGTGGCATATTAGTTGCTTCTATGGGTTCTTCTTCCCTCAGAAGGCAGCTGAGTGATGTAGATAGGTGCTGTTAAGCGCACACACTGTGAACTGGAACTAAAGACCATCATCCAGAGCCCACTGAGATCTCTCTCTGGGAGCAGTCCTGAAGGTTCTGCCAGGTTGCTAGGCTACATGGGAACTACAATCTTTGGAGGAAGGAATTGAGGTTGTTTACACTGTCAAGGAGGTGCTCCTTTGTGACCCTCTTCTGTTTAAGCAGATACTTGCAGAGAATACAGAGTGATTTAGTTATGTCATGATGACAATTTCTGACATCAGTCTACTTTTGTCCGTTTTTGACACTGATGGGGGGCCCGAGAATCATCTAAAATCAGATAAAACAACAGAGTTGTAAATGACTTCTATCAGAATAGTTTCACTGACATCTGAATGTAAACTTATGCCACTCACTGCTATCCTTTTGTCTGGCATACTTTCTAGCCTTGCATCGCTGTGCAATGTAAATGTGCCATCTGATAGTACTGACACAAAGAACTACCAGAGACAGGAATACAATACAGTCATTCTTCTAGTCTGCTGACTGGGCCCTGTTCCTGAATGACTTGCCAGTTTGACGGCAGGTCAGGCGGTTGGGCAGGAGGCTGGCACACAAAGGAACATGAGGCATGAAGGTGGTCAACAGTTAGCTTTATTTCATCATTCATCAAAATAACAAGTGTCTCTGCAAACTACTGTAACAAACTCAAATACTTAGAAATGGAGAAACTAAGTGGGTACAATACCATTTACGTCAATGATGTACAATAACCTGACACCTTTACCATAACCTGACTGGGGCTTACGCCAAGACAGCAAACTTTCTATCTGGTGCTGAGCCAATATGATCAGATATGTACCAGGTGGCACAGGGGCTGGACAGTAGAGGGAATCTAATGTCAAGTCCTATCGTGAGCACTTCAAAATAGAAACCTTTGATCCCACTCAGTGCTTTTATTTCAATGACAGTAATGGATTTGATCCGGGTTAAGCTGAAAGCTAGGAGGCATTGGCTTATGAACTTCAGTGCTTGGGAATTTGACAGGGTCACTTGAGTTAGGTAAACATCTTTCATGTGGATTTGTTTACAAGCAGAGCATGTTATCAAAAGGAAGATTCTCAATTTTAAAAAATGGGATCCATTACACTGAGTGGGCCGTCATAGCAGAGAAAAACAAGACAAATCTTCCAAATCTGGGTAAATTGTAAATTTTATTGGAAAACAAATATACAACTTGGAATGGATTATTTGAGGCATGACCGAAGGCCATAAAAAAAAAGAAAAAAGAAATGTGAGTAAAACATTAAAAAGCATAGTAAGATTAAAACAAAAGTTGTTTTCTGGTATAGAACAGCAGATACAAAAAGTTGTACGAGTACCTAGAAGATACACCCGTGTCATAATATTTCTTTTTTTTTTCGTTTTCGTTTTTTTTTTTTGCAGTAGTGCAATGCCAAGAGATTTCCATATATACTTTGTCCGTAGTCCATGCAGAGTTAACTTCTCCACATCTTTTCCATGCCAACGGTGTTGTCGAGTGACCACCAGCTGACAGGTCTCCAATGTCGCCACGCGTCGAGGGGGCTGAGCCGTCATGACGGGGAGGGTTCTAAGCTCTCCAGCCCCTGGGCCGCGACGGGCATCTGGTAGTACGAGCTCCCGTCACTCCAAAAACACGATGACAGCAAAAGAAAGGGACATGGGGACTCAAGAGCCTATGCAGTTTACATGCAGTTCCTTTGGACAGCAGGAGAAAGAGGACGAAGGGTGGGGGGGGCTATTAAGATTTTACAGATAAATTACAAGAAAAAAAAAAAGGCAAATTATTTATAAGAAAAATCTGTACAAGGCCTTCACTTCGCCGTCATCATTTGTACGAACTCTGCAAGGGAAGAGAGAACAAGCAGAGGTCAGTATGATCTCACACAATCTCAAAAAACTGGCCACCGTGATTTGCAAATCCCCATTAGAAACCTCTACCAACCTTCGTAGTTAACCTGGCCGTCTCCATCGATATCTGCTTCTCTGATCATCTCATCCACCTCCTCATCTGTCAGCTTCTCCCCGAGGTTTGTCATCACGTGACGCAGCTCAGCAGCGCTGATGTAACCGTTGCCGTCCTGCAGAGGACCCGTGTGGGCGTTAAGTGAGCAGCCAGCTGCCAAAATGAGCACACCTCAGAGGGGACCAGCAGAAAGGGAGGGGGGTGGGGTGCGGTACCTTGTCAAAGACACGGAACGCTTCTCTGATCTCCTCCTCGCTGTCTGTGTCCTTCATCTTCCTGGCCATCATGGTCAGGAACTCGGGGAAGTCTATCGTTCCGTTACCTGCAGGGAGAGGGGAGGGGCACAGGTTAGAAGAGCCTGTAGATGACCCATCTTCTAATAACGACATTGTGTCATCATGAAGCCCTGCTCACCGTCAGCGTCCACCTCGTTGATCATGTCCTGCAGCTCGGCCTCTGTGGGGTTCTGACCCAGCGAGCGCATGACGGTGCCCAGCTCTTTGGTGGTGATGGTTCCATCGCCGTCCTTGTCAAAGAGCGAGAACGCCTCTTTGAACTCTGCAGAGAAGATGCGGGAGAGTCAACTTACTCTAGGTTTGAATGAGTCACTTGACACCTTTTGAGGACCAAACCGCACAACGCCTGTGAGTCTAATCAACACCAGTATAAGCACCACAGAACTAGACTGTAGAGGAGCCATGAGGATGGAATAACAAGGTCCTGCAATCAAATCAGAATGCTCCTGTCCCAAGCCCACGTGGCATTCACATCAAGCTAACGCCCCCGATGCATTACAAAACTCATGACCCTAATGCTGTTTAATCACCCATGTTCCTGTGACAAACCCATCTGTAGTGACAAGTCAGTCCACATTTAATAAGTGCTCTGATTTTTGTATAAACAAGGATAGAATCTGTGGACAGTAAATGGGACAGAGAAGTCAGACAGCAGAATGAATGACAAGCTGCTGTGTGAGTAGGTGGCCAGGGGCCCTTGAGTAAAATGATGGACCCATCTGCAATGAGTAGTGGCATGCAGCAGCTTGTCCACATCACGAGAGCCCCAACAAGGCCTCCAGTTGGGCCTGGGTCATTAGCCGTGCAAGGGAACTTCCTTTCATCAAAAGAGGGGGGCTGCTTGGTAAATTATACCCTGCCCAAGTCAGGAAATCCCTTTTGCTAGTCAAGAACCCATAACCCAAATGACCATAGTGACAAGTGTCTTTACCCACAACTGTGGGAAGTGACCGCTACACTTACGGGGGAAAAACACATGGGGAAAAATTGCCATCAAGGGTGGAGTGGAAATGTGACTGTTGGTCATAACAAACCCTCTCCTAGAGCTGCTTGTTGTCAGCAAACAGTGAATGCTAAGGAACGTACAATCTGCCACTAAAGAACAGTCTAGGTAGCAGTCAGCAATTTGAAAGCTGAATACCAACTACACCCAAATTGAAACTTGGCAGCAACCCAATCACATTAAATTGAAAATGCCATGCCCTCATTAACTTTTGAAGTGAACCACAAATATTAAACTACAACCTGCCCTACTGTCATTTGGCACCCATCTTTAGATTAAGTGCCAAATAAATCATATCAGAACTACAATTAGACTTTGCTAATAAACACATTTATGACAAGGCCACACCCAGGGCAAAGGTCGCATCAGGCCAGGCTGTCAGGAAACCAAGTTATTCAAAAGACCAATAGAACTCCTCACTAGATGATTCGATCATTGCAATCATAAAAATGCAAAGCGTTTCCATGAGGGAGTCCTTTAGTGTTAGAACAGGCAGGTAACATCCTGGCCATTCGTCCCAGTTTTATGGCCAGAGGCTGTCCCAATGGAAGCCTTAAAAGGCGAAAATATAAATCCAATGCGAGAGGGGTGCGGGATCCATAAGGCCGGCCACGTGCCAGCGTAGGAGGCTGAGGAGCTCAATGCAACGATGTCTTACCGGCAATCTGCTCTTCTGTCAACTGATCAGCCTAGGGGAGAGGGAGACAAGGGGTTAGGGTTGATTAAACTACTTACAGAATATTGTTAAGTCTTTTACAAAACCATTTCAGGTAGTTCTTTACAAGCAATCGGATTATCCACAGACAAAACTGGGCAGCTGTTTAACGGACATTTCAGTAGGTTTGCTATCATCAAGACATCTTTAGAGCCTTTAAATTGATAATTATACGGTCTGCTGTCTTACTACAGTTGGTCAATGTTTGGGTCGCAATGAACGTCAGGGACTCATAAGTATAGCATTACAGTCATATGCAAGATTGTCAAAAACATTTACTTAGCCATCTTATTTGAAATCACTGAGGAATGACACATCGGCTACAAAGTCATAACGATGAGCTAGCGAGCGTTAGTTGACCCTGAATTTGGCGGTAAACGAATGCAAGCTAGCTACTGTACTATGCAATGAGGTAGCAACGAAAACGGCAACTTCAATCTGTTGAGTACTGCAGCCTACCAGTTGACTTCCGTAGTATTCCGAATAAAATGTACTGCGGTATTGTTCAGTAGCTAGCCAACCTTCTGGCGTCTGCGTTTATACTTAGTGGCACAACAATTTCCAACAAATATCAAAGCTAGCAATAATACCTCGACCGAGACTGGATTGGAAAGTTTCTATCGTCTCGATAGTAATACTGCGTGGCTGTATGGCATCACGGCAGACACTACCATGTAATTTAAGAGACAACGGTGAATATACCTAGCTAGCTAGATCTTCTAGATTGCGAGCAACAGTCCCCAGCACATGACCGTTCCCAACTGCTTAAAGCTCGCTAGCATTACAAGGTGTGGTCTGATTTGCAAAACTCGCTAAGCGAGTAGCGTACACAATCTTCACGGTTTGTGTTGCTAGGAGTCCGCGCCCGCGTAGTGCCAGGGGAGCTCATTTCAGCATGGCTAAAGTACTATGTCATCTTACTGGCTTAGTCAAGTTTACAGTTCCCCAGTATAAACTGTCTCGTTGCAAAAAGATGATATCTCTAATAACAGGTGCAAATGAATCACTCACCATTTCGATGAAAATGTAGCAACGGGATTACGATCGACACTCCGCAAGACACACACTGTGACAGAACTATAACCCCAAATGGCAACTGGCTGAATGCACCGACGAAGTACTTGACGCGCCTTTAACGGCTGCACTATAACTCCTCCTCCGTGTGTTATCCCTCCGCCAACTTCCTTTTTCCTCAATTAAAATAATAGACAGAAATGACATATTTTGAATAAATGGTACATGTTATGGCATACTAAATTAATAAACAGTGACTTTATTTCCTACAAATGAGAGTTAATTTCGTATTTAAATTAAAAACTGCACGTAGCAGGAGAACTAGATAA
The DNA here is from genome assembly GCF_038355195.1 of Osmerus mordax. Lineage (NCBI taxonomy): Eukaryota > Metazoa > Chordata > Actinopteri > Osmeriformes > Osmeridae > Osmerus > Osmerus mordax. The sequence goes on along the minus strand of NC_090054.1, from coordinate 15,520,835 downwards.
CTGCGGATATATAATTTCTGCTAGTGTGCGATAGGTCTTGCGCGGCACAAGACGTAGTTGGGTGAAATAGCTGTCTCTGATTGGTGTGTTTGTACCTGCAATGCGTCACTCCCTTGGTCTGCGCTGCCGCTGCATTCTAGTCCATAGAAATCGGAATTGCCCACTGGCATTGGACAAGAGTTCTTGTTCTGATGTGTTCTATGGACATTAGGCATAATCTTTTTGGATACAAAATAAGATAACTTCGATAGCCACCCAGTAGCAATGGGATTGCATTTATATAAGACATCAATAATTTTATTTGATAAAATCTACTATTATATATAATTAGCTCAATTTTCATGTAGCGCATGCTCCCTTTTATGTTCATAATTACACAAAAAAGCATTGTAAGAAAGACCCTAAAACATTTCTTCTATCGTTTTATGCAATACACGCAATGGAAGTATTTATGTGACACACACACAAATTATTAGGTCTGGCAAAACACACAATAGTGGGGAGATGTTTGTGTGTTCAGTAGACGTGACCGGGTCGGCAGCACCAATGCTGTCAGATGACGGTAGATTCTCAGGTCTAATTGCAGCGGTGGTGTGGATGGGAGTATCTGATAACCCGATTTCTTATGCTCGACTGCTCTCCTGTCTCCCCCATTGGCCACCTGTCTCTGGCCCTGTCCCATACAAGACACAAGGGCAGTATGGAAACTGTTAGTGTGAGGAGGAGGCAAAAAGCACAGAGAATGAAACGGAATGTCATGACTTTCCAGTTTTAGTGTCTCTTTAACAGGTGTCAGAAGTTCTGTGTAGTATTTTTAAAAGGAAAGCACGATATTATTGACAAATAAAAGTGAGTATTTTCTATTGGTTGTTGTGTTCTGTAACACACATGTATGATGATGCCAAAAAGAAATGGGACAAACTCCATATCATATTTCAACAACACCATACAGAACAGAAAACACCAAATAAAGGTGTTCTGGTTACAGAGCCTTGATTGTGGAAGTGTTGTGTGATCATGTGAGCAGCTCAGTTTCACTCTGGCTTTCCCATCTAATCTCAAACACACTGGAGTCTATTCACTAAAATCTGTTTTTCAGCAACAGGATTTTATTCACTCTGCAGATTATGTAACACTGGAGGAGACGCACAAAAACCTAAACCTGTCACAAGAGCGAGATAAGCTGGTGTGTATGAGCGAATGTAGGATGGCGTAATTACTTTTGTGTTTGTATGGAGTATATGGTATTTAGATTGCACTACAACAATAACAAAAGTGCATTACTGCACTACAGTAAACATGGCATCGCATCATCAAGTACCTTGTGGAATGTTCTGGAGTTCAAATTGAATCCCACTTGTGGGTACATCCAATTCAATTTTTGAGATGCGCTCATTCAATTGCAGAATCAACAAGATGGTTGATGACATGACCTTGGATGCTCTCCAGGTCTCAGGGGACTTGTTCCAGGTCAAAGGTGAATGTAGGTTAGAGGTTAATATAGATAGGTCTGACTGGAACCCTAGAAAAAAATGCGGTGGTCTATAAAACCTGAAACCAATCTCCAAGATGGAAGTCTAGAGGGATTTGGTCCCAACATGTCAAACTATATTTTGATAAATGATATGTTACATGTACTCTTTCATGATTGAATGTCCTTGTTTAAGTGTTGAGTTCATTGTTTGAGTGTATGTGTTTATCTGAGCATGTTCAATGCCGCACACACCTCTTTTAAGTTGATTTGTTTTAGCCCCACTTCTGAATGGTACATGTTAATATGTCGCTGCCCCAGAGAATGACAGAATGACACATGTTTGCCCCCTTCTCATCTCAGAATGTTCTCTGATCACTCTACCTTTGGTTCGTGTCATGGAGGGCCAAAGGTCAGGCTTAGGAGAGGCTGGGCCACAATCAGACTAAATGTATGTTGTGGTTTTTAAGTAAAGCTTGTAGCAGAAAATTAGGAACTACTTTACAGGTATAAGTGGCATGGAATGACTTCCCAGAGGTAAGAGCAGGTGACAAATATGAGAGGATGTTTACCTGTGTAACTGGAAGACATTGTCATCATTAATGGATGAGGCTTTGTAATGCACCTGGCAGCCTCACGCCAGACGGGAGGATCCTCTTTCATGGACGAGATGTGCTGTGTGTTTGGTATGGATGCGAATTAGTTTGAGAAAAAAAGTATTTTAGTGGTGTGTGTGTGTGTGTTTGTGTGTGTGTGGTAGCCATTATGGGTAGGTGTGGTTTCATGATACAATACAGTCGACATGTATTTTGTATGACTGCAAGCCATTTTGTCATAGATATGAACAATCTGTTTGGAGACTTCCTGATTGCCAGTGATATTCTCTACATAAGGTGGCCAAAGGTCTGCTCTAGTCAAAGTTAAAAATGAGCTTTGCACTCCCAGTGATTATGACTGGCAGCCTTTTATGGTTTTAGGAGGATGGGATAACAGCATTAACAGTGTAAGGTCCACCAACTGGCTGAAACCAATAACCTTGGCATCTCTACCTGTAACTGAACATTGGTTATGTTTCTCAAAATTAAATCACTCCAATGATGACTCCAATGACATTCTGATTCTGATTAATGGCTTCCAATCGGATCAGAGGATTTACATGGCCAGTATTCCCAAGCTATTTCAATCATGTTATAATGAAATGGATATACTGTGAGCAGGCTCGGTTGTTTCAATCCTGTCTCTCTCTGTTTGCCTCTGCCTGCCTCCTGCCTGCCTCCTGCCTGTGTGTATCTTTGTAGCCGGAGTCATCAGTTCTTTTATCGGAGGGGGATCAGAAGGACTCCGGCACTTACTATCTGTCAAATAGAATCCCTGCTGTTGATCTTAGCACTCTCCTGGCCTATCTCTCTCTGTCTCTCTCTCTCTCTTTCTCTCTTTTTCTCTCTCTCTCTCTTTCTCTCTCTCCTTTTCTCTCTCTCTTTTCTCTCTCTCTCTCTCTCTCTCTCTCTCTCTCTCTCTCTCTCTCTCTCTCTCTCTCTCTCTCTCTCACTCTCTCTCTCTCTCTCTCTCTCTCTCTCTCTCTCTCTCTCTCTCTCTCTCTCTCTCTTTGCCTCTCTCCCTCTCTCTCTTTCTCTCTTCTCGTCCCTCCCTCCCTCCCTCATTCTCTGGCTTGCCTCCAGGTGTCTGCTGCAGTCAGTGTGGAACTCTAGTTCAAACACTGCAGCCCTCAGCACCACAGGAAACCATGCCTGAGAGAATCTTCCAGAAGAATTACACCAAAGCTCTCTAGTAATTTTTCTCATCTCCCATTCATCCCTTTGTTGTCACATTCAATTTCATGAATTCCGTTTACGAGGTCTGCTCTGTGTATCAGCATTTCTGCTGCAGGTGTCAGAAGTGTTGCTTGCTGAGTCATTTATCCACCACTTTGACAACTGTCCTAAGAAGGCTCAGTGTAACTGTAGCATTACAACAAAATCTTTCGCTTGCCATGTTTATCATTTTCTACAGGATGAAAATAATCAGAAGTGAGGCACTGCAGAGGTAACCCATGCATGTTCGTGTGTATGTGTGTGTGCTATCCACAACCAGGAAGTAGGTTTCAGAGAGAGTGCATTGCAGTTTCCTGCCCTTGACCCTGCCTGGAGTGTGGTCCTTGCTCTCTGCAGTGCTGGGGACCTGCAAGGCTGTGCTGCACCCAAATGATCTCATCTTGCAGGGAGCACCGGCACAACTCCGCATCCTGTGGCCACTCTGGGATGAGGGCTGCAGAGCAGGTGTCTGCTGTGCGCTGCACCGCTTAACCCACTCACAAACAGTCTGATTGATCATACCTTGAAACTGGCATAAATGACTCCCTGCTGACACTCAGTGGCCAAATAGGGTATCACAGCACCTGGTGAAATAACATGATGAAGTACCCCAAATGCTGCTATCTGACTGATAGCTTTATGCATGGCACAGTAACCATATATCCACATAATACCATGAATTCAAACATAAATAGCAGAAAATACATTTTTAGTACATCATTGTATATCATTATATAATAATATAATTATTATGGTTCTAGGATATATATCCCTGGTGATTGACTGGTGATTAGGTGACTATACGGAGGAGCACAGACTCTGTCAGTTATTAACATTGCTGTAGTTATTTACTTTTCATTGCTAGTTTTTGCACCGTCAGAATGATGGAACACATTTGACATTACCGGTCCCTCATATTAAATAGTTAGTTAGTTACAGTTAAATGTATATAATATATACTGTATAGCATCATCCAACAATGACCAGCTACACAGGCAAACGTCCTCTTAAATTTTGAAATATATATTTTCATTATTATAAAAACACAAGACATTATTCAATTTAAAATAATAAGTTCTACAAGTGTGTGCATGTGTGCATTTCCATGTGTGTATGCACATTTGTGTGTGTTCAAAGACATGTTCCCTCTGTGTGTTATCGGCGGCGATAGTGTTTCTGGAATGCGAGGTTGTCTATGATGCGTGGGCTGCAGTGGCTGTTGTAGTGCAGCGCTGGGTCGTTGTAGTTGAACGGAGGAGGGTTGAACTGCTCCTGGGCATAATTGAGAGGCAACAAGTGGGGAATCCTGGATGGAAAAACAACAGCACCCCAATCAGAGACGTACAACAAGAGAGATCTAACACAATAAACAACATTCAATAGGTGGAGACTGAAACATGCTATTATGTCATACAGGATATAATCCAAACACATCCACACACAAGTATATACTGGGCATTGCGTTAAACCGTATCCTTAAGGCAACTGATATTCTAAAATCCTTTCATTCGGAGAGCCTAATCCCATGGTATTCTCTCCATAGGGTGAACATTAAGGGGGGTGGGGTGGATAAGGGGGATTAAGTCTCCCTGGATGACTAACACCTGGTCCCGATGCTGTACATCTGCAGCCTATAGAGACCCACTGGGGCCCACACACAAGCACACACACTTGCGAACACACGCACTCACGCATACACACATGCCAGATGGACTTCTGTTTAGCAGCAGAGGTCACTCATTGGTGACGTCATGCATCACACTGATGTGGGGGTGAACATGTACCGTTTCCTGTTGTTAGTCATTTGGTCCCATTGTCAAGCTCTCTTCGGGCGGACAGTAGGAGTTTAGAACCTACATCCTTCCGGTCCATCTGCAGTGCATGACTGTTAATGTAGTTTGTGCATGAATGAGCTGGTACTCACTCTCCAGTGATGGTCTTCTTGCGGGAACAGCAGAAGCAGGCCAGGGCTGCCAGGAGGAGGAGGAGGAGCAGTGGGATGCAAATGCCCAGGACCAGGCCCAGGATTAGGGGCGTGTTATCTTCTGCTCGCAGAGCCTCAGGGACTCCACTACTGTTCCCACCACTCTGATCTGGATTTAAAAAAAACACGCACACATCAAAATATCAAGCCTTCTCTGTGTGGATGTGGTTGTGTGTGCGTGTGGACGTGTACTGTTCGCGTTGAGACGGACCAAAAACGCAAGTCTTATCCACGTCGGTGGTTCCGTTGCACATGCACCTGTACCCTCCGTAGGTGTTGGCACAGACAGCAGGGAACTCGCACACCGCCTCCTTCGCCTGACACTCATCCAGGTCTGCGAGAGACAGACGAGATGGAGAGAGAGAGAGAAACCATGCCAGTAGGAAAGTGAGGACATTACCATCTTCACACCATACTGTTTACATGGGTTGTAAACCAGGGGGTCACTGTTGCACATAGACATCAACTTCCTGTTGTTTAAGTCATCTATCCTGTGTGTATGGTTGTGTGAGGCTGTTGTGCGTTGACTGTGGGGGTCTACCTCCGACGTCTGCTGTTTTGATGTCATAGTAGCTGCTGACGCGGGTCAGGTAGTCTCTGATGTACCAGTGTGGTGTGTCGCTGGACACGTTGATCCTGAACTCATTCAGACCATCCACCGGCCCTGGCCCCCGAGCCTTCATACTGGCGTTGTAGAACTTGTTCTGGAAGCCCATGGCCAGAATCTTCTCCAACTGCCGAGTGGGTCAGACATTAATCACTGACAGTGATTAATAGGAGTGGCTCAAGCTCCCCATTTTAGAGGGCACACGCGCTCTCTCTCACCTGGTTGAGCCCATCTGCTCCAGCCCTCTGGGTCTTCCAGCCCATGGACACGGTGAAGACATTAGACCCTGTCAATGACAACATCAACGACAAGGTCAACATGGTGACAGCAGAGCAGCCATGTCATTCGTGGTCATGCTGAGAGCACTGCAGGGCCAACATGGAGTCCTCACCTGGTGGATTAGCAGAGTCACCTGAAATGATAGAAACATATTGAATATAATATGTGTTTATTCGTATGGATCCCCCCAAAAATTCAACTACACCCCTAATAATGAATCCGGAATGTGTGGATCATGCATGTACGGATGTGTTTAGTGTGAATATTGTGTGTGTGTGTGACACAGCGAGGGCTAGATTAGCCCAGGTGACGGTGCAGTGTATCTACCACATCTGTCTGATTCCGGGGTGCTCTGGTAGCGGCAGGAGCATCTGACTGACCCGACCGTGTTCACACACTCATACTTGGCGCTGGGGCAGGCCGAGGGGTCCAGGCACTCATCAATGTCTACAGTCAACAAGAGGTTTGCCGCCGTGATTGAGACCCTCTATACAGTTGTGGTGTGGTTCATACATATTGACGTGTTCAGAAGAGTGTGTGGTTGTAGTTCAGGTTGTGGTGTTATACCTGTACAGTTAAGTCCGTCCCCTGTGTAGCCTGGCTTACACTTGCAGCTGTAGCTATACCCTTTGCTGGTGCAGTCGGACATCTTGTGGCAGGGGAAGGGGAAAGGTGGGAGGCAGAAGTCTGGGAAGGTGAAATAAAAGCATTCAAGAATAACAATGTGAACAAATCCCTAAGATCCTCAATAGTACTAAATTCAACCAAGAGTTTGACTTCACTGTAATTTTAAAACTAATATGTCTTTTATCATTTCAAAATCCATTCAGCAAGCAAAAACCGTTCACCCAAAACCCATTCACCCAAAACCCGTTCATCCAAAACCCATTCACCCAAAACCCATTCACCCAAAACCCATTCACCCAAAACCCATTCACCCAAAGCCCATTCACCCAAAGCACAAAACTCACTGACCGTTCACAAAGCATTTGTATCCTTGTTTGTCTTGGTAGACAGAGGGAGGGGGGCATTCTCCACAGGTGAACTGCTCAGGCCCAGGCTGGGACAGGCACTCCACCCCTGGGAAACAGGGATTTCCTCGACACACATCCATAATATCCCCACAGAACTTCCCACTGAAGCCCTTAGGGCACAGACACCCCACAACCTAGGATACCACAACACAAAGACGTTAACTATAGTAGTAGTTGCAGAATATAATTGATGTTCATATAGCCAAAAAAAAAAAAAAGAAATAGGATATACAAAATGTTATTGTGGGACTGTTGTGACATTCTCTGCCTGTTTTTACTGTTATGACAGTATTGGACTGTCGTTTTCACCTGGTATTTCCCCAACAGATGGTTCTCTGTGATGCTACTGTACTGGCAGGTGCCTCCGTTGAGGCAGTTGCACACCTGCAGGATGGGGGCGAAGTAGGAGCTGAACATGCCGTCGCTGACCCGGATGGTGAGGACCACGGGCTGGATGTTGAGGGGAGTCCAGGTGAGGTAGCCGTCACCTGCAGCCCAGGGCACAGGGGAAGAGGTCATCTATGAAGAGATGGTCGACTACGCTGTGTTAGAACGTAAGGAGGACAGATAGCGAGGGGGAGAGGGGGAGAGATCATGGGCTTGAATGCACGTTTGTGTACGTGAGTGTGCGTCTCACCAGTCCCTATAGAGGCTTGGGGTGGTCTGGGGAAGAGCAGGGAAAAGGACACAGGGTCCCTGTTGGCATCTTGAGCGACTATCTTCATGTTGACAGTGGAGTTGACCTTGCAGCGGATCACGGTGGGCTCTGTCACAATGGGTGGCATGTTCCCTATACACACCACAGAAGACCGACACATCACAAACATATCATAACTACAGCATATTTAATTGTTCAACACATCAAAATATATAATACTCGAGTTTATGTATGTCATTGCCTGTGATACCAATAAACCTTTCTTCTGCTCATGTGAGAGGAGGTTTTGCTCACCAAACACAAGAGCCAGGTTGTGGTACTGCTGCTCAGCCTGCAGGCTCTCCAGACCCAGGTCTGGGTTGTCCGATGCCAGGGTGTCGTGGACACACTGCATGCTTCCCTGGCAGCTTCTCCGCTGCTCCTCCAGCCTGTCAGGGCTCACCGCCAGCACCTGCTCTGTGGAGGCTGGCAGGAACGGGACCAGGGGAGGGATGGAGAACAGCAGGCTCTCTGGGACGGGGACGACCCCTGAGGAAACACGAGGGAAAGGGATTGAGCCAGGGATACCAGGGAATAGAAGTGGAATAGAAGGGGATAGAAGAATCAGACACATTCATCCTGTTCATTTCGAAGTAATTTTTTCGTTTTTCTATTTACAAAAAGGCCTTTGTTTGAGGCTTTATTTGTTTGAGGTTTTTCTGTGACCAGACAGGGTGTGCTGTAACAGGTCACTCACAGGACATCCCAAACACACGCAGGTTCGCCTCCGACGGTGGGTTGTTGTCAGGCGACGGGAGGAGCCTCCCGTTGGACATGAGGAAGTCGTCCGTGCGGTTGGAGCTCCACAGGCCCATCAGGCCCACGGTGCGGTTGTAGAAGGTCTGGGGAACCTCCACCAGGGCGGACAGCTGTCCCCCCACCCCCAGCCACACCACCACATGCAGACCCCCCGCATACACCGCAGCGCAGCGACTGACTGAGATGCATCGCACGGCGAAGCCATCCTCGCCCATGTGGACTACACCTGTGCAGGCAGTAGGGGGCGCTGTTAGAGCCGCATTGGGTAGAAGTAAACCATTGGCATGTGTGTATTGCGATCTGAGATTTAAATGATGTTAATTATATCATGTTAAGAACAGAGTGATACAATCCTGTTTTGTGTCAAGGCAAGGAGCCTGGATGTCATGTTTCTTTCATACCAATAGAGACGGGGACTTCCGCATCATCCACCAGGACCTTCAGCCCATCTCCTGACTGTGCAACTCTCCACTCAACCTGAACATACACACACGCACACACACACACACACACACATGGTCAGGAGGGGAATGAGACATTTTTGGAAATCAAATATTTAACAGACACACTCCTGCCTCCACAGCCCCCCCCCCCCCTGCACACATACACATTCACAATCAGACACACACTCACACACACGCTAACCTTTCCGATGCCCTGGTGAAAGGCAGCCAAGCGCACAAGTGCGGGGACCTGTCTGGCTTGTCCCTGGGTGTACAGCAGACCTGTCTCCCCCTGCAGGGTGAAGATGTTGGAGCCCTTGCTGGAGGAGATTCGAGTCAAAACAAACTCCCCCAGGGCCTTGAAGGAGTACTCTGTCCCATCGAAGGTGATGAAGTGGAGGGTACCGTACACCATGCCTGCAGGGCCAACACATACAGGATGAGGGATGTGTAAAGTCAGATTCATGCAGAACACACTCCATTGAGCGCCATGCACTATTTGTATGTGTACAGGCACAGACTATGAATTGTAAGACTGCATAAGTGATAGGAATATTTCAAGTAACAAGGTGTCCTGTGTATTGAATAGGCTAAATCAGGATTATGGTTATAGGTTAGGGTTACTATATATAGAGTTTTATAAATAGTCTCAAGGGTTATTTCGCGTAAGTCTTTTAGAGGTGATGTTTGGAAAGTTCTCACCTATGCCCTCTGTTGCCTTCTTAGCTAGGATGCTGCGGTCGGGGCTGAGCCAGCCGTAACCCTGGCAACGGTCCAGGGGTCTCTTGGCGAGGTAGAGGTGACAGAGGGGGGACTGGATGCAACACCACTGGAACGGAAGCAGGTCTTCATCTGCAAAAACAACAGCACACGTGTCTTAGTCTGTTCCGGGAACAACAGATGCACCCTCTGGAATGTGACAATGAATAACACAGCAATATGGCTCCATTACCCATGTGTGTCTGTGGAGAGGCCCCAGTGAAGTATCTCTCGCTGTACCCGCCTTGCAGCGGCCCCTGGAGGTCGTAAACGCACCTCTTCCCGGAGCCGTAGCGGTTGGACAGGATCGACTGGAACACTTGGCCCCCAACGCCCCCCCAGCGCAGCTCCCGGAGCTGCCTCACCTGGGCAGTCAGCTGATCGGGCAGCGTCTCCGGCCCGAACGCCAGGTCCTCCTGAGCCTGCGAGCGGGTACACGGGCAGGCCGATACCCTCTCGCTCCACAGGGCCGGGTCGGGCTCCTTCAGGGCCCACAACTGGCACTTCAGCTTGGGGTCCATGTTGTTCCCCTTGGGCCCCGTCAAGTCGTACACCAGCTGTCCTAGCTTGCCCACGTTGCCCATCACTGTCTGGGGTCTGTAGCGCCCCCCCGGGCCGAACAGGTTGTCTGGGGGGGACGGGACCTCGTTGCGGAATTGCTTACCCCCGTCTGTGTAGCCAGTGAGAGCGCTTTGGACCAGCCTCTGTCCAGGACCCCACTGCATCTCCCCGAAACGCAGCAGGGCAAAGGAGCGCTCGCCATCCGTGGTCAGGATGCACTGAAAGGTGTTGGTCTGCAAAACATACACAAGGTGTTACCACAACGCACAGGGTGTCGCCACCACAAAGACAAAAGGTTCTTCCTTTTTCACAGGAGGAAGTAAGGAAGCCGGTGTATTCTTCCTCTTAACACTTGAGGGACTCCCGTTACAGCTAACAAAAGCTGTTGAACTAGGACAGACACAAAAAACACCAAGCCCAGTTCAGGTCCACCCCCTCCTTAACCTCATTTTCTAACAGTAAGAAAGACACGCAGGTGTCCTTGTTTTTGACCAAAAGCCTTGAGAAGGACATTGCTGCCGCCCTGTCGGAGGGGAAGAGGAAGCCAGTGATCATTGCTGGAAGAAAAGATTTGATCTGTCTTTGAACCAGAGCACGCAATCTACTAGAGCCCTCACCTCAGAATCATTGATCTTCTGGTAAGACACAGACATGACATGATCCCAGGTGATCTTTAGGATCCAGGTAGGGATGTAGGCAGGTCTGTTTCTCTTCTCCTCAAACAGGCTCACGTCTTCCGCCGTGCGGTTGAAAACGATCTGGGAGTAGATGTCTGACATATTCAGTGTACTGTAGTCCTGAGGCAAAGACAGACAAAAACAGTGGAATAGGTTAATACCCAAATAAAAATAGCCAATGTCATAGTTAATATCCCTCCACCTTGCCCTCTCCCTGACCCCTCACCTGGTAGAGCAGCTTGCCTTTGCCTAGAGTAAGGTCAACATCGTCCCAGAATACCGCCAGCATGGAGCGGCCCTCGTTGCCACGAAATCCCTCAGGGAAGGGGACAGGCAGAAGGAGCTGCTCGTTCTCGGAGGCCATTTGGAACTGGATGAGTCCATTATCTGAGAACTGACCATCAGAGAGAGAGAGAGAGAGAAAGAGACAGAGTCAGAGAGAGCAGGAGAAAAATGAATGAGATAGTATTTCATGAGCCCATTGTTGTGTATAATTATACAGTATATATACTATATTGTGGTTTATATATTGGGTCCTGCTGGTGGACACTTACAAAGACCCTGTCATACAGCTTGCCCATGAAAGGGAAGCCAATAGGCGGGGTGATGTAGGGAGAGTTCCCATCTGCTATGGCGACCTTCACTCCCCAGTCTCCCACCTCTGGTCCAAACGGGTAAAGATCACTCTCTGTGGACAGAACAAACATTCAGTCACACAGCAGTATTAGGTCACAGCAGCAGGCTCTAACACAGCCATACATAGACCAAGATGAAAAACAAAAATGCTACTCTATGCCCTGTGTCAACGAGTTTCTGTCGTGTACTAATGTGTAGAGTACAGTAGTGCATGAAGTAACAGTTCACTCACTCACTCACTCACTCAATACAGTTAGGGAAAGTTAGATATCAGTAGCTGTCAGTGCTGTTCACTAGTAGTTCACTCTCTGTGCCTCTGCAAATTGCCCCTCTGGGACAAATAATGTGTTTGGAACTGAACTGAATTGAGGAGTGAAGGAGTAGCCCACCCTTCTTAGCCAGCTCCCTACAGACAGTGCTGTTAGAGGAACAGGAGCAGTTGAAGGAACCCGCCAGGTTCCTACACACGGTGTCAACAGGGCATGCCGAAGGCAACACACACTCATCCTGGTCCACACACCCCATTCGCCCCTGCCCTCTGCCAACGGTGGCAACCCAGTTTCTGCCACACTGACACTGGTACCCTCCCACAGAGTTGGAGCACGTGGCCTCGGGGTGGCACCCTCCGTTGTCCTGTTGGCACTCATCCAAGTCCACACACAGAGGCCCGATGCCCACTAAGCCTGGGTTACACACACACACAAAGGACCCGGGGGTGTTGTGGCAGCGGGCTCGAGGGTGGCAGGGAGAGGTCAGGACGGAGCACTCGTCCACATCCTCGCACCAGGAGCCGTTGCCCGCGTGGCCCAGAGGGCAGTGACACGAGAAGGAGCCCGGGGTGTTCCAACAGCGTGCCAGGGGGTCACACACCGCCGAACTGTTCGTACACTCGTCAGTGTCCACACACGCCCCGCCCTCCTCGTGGTACCCCCCTCTGCAGGAGCAATGGTACGCTCCGGGCAGGTTAGTGCACACCTGGTCGGCACGGCAAGTGGTATTGTCCAGACACTCGTCTATGTCTCCACAGCCCAGTCCCTTGGGGTGGTACCCGGGCAAGCACGGGCACAGGAAGGAACCCAGCGTGTTGTTACACGTGGAGTGGTCTGGGCACGGGCTGTCACCCGGGGATATACACTCATTCACATCCTGGCACTCTGCTCCACTCAGCACGAACCCCCTGTCACAGGGACAGCGGTAAGAGCCCGGGAGGTTGACACAAGTGGAGTGAGGCTGACAGTGGGAGGAGTTAGAAGACGTCGGCGAGGAGGAGTTCAACGAACACTCGTCCACATCCACACACTCCGTGTTGTTGCTCCAGAACCCGGGGTCACACACACAGTAGAAGGAGCCGACGGAGTTGACACAGGTCCCGTTGGTGCAGAGAGGGCCCAGTTGAGACGTAGAGCACTCATTGATGTCCTCACACTGGCCGTTCCTAGCAGAGAATCCCACCTTGCAGGGACAGCGGTAGCTACCGTAGGTGTTGACACACATACTGTTCTGTGGGCAGCTGGAGTTGAACAGGCATTCATCCACATCCTCACATTCATTGTTCCTGCTCCGGAATCCGTCCCAGCAGGCACAGATGAAGGAACCGGCCGTGTTCCGGCAGTCTGAGATGTTAGGGCACTTGGCTGGGCTTACCAAACACTCATCTATGTCCAAACACAGGGAGTTGTTGGCATGGTAACCCCGGTTACAGGGACAGTGGTAGCTTCCATTTATGTTGGTGCAGGTGCTGTTGTCAGGACAGGTAAAATTCCCCACCGCGCATTCGTCAACGTCCTGGCAGTGGGTCCCGTTTCCATGGTAACCGTCCCAGCAGTTGCAGTAGTAGGAGCCCTGGGTGTTGAGGCAGTCGGAGTACTCCGAGCATTGTGAAAGCCCTGTCACCAATGGGCTGCTCGCACACTCATCTGTGTCCCAGCAAACCGTCCCGTTGCCATGGTAGCCGTCCTGACATTGACAGTAGTAGGATCCATTGGAGGGGTGGCAAATGGCGTTAGGGTGGCACGCACGGCTGGCGTTGAAGCAAATGTTCTTGCTCACGCACACGCCCTCGTCATACGCCAGGCCGAGGATGCAGGTACAGGCGTACGAGCCGGGGCTGTTGTGGCACGTCATGTTCGCCGCACACGAGCCAGGCGACTGGCACTCATCGACATCCTCACAGACAAAGCCGTTTCCTTGGTAACCATTTTGGCACTGGCACAGGTAAGACCCGTTGGTGTTTCGACATTGGGCGAGCCGACTGCAGTTGTGGGGCTGGGTGGAGTTAAAGGCACACTCGTCCACATCCATGCACGTAAAGCCTGTGCCCTGAGAGCCCGGCGGGCACGTACAGTTGAAGGATCCTGGTGTGTTTAAGCAGCTGGCAACAGGGTGGCATCCTCCGTTTTTGTACTGGCATTCATCAATGTCTATAAGTCATCCAAAATGGCACAGTGTCAGGGAAACAGGCCCAAAGGACGGCTAAAACAAAACTCAGACAAAGACAGTCCACACAAAAAGCGGTACGACATTCCTGGAGGATGTGGATGTATGTGAATGTTAAAGGTAAGGTTCTCACCAGAGCAGTTCCTGCCATTGCCCGTGAAGCCACTCAGACAGAAGCAGAGGTGACCCCCCACCGTGTTCACACACTGGGCAAACTCACTGCACTCATCTTCTCCTGTCTCACACTCGTTCACGTCTGGGAGAAGGGAAAGAGGGATGAAGGGATGGAGCCAGAGAGAGAAAAGGCCAAGAAATGCAAAGAATCACTGTGTAGTCACAGGATCCAACAATGGGGATCCTAATCAAGTGGATCTAACTCGTATATAAATCCTACATCATGTCAACATGAGATGATGAGAAATACCAGTATGAACATGAAGGATCTAACTATCAAATGAGCTTAATAAGCATAGTGTAATGTGAAGTTAGCATTCGCTCTCAGTGAGTCAACGCTGACAAGATCTTGTCGTGACTAACTCACCAACACACATGGTGCCGTTCTGTTTGTAGCCAGGTTTGCAGACACAGGCGTAGGACCCTGGTTTATTCACACAGTCTGTATCATTCTGAGTGCACACTTTCTGCTGGCATTCATCTATGTCCGAGCATGTAAGCCCATCCCCCTCGAAGCCCGCGTCACACACGCACTGATACCCGACGGGTGAGAGGTGGCACAGCCCATGAGGGTGGCATGCGGGAAAGCACATGGGGCTGGGTGACACACAGGTCCGGTTCCTCGCCACTGTCCCATTCAGACAGGAACAGACGTAGGCTCCGGGGGAGTTGACACACTCGGAGAAGGAGGGACAGGTGGCATTGGAGAGGTCACACTCGTTGACATCCTGGCACGAGAAGCCATCCCCCCTGAAACCCGGCTGGCACGTGCAGGAGAAGTCCCCTGGCACGTTGGCACAGATCGCCCTTCGGTGGCACGTGCCGACGGCCGCGCACTCGTCCACGTCCTCGCACTTGGTGCCGTTCCCGGTGAAGCCCAGCTTGCACGTGCACGCATGCGAGCCGACCATGTTCAGACAGGTGGCGTTGACGTGGCACGGCTTGCCCGCCTTGCACTCGTCCACATCCGCGCAGTCCATGGTCGGCGTGGGCCGGGCAAAGCCGACCTTGCACCGGCACTGGAACGCCCCCTCCGTGTTGACACACATCTCGTTCACCCTGCAGGGGTTCGGCATCTGCTCGCACTCGTCGACGTCTCGGCACGTGGTCCGGTTGATCAAGGTGAAGCCTGCCGGACAGAGACAGGAGAAGGAGCCCCTGCTGTTAGCGCAGGTGGCTCCGTTCCTGCAGCCGCCGTTGTCCGCCAAACACTCGTTCACGTCGCTGCACTGCGTCACGCCGTCTCCACTGTAGCCCCGCTGGCAGCTGCAGTTGTACGTGCCAGGCAGGTTGAGGCAGAGGGCATTGGAGTGGCACTGCTGCGCCAAGGAGCATTCGTCCACGTCCGCGCAGTTGATGCCGTTGCCTGTGTACCCCGGGCGGCACTCGCAGGAGAAGGAGCCCGGGAAGTTGGCGCAGGCAGCGTACGGACTGCAGCGGCCGACGGCACACTCGTCCAGGTCGATGCACTCGGAAGCGTTGAAGACGTATCCCGTGCCACAGTCGCAGTAGTACGATCCGCCCGTGTTCACGCACTCGGCGGACGCCGGGCAGATGGCGGGCGCGAGGCACTCGTTGATGTCCGTGCAGGTCCTCCCATCTCCGAGGAAACCGCCTCGACACGAGCACTCATAGCTGCCTAACAAGTTGATACACACCGCGTTGGGGTGACAAGCATCCTGCCCGTTACACTCGTTAACATCAACACAGGTCTGTCCGTTCCCTAGGAATCCAGGAGAACAGGTACACTGGAAGGAGCCGACGGTGTTCACACAGCTTGCAAACAGGCTGCAGGTGTTGTCCGCACACTCGTCAATGTCCTGACACGTCTGTCCGTTGCTCTGGTAACCACTGCTGCAGATGCAGCGGTAGCTGCCCGGAAGGTTCTTACAGCCCTTGTAGCCAAGCGAGGCTGAACACACCCCTGGAGTCTCCGAACACTCGTCTATGTCCAGACACAGGTAGTTCCCGTTGCCTTTGTAGCCGTTGTTGCAGGTGCACACATAGGAGCCAGGGTTGTTGGCACAGGTGGCGTTCCAGTGGCATATGCCCCGCTGTGTGCATTCATCTATGTCGGCACACTGGAAACCGTTCCCCGTGAAGCCTCCTCTGCACCGGCAGCTGCGCCCGCCGTCCCGGTTGGTGCAGACGGCGTTGCCGTGGCAGCCCCCGTTCTCCGTCTCGCACTCGTTGATGTCCTGACACGTGACGCCGTCTCCTTGGTAGCCCTCCACGCAGACGCAGCTGTAGCTCCCCAGCGTGTTGTTGCAGCGGGCGTTGCCGTGGCAGCCGTGCAGGCCCATGGCGCACTCGTCGATGTCCGTGCACTGCAGCCCGTCGCCGTTGTAGCCGATGCGGCACACGCACATGAAGGTGTTGTCCTTGGTCTTGTGGCAGTCTGCGTTGACGTGACAGGGGCTGCCACGCGACGCACATTCAAGGGGGTCCGTAACTACAAGGAAAGAGTCGGTTATCAAACTGAGCTACTTGAATTCGAGTTAAAGAAGGTTGCCGTTTTATTTTTGGTCGACTCACATGCAGAGCCATGTCCCAGCACTGCACACAAACACCCCAGCCATAGCAGTGGTAACCTTTGAGAGAAGAAAAGTGCAAAAACACACACACACACACACTTCTGTTAAGGATATGTTACAGTCAAGGCACAGTTACAGTCACTGCATGGGAAAGTAGGTACGTCTGTTATTCTACAGTACTTATTGTTACTCCTCTGGAGTACAATCTCTATGATCTACAATCTTCTCTGGTTCCGTAACCCACTCCCATACTTAACAATGGCCAGGGGTCTACAGTTACCTTAACATATACCTTATTGAGTCAGTTCCCATTTTAGGTCAGTTATGAATGACTGAGTTTGAACTCAATTAAATCATTAACAGTTGCCAGGGGTCTACTGTTACAGTTACCTTAACATATACCTTATTAATCAGTTCCCATTTTAGGTCAGTTATGAATGACTGAGTTTGAACTCAATTAAATTATTAACAGTAAGAAATATATATTATTAGAATTTGAATGTTTAACACTATATGCTGTTTGGATATGCCAAAGATGATCCAAAGATGACATGGTAAACAACAACTTTTATAAAAGTTACCACATGCTGTGAGTTTTAGACACCCAATATATATAGTAAATTTGATATCAGCCTTGCCAGGACATCAATAGTAAATGTGAGCACATGCCCATTTTCTCGCATTAATTGGAGCGAAAATAATGTTTTTGAGCTTCATGTAATATTGTTGTTGTGGGCCCCAGTAAAACGGGTCTAGCAACGCCCATGTTGAGGTTCCATGCTAAATGTTAATCCTACCTCCAGGCCAGGCCTAGCCATTGTCTATGTGTGTGGAGAGGTAGGGCTGTGCATGTGCAATAGGTGTGGGGGTTGGTGCATCATTGTGGTAGAGCCCGTCTCCTTTAAATGCCATGGCCTCCCGTGAGCCTTCTCTACCCTAGTGTGGTAACCGGAGGTGAACTCCTCTGTCTCTCTGACAACAATTGCTACTAATACTACTAATACTTGCTACTAATACTAACAGTTATGTATGAGTTTTGTGTTGCATTCTCTGAGGTTTTATGTTGGATGTCACCGTTAATATTTGAGTAATGTTGAAGCCATGACATTGGTTGTAAAAAAGATTTAAGAAAAGGTCCATACAAATTAGGGGTGGGAATTTTTTGGTACCTCACGATTGGATTCTTGGGGTCATGAATCGATTAAAAATCGATTAACGATTTTTTGCGATCTTTTATCAACATTTTTTTGTATATATTACAAAAATGATCAAAAATAATACTAGCATTACAAAAAAAATTAAAAAACGATTTTTTACATTTGTGAATCGCTATAAGACTGAATCGCGATTCAAATGTGAATGGATTTTTTCCCCCACCCCTAATACAAATGCAATGTAATTTTATTTGAAACCCTTGGTAATATTCGATCACATTCCATCATCGTGTGTAATGTAGGTTGTATCCTGATTGTTTAGTCACATGGTCATGATTTAGATTAGACCATAGCAGAGGAATGGATCTCACATAGTCTTGTGTAAGTGCACTTAGAGAGCTTTAAAATACATCAGTCACTCCAATATTTAACCAAATGTTTGTGAAAACAACATGAGTTTGATGAAAACCAAACATATTCCACAAATTAGACTAATGAAGACTAAAGGGGAGGAAACTTGTAGAATGAAAAGGGATTTACAGTACACGTTTCTATTCTGTTTTTCCATCTTGAGGCTAATGTGTCAATACAGTCCCCCACAGTCACTGTGTTCATCCTTTAAATAAAGTTTGATTGAAATGAAATGAAGAAAGAAAAATGTCTAAATCAAATGATATCATAAAGAACTGACGTTGACGATAACACACTGTTCCACCGTGATATCTCATAGTCAATCACAGTCCAGCATCTAGTCAACTTGAGACACTGGAGTGTGACCAAAAAGCCAATGAAAGGTAGTCAGATCTCATAAGTCATGTTTTTTATAACTCACCGCATATTTCCCAGTCTTCTCTGAGGTCTAGGGGGCTTTCATTGGGGCTGGGGGTGAGGGTTCCCCACTGTGTCTGTCTCCAGATCCTTGTCTTCCTGTCTCGCTGTCCCGCTGTGTGAAGGTTCCAGCTGTCCTAAGCCAGGCAGTACCAGCTTTGCCGCCTGCTTCTGTTGTCTCTCCTTGGGGACACTATGGTCCACCGACCATACCTACAGTTTTGTGACACCTTAAACCGCTGAGAAGGGGAACACCCATATTTCTGTCTATTATGTATCTTCCTTCGCACAATACCCGGACGATGTCCTGGGGACATGGTTTGTCCTCCTCACTGTTGAAAACAGACAAGAGACTGATTCATCTGTGTGTTGCAGCACTAGTACTTAGTCAACTAAAGGGTGATTCTACACACTGATTACTGTATGACTACTAAAAACAAACAGAAAACAAACAGCAAACAAAAATACATGTTATGTATTTGTGAGGAAAGAACTATAAAACATAGGACATCTTCATAACCAAACTATCCTAACTCTACTGCACTAAGTGCACTTACAAGGTTTTCCCTCAACCCATTTAATAATTATGGTTGGCAATTATTTCGATTTTGATGAACAGTCCAGATCTAGATCAACAAATATAAATTAAAATCTGGATTGCCAGATTGATATGGTCGCTCATTAGTAGTCAGTTATTCACTATAGTTTCAGAAAGGAACAATTAGTTGTGGTAATTGGACCAATCAATGCGTAATCAAAACTGGTTAGATATCTTTGAAATACGTATTTATTATTGAACAAACAATTGAACACAGAAACAACCATCTTCAACACACAAACATAAGACAATAACACAAAAACATCTGGCCATGAATCAGATGGGATCAGAAGTAGTGTACGCCCAAACGGCATCTCACAAGTTCTGATGCCCCCACAATGGATTGATCACTATCTCAAGTGACCAACTTCACATCTGTTTCCATTATTAATCTAAACATGTCACCACAATGTCCACTGTCTGCACAGGTCAGAGGTGACATATGTTGGCTATCTCTTTATCAGAAAAGTTAAAGATGAAACTCTTTATTCTGTATAAAAATTATACTGTGTTCAGCATTCCTTGTCTGCAGATAAGAGAGCCCCCTTTCCTTATTACCCTGAGGGAAGGGTGAGCATTACACTAGAAGATGTTGGGGGTTTGTTTGTTTTAAGGAGATACTGTTTGACAAGGGCTAGATGGAGACCCGAGGTCTGGTGACCATTAGCTTGACACCTACAGTATAAGGAGGAGCTTTTACGAGACCAGGACCGAAGATTCTGCTATTGTGTTTCAACCAGGGTTGATAAAGCTTTCTTAACTTCTTCACCGACTGACTGTGCAATACTTGATAGATTAATATTTCTGACACTCTTCCCCTGAGATCAACCTCCCGTCCTTCCGACTCAGGAAACACTTTCCACAAGTGATGGCACAGTATATCACTAACTTCAATAAACCTTTATAACAGAATACAATGAAGTAGTATATGGTTAAACATTACTTTTCAAAACCTAATGGAATATATGAAATAATTCCATCACATGGCTCAACCTCTTTATCGTGCTATTAATCCAGTTAAACTCTAACTATTGAATTGCGATTCCTTGTACTTAGACTAACAAGCAGTGCAGTGACAAAGTAGAGGCTTTCTAGTTAATAAATACATCGCAAACCGGCACTGATAAGACAGGTGACAGGAAGGACAATGACCTGTCTGGGCTGTCAGCCCCCTCCACTGGTGAAACAGGGTAGTGCATATCCAAACAATCCATGCTTTATGGCATATCATAAAGATTATATTGTCTAGTAAACACCTATGTCTGAGATAATGTAATATTTCATATGAGATAAGGGAGGTTTATTGACTCCTATTGGGTAATTAAATCAGTCTGCTACCTGCGACTTAAAGCCTATGTCCTCTTGTGAATTGATCGATAGAGTGTATCTTCTGGGGCTGTAGAGTATGTGGTTGGTGTACTTTTGCAATTAACAATGGTGGACCAAATGTAACCATCAAATGGGAGGATGGCCCTTAGAGTCGACCCCTTTGATATTGGTAAACAAACTATTGATCTGACAGTTGATCTCATGGTTAGTTTTCCTCTGAGTCTAGTTGGTTCTCAGATGTCATTCAGTCTGAGCTTATTTGAATGCCTTACATAGCATTACAGTGTAGCTAATTACAATGTTAGCTTGTAAACGTAGGCTATAGTTCACGGGGAGCTATTTATCATATCGATGTGATATACATTTTAGAATGAGCTGTGGAATTTACCGAATGACACACGTAAACTGCAAACCTTTGACTCACACAATCAGTCATTCTCTGTTTTGGGGTTTCGGTCGTGGTGTTTTACAAACAGTACGTTGTTGTTTGTTGCTAATTAACACACCCCACCCTGAAGTCCAAATATGGCCATTGGCGGAAAAAAGGTGAGTCTAAGGAAATCGCTATACACCCCTCCCCCACCGCTTAAAGTAGAATGACGTAAAGGAACTGATTCTCTACCCGATTCAGATATAATTGGTAGGCCTATGATTTGCTTTCAGTTTAGGAAAAACAGCAAACCAGTCAGATTCGAATTGGTCAATAATTAACATTTTAAGTAAGCAGCCTTAACAGCAGCAACCGTAGGCCTATTGCTCACCTATTCGTTACACTCCTTGGTTACTGAACGAGATCTCATTTGAGTCTCTCGAAACTGGTTGGACGAGACCGCACCTGAGGGAAGAAAAAGGACGGTGGTGAAACTCAGGTGTTCATTCTAATCGGTGCTTTGTGCTGAACGGACACACAGCCAACGAAGATTTTTTTTCAATCGTTGATATTAAGGTTAACCCTACTTTTAATTATGAAGCTTTGGATTGCTGCTCTTCTCGTGGCTTCAGCAGTTGGAGCGTATGCGCAATGTCGTAAGTTTAAAAAAAAATATATATATGTTTAGAAAATATGTAATGTTCCTTAAGTCACACTATTTTCGATTGAAACACTAATGGGCCATGTTTCATTGTACTTTAGCCCAATTTTTGCACTTTCGTGATACTGTTTGGCTTAGTAATGATTGTGGTTTTTAGATTTTAGAGGGCATTTTTGAGGAAGTCATATGCAAGCCACCGCCTTTAATTGCCAATGAAACAAAAACACGACTAAATGGTTTTGAATCCATTATATTACCGTGTGTGTAATCATGATAAATCAGTTATCTGCCATGCAACAACTGTCGGTTTTATTGTTCGTTAGGCAAACTTCCTTGTTAGAAAAGCGGGAGTGGGGGTTGGGTACAAGAGAGGATTGGCTCCCAGTTGGTTGATCTCGGTATTTGGTGTAACCAACGCCCTGTTGAATACACCTGTTAGTCGGACGACACTCCTGTCCCATGAAAGGCTCTTTGCGATTTAAGCACTGTAAAGATGTCTAACTGTACAATTTCACATTTACAGCCCAATCATGTGAAAGTCTGAAGTGGGCAACCTGTGATGGACCCCCATGCCAGTGCACCATTATCTTTGGTGATGATGTGAAGCAACCTCTGACATGTGACAAATGTAAGTATGGTACTCTACTATGGAGGTACCAAACAGAAGATTAACCTTAAGCAATGTATATAGTGCCTAGGTTAGTTGCTGTTAAACGGTGGTGTCTTTTTTTTGTCTCGTTAGTGATTCCAAAGTGCTTCCTGATGAAGGCGGAGATGTACAGATCCAGGAAAGGCCTTTCCACCCGAACTGGAATTGGAGGAAAGCCTGTTGAGACTGCCTTTGTGGATAATGATGGCATTTATGATCCAGAATGTGAGAATGATGGGAAGTTCAAGGCAAAGCAGTGTAATAGCACAGAGGAGTGTTGGTGTGTCAACAGTGCTGGTGTCCGCAGAAGTGACAAGGGGGACAAGGACATTAAGTGTGAGAAGCTGGTTGAGACCTAGTGAGTAGTGTACTTTCTCAGAACTTCGTAAATCGATCTGTGGCTTTGGCCAGATGACACGTTTGAATTTTGCCATCACTTCAAATAAAACCCTTGTTATTCATTTCCTCAGTTGGATTCGTCTGCAGCTGAAGCACAAGGAAGTGTCCACTAGCGTCGACAAAGATCAGCTAAAGAGGCATGTACTACAGCTGTCAATGGTCAAAACCATACCCTTTTACATCTATGCCAGTTTGTTTGTAAATACTTTACATCTAATGACATCTTCCCTGTGTAGTGCCATTGGCACAGCCATCCAGAATCGCTACAAGTTTGATAAGAACCTTGTGGAGGACATTAAGGTGAGTCATATCAAAAAAGATTTCCTTATCTACCCCATATTATTCTGCATGGATGTTTGTGTGTGTGTATACTAAAAACATTTGTCTTCTTAGTATGACCCAGAGGCGCGTCTGATTGTGGTCGATGTGAAAAAGAATAAGGGAGAGCGCGGCACAGACATGGCTGGCTTGGCTTACTACATGGAGAAGGATGTACGTACAACGCAGCTGCTATCTTACCCCGCGCAATCACTGTTTCGCCATTTGCCCTCAAGGTTGTGGAGGAGTGCGTTCACCATTTTTGTCTTTCCCACTTCCAGGTGAAGGTCCTGCCTCTGTTCAAGGATCAGACCAAGTTTGAGCCAGTGGTGAATGGCCAGAAGCTGGAGATTGAGAACATCCTGGTGTACTACGTGGATGAGGAGGCCCCCACCTTCACCATGAAGAGGCTGACCGCGGGAGTCATTGCCGTCATCGTGGTGGTCATCCTGGCCGTGCTCGCCGGTCTGCTGGTCCTGGTGAGTGGAGTTGACTGGTTTTGAACCTGGGTCATTTTGTGTGTGTATACACGTTTCTAGTTGGGTCCAGTGTTTCTAGATGTGTTGTCATGATCCTGATGGTTTTTTCCCTTTCCTCCAGTTCTTTGCCAGGAGACGGGAGCAGCAGAAGTACAGCAAGGCTGATGTGAGTGTTCAGACACATGGACTTCATTCATTAATCCTTTTTTTTCTGGAAATGAGTCACTGTTTGAGGTGTAAACCAGTTTTGCTGACATTTGCTGCCTTTTTGTTTTTCAGCATAGGGAGATGGACGCCATTCAGACTACTAACTAACCAAGCTGTGCAAGCAGGTTCTTTGCTGGAAAATGAAATTGATTTGCTTCTTGTATATTGCTTTTGATGCTTGCTTATTTGTATGGTGTATGCCATTTTTAAAATTTGATACGGTTACCAACCAGCAGATTTATTTATAAATGGTTGATCCTGTGCATGTCTTTTTAATGCCGAAATATCGCTTACATTTTACTAGTCATCAACTAGATTAAGAGTCTTGGATTGTACAGTTTCTTTGTTCTGTTGGATTATTTTTAATAAAAGTTGTTTTAAAATAAGCATGTCCTTATTTTTATTCAGTCAGTTGATTGGTCCCTGATGGTGAGTTGCACAACCAATGGATGATTGCCCTTGAAAATGACAGATCTTTTTGGTTAGGGTTGTGTTGATGGAAAAGTACTGTGTCGAATCTGGGTGGGTGGGGTAACACAAAACTGGTGAACTATGCATAGTGTGATGAAGCCAAGATGACTTTGTGCTAGGTCAGCCAATATGGGACACATTTCTTTTGTGACTGTCTCGTACAATGTGATTCTTAACTTGCACTTCTGTTTTGAAGGGATATATTTATACTTTTTCAAGCCTTAGTAAAACAGTTTCCCACAGATGTCTAGAAACGGGAAGCCCAGAGATTGTTGACCCATCAGTGTTGGATCTATACTTCTGATAACCTGTGTTAACACTACAACAATACTATGCACTCTAGGGAGTGTTTTATTTAGTTTCCACTAACACTTGAGGTCTCTGTCCCATAAGTCAAACTGGCTGGAAGTGTATTTGTAAGTTACAAAGGTAAGTTTTGTGCAACCTGTATGCTGATTTCACCTCGTGGGTTTTTGCGAAAATGCCCTGTATTCTGAACATAAGGCTTTGGCATTTCTGCATGTTTGCTTTTCCATTTTAACTTATGAATATTTATTGAGTTGTATTGTATACATCTCATTGCTAACGCAAGAAACAAATCAAGTAGTTACGAGCCATAGGGTTTTCTGTCCAGTTGACTAGACTTGTGTTGGTACCATGACAACACCTGTTTGGAAGCGGAAACTTTCACAAGGCGGCTGAAACTTTCATGTCCAACCTGTTTCTCAGGTTTACGTCTGTGCTGTGTTCCCTACTGAGCTATGCTGCTTCTACCCTGTAGGCTCACCTCAACTGGATAGTAACCAGTGTTTACTACAAAATGGAGGTCAAAGGAGATAAGCTGATGGAATGATAGTTATTTTAAGTGTGAGAGAGAACCCCAAAGGCAATTTATCAACTGAAGAACCAAGAGGAAGACTCAAGAAGCATCCCCAGTTGTATTTTATACAGTCGTATACATGTTATTTTATCATCAAGAAGACTATTGAACACTGCTTTTTCAAACTCCTGTTTATGGAATGCTGTATATTTGTTCTTTTGAAGACCGGACACTAGTGAGTGAAGCAGTAAATTGATTCTTATCGAATTCCAAAATTCGAATGATGTTTTTCTTTCACTCAGTGCATTACGTTTCTTGTTGTTGGTTTTACCTGAACTGAAATGACACAAACCAATGCTATGCTCTATTACGCCACTCTTCGTAAAACCCCTCTGGCTCAGACTTGTTTGGGCAGGTGTAGTGTGTCATCCCTTCCCCCCCTCACCATACCTGGAACTAGGTGTGTCAGTCCCCGGAGTTTCATACCTCCATCGTTTCTATGCATGGTTTCAGAACGTCAGTCACAGAGTAACCAATCAGCACAGGAGGACAGGTAAGTATGTCAGTAATGTTGTGAGTAAAGGTAGATATTAAGGGATGCATTCTTTTTGTGTTAATGTTGTTGTTCCTTTTGGTTAGGTCGAGTCATCTGTCTCCTTGTCCGCTTGTGTAACCGAATCAAATACAAGATTCCTGTGTGAACATATCTGAAAGATGACAACGTTACAACTGTCTTTTCTTCATTGGGATTTTCTTTGTCTGTTTAGAACAGAACTAAAAAGGGTTTAAGTTTTCCAAAGTCATTTAATTAAACATATGTTAATGAAAACTGCAAATATGTTTACATGAAGGTCTTTCAATACAATATAATTCAAAATAAATACAGTACCAAATACAATACCTAACACTTCTAAAACCGTTCTTAAAGATATTTGAGAACTACCAGTATAACATGACTCATTCTTAGGTAAAGGGTAATGTGGTGGTATCATCCTTTAATCCAGGTCAAATCCCTCCTCCACACACCCAACCTTCCTGTCTCTTGCCCAAACACGCCACCTACGCTTTTGTCACATGTTCTGTCTCCCTCTTGCCCCCCTGCTCCACCCCTCTTCTCTCCCCTGAAACAAAGCCTTCTAGCTATCCTCACTGTAAAAATCTAATTTCCATACTGGAAATGGTTCAGTGCCCCCAGGGTATTCAGTAACCAAGAAGGACCAGTGCCTGACCAGCTCTTTAATACCAACGTCTTTCCCAACACACCCAAGTGAACCAATACTCTGCTTTCATTTATCTCTGCCCATTAATGTGCAAGATAAACAGGCCCAACTCTCTAGTAAATACTCATACTCGACTTCCTTAAGGGAGAGCACAGCAGTCATTTTAGGAGCTTTTTAAAATAAAGTTACATACACAACCTTTTTGTAATCGTAGAACATAAAAAGCTATTTAAAGGCACGTCAACTTTGTGAATGGCATCTGGCTAGCAACTTTAGAAGCATTTTAAAACATAAAAAAACATCCAAAAAAACACATAGATTAATTTAAACTACAGAGGATCGTGGAGCCTGAAGCGTAAGGTATTTAATAAATAACTGACATTTCTCTTTGGTATTGGTATTTGACTTTGGTAGATATTTGGTATCTGTGTGAGTCAAAAGGTCATTTCTCACAGGCTACGGCACAGTGATATAAATCATTACACTGGAGTTTGTCAGTTCCTAGTCATGTGACCAAGGTTGCTTTCCATTCCAGGAAGTTGTCAGCCACCACCCTATCCATACATCCTATGTAAAGAGAATACAGGGGAAGAAACTTCTAGAATGGGAGTCAGGTGGCTGAGCGGTTAGGGAAGCGGGCTTGTAATCAGAAGGTTGCCAGTTCGATTCCCGGCCGTGCCAGATGACGTTGTGTCCTTGGGCAAGACACTTCACCCTACTTGCCTCGGGGAGAATGTCCCTGTACTTACTGTAAGTCGCTCTGGATAAGAGCGTCTGCTAAATGTAAATGTAGAATGGAATACGCCCAGTACCATGTATTTTGAACAGCCCCAGTCATGTCAGGTGTAGCTGTCCATCCAGCCTGAAGGGGGGGGGGGGGGGGGGGGGGTGCTCACAGCAGAGTAGGAGCCTTACTGGGTCGGCCCATTGCTGGAGGTGATTTGCTCCTGAGCTCCTTGCTTTTGAGATTGACAGGCTGAGCCACCAGTAAGGCTGGGGCAGAGAGATGGTGGGCGGCGGCTTTCTGCTGATGGGCACTGTTAATGTAGCTGGCAATGAGGAGGGTAATCTCTCTGATCTGCCAAACAGAAGCACTTCATATAAATATGCAAATATTGATGAGCACACAATGAGACTGAGCCTCTAAAATAGAGAATAGGGAAATAATGTGAAACTGTGTTTGAGTCTTTACATGTAACCTAAACCTGAAAGTGTGTAAAACTGTATGTTGGTCAGCTGAAACACACACCTTGGAAGTAACCATGGTAAACAGGTGCTTCTCTGTGGGCTTGTCTTTGGTAGCGTTGCTGCCGATACTCTGACCCACCACCAGCATGAAGTCCTGCCTACATCCTCCAAACGTCATCAAGTTCTTATAGGAGTGGGACACCAGTAGTTTCTACACAGACAGACAGACAGACATGATGCGAGACAAGTCTTGTTGAGCTCAAGCAGAACCCCCAGGCAGCTATGAGGTTGTATCACATGGATCTGTGGTCCAGACAGAAAAACTTACAATAGAGTTGTGCTCCAGCACGCTGATACCATCCTCATGCACAGCCAGCCACACCCTGGCTCCCTGCTCTGGATATGGGCTGATGGACTGTGGAGTACAGAGGCAGGAATAAAGAGATGTAGAGATGTAGATAGATAGAGAGAGAGAGAGAGAGAGAGAGGAAGGAATGTGAATCCTATTCCACAAATACCCTACATAACCACTTTTGAGTTGCTTGTTGTTGTGATGGGAGAAAATGTAACCATTAACTTGCATTCACACATGCACAAATGCACACACACCTCTGCCTCGAATAGCTTGGCTCCAAAGAAGGGCCACTTCCTGGCCACAGTCAGGTAGATCCTAACACACTCAGATGAACTCCGACCCCTGAGGGAGGCCCAGCGGGTTGACAGGCGCTGGCGCAGCTGTCTGATGGACGGAGGGAGAGAGGGAGAGAGGGAGAGGGAGGGAGGGAGAAAGAGAGAGGGAGGGAGGGAAGGAGGGAGCGAGGGAGATGTGTGGGAAGTCCAAAAATGATTGGTTAGATTATCACAATGGTGGGAAATACTGTATGTGTCAACATTAAACTGAAAGTCACCATGTTTCAACATGTTTTACCTGAGCTGATCCTCTGTGGAGGTCCTACGGTAATGTCTGGGGTAGAACCGCTCAAGAACCTGTTTGAGAGTCTGAGTAGACTTTGTCTGGGCAGAGCTGGGGTTGGTCGGGGTGGAGAAGGGACGCTCAAAGTCTCCAAATTCCACCTCAGTGACACAACAAAGAGAAAAGGTATCTTGAGGAATAACGACTCCGTAACAAACTGACTTCACAGGACCACCCAACACAATTAAACTCATAAGAGAAAAGAGTCCATGTTCTCTGGTAGACCTGTGCAAGCAGGGCAGACATCTCCAGAGCCAGCTCCTTGTTGACAGGAAAGTGTCCAGCAATGATGGCCTCGTTGGCCTGGAAGGCCAGGAGGAGTCTCTCCCTCTCCGACTCCCCCCTCACCTGGAGAGAGAAATACAGCCTGCACCCAGGCAGCGAGACAGGCAGACAAAGAGACAGTCAGACAAGAACCAAACAGGGCCATAGTAGGAATGTACTGTGTGGGCCATGAGGACTTCCTTTATGCACTTTTTCTATGTACGTCACTGAATGCATAACATTTGAATGTCAATAACACGTTTGTATTTGAAGTTAGTGGGAATCCTTGGAGCTCATTGCTTAATTTGCAATATTTGAAGGCAGTTCAAATATGAATACCCACCTGTTCTTGTCAGTGAGGCGAACAGTCCTGGTATTCTCAGACTTGCCAGTGTGCTGCTCCTTGGCAGCTTGCTCCCACTTGGAGATGATATCACATATCTTCAAGATGAGGAAAGCAAATGGAAAGCACATTACTATATGTTTGTGGGCACAGAAAAATGTGTGTGAGCGTGAGTGCGCTTAAACAAATGAATCAGGCTAACCTTGATGCCCCCCTGTAGACAGTGCTCCAGCTCTCGTCCAGTAGGGTCGTCCGTGTAGAGGCTGAATCCTGATTGGCTAGTTTTCCTCATGCCCGTGTCCTGGTTGAGTCGACACTGGAACTCCTCCACCGTGGTAGAGGCATCAAAACCCACCACCTGAGGGGACAAACATTCTCTGGAGGTCCAGTATGTCCATGCTATCATCATCCCACTCTGGCATGACTGAGTAGCTGTGTGTGTGTGGGGGGGGGGACGTGCATGAGTGTGTGTGGTGAGTGAGACTGTGTGTGTGGCGGTCTCTACCTGGTAAGTGTTATTGAGGAAGTGGACAGGCACACTGAAGGGCAGCGAGTGGTGGTAGGGGTTCCTGAGGAGAATTGACAGGATCTCCATACGAGACGCCCTGGCCTGCCTCTCTCCCTTCTGCTGCGTCCGCTCGACCGACCGCTGGCAGTAGATGGCGTACTTCCCTGCCTCCGTCCTGCCCGACACCACAGAGAAAAGGAGGGGAGAGTCCAGTCAAAGCAGAGTCAAACACAGGGCCGACTCTGTGAGAGCCTATGGTAACTGGAGCAGGTGGGGATTTGCGTGAATGTGCAGAGGTTTAGGGTGGTGCATGTTTACCTGGAGTCTCCATGTCTTTTCAGATGACCCTGCAGCAACCACAGGAAGGTGTGCTGTGGCAGAAACAGTCCAACACACAAGGCTAGGAACTGCCAGCCCTGGTAAACACCACACACACACACAGACACACACACACACCCACACACATACGCAGTTACTTCTAGAGTACTACAGTAACATCGTGCAGAACATTTAAATGGACAAATACTGCCATCTTGGGGCCACAGTGTGTACCTGCAGGGGTCCGGACTGCCCTTGGGGCTGTCTCTTACGCGTCTGTTTGATGAGCTGACAGAATAACTCATTCTGAAGCTCAGGGTGGGTCAGACACACCTGCAAAGCACTCTGGGCCAGGGAGACGTGGTAGTCGATGGCCGGGGCATCGATGGCCACATTGATAAAGAGCTGGCACGTCTGGAAAAGTCCGAGAAAGAGATACGGGGATGAAGAGTGACTGTGTGTCTGTGTGTGTGTGTGTCTGTGTGTGTGTGTGTCTGTCTGTGTGTCTGTGTGTGTGTGTGTACCGGACAGTGGTCAAACCTTGAAGAGTTTGATGGCCTCTGTCTGCAGGGCCTGAGAGGGCAGCGTGGTGAGGGGAGAGGACAGCCCCTCCTTACTGAAACACAGCATGGGATGCCTCCAGATCTGAGAGTCTGACAGAGAGAGAGAGAGAGAGAGAGAGGGAGAGAGAGAGAGAAAGAGAGAGAGAGAGAGAGAGGGAGAGAGAGAGAGAGAGAGAGAAGGAGAGAGAGGGAGAGAGAGAGAGAGAGAGAGAGAGAGAGAGAGGGAGAGGGAGAGAGAGAGAAAGAAAGAGACAGAGAGAGAGAGAGATAGAGAGAAACAGAAAGAAAGAGAAAGAAAGAGAGAGAAAGAAAGAGACAGAGAGAGAGATAGAGAGAGAGAGAGTGAAGGGAGAGGATAAGGTGAGGGGTCAGGAGCATACTCACTCGACACTGACTGTGAAGAGGACTCAGGTCGAAACACTCACTTGGATCTCCGTCCAGATTGAACAGTTTGCCAACCAGCTGCTCAAACTCTGTGCCCACGCTGCCCACTGTGGTGCCCGCTGCCACTGACAGGTGGTACAGCCAGGCCTCCTAAACATCCCGCCACAGAGGAAACACCCGTATCGGTACACAGTGTAGTCAAGCAGTTCATCCACATATTCCGTATTGCCATTTTCGGTTACCTTCTCGTGCCGCGATTCGATGAGAAGGTAGGTGGGGCCTTGCTCTTGGGGATGGACAGCAATGGTGTAGGGTGTGGGCTGTAAGCCCCGCCCACATGACTCTTCGTCAGAGTCACGTGACCTGTCGACTTCCTCCACTCTTGCCTCCCACAACTTGATCTGACCCAGGGGGAACTGAGGACACACACAAAAAAACATTAGACGCAAACACACACACTTGAGAGTTGAGAAGCAGCCTATCTTGGTGCAGTCCGTACCTTGTCTTCCTGGTTCCTGAAGTAGTAGAGTGTTTTACCGAGGAGGGCGCACCACACTCGCTTGGAGTAGCCATGCTTCACCTGGAATATTGACAAACATCTTCAATGAACCCATATTCACACTCTGGATCTCAAACGTCAAGTCAGTGGGCACATTGAGGCCGGTGCAAATATGTACAGTCATGGTATGAGACAACGTGGGGTAGGAGTGTGTGTGTGTGTGTGTGTACCTTGAGCAGCATGCCCTTCATGCCAGGCCGTATCTCAGGCTGAGTGAACAGTGGGCTGGCAGCCTTGACTCTCAGCACACTCTGCAGAACCCTCAACCACTCCTCCAGGAGGTTAGGGGAGTCGGCCTTCAGGTAGTACACACGCTTCCCTGTCACAATCTGACACACACACGCAAACACACACACACACACGCAGTAGTCATGAGTACAGAGTATTTGGTTGGATTCTATCATGGATATCTATGTATACACTATGGCTCAGAATTAAGATATCTTAACACACACACACAGTACCTGTAGAACTTGTTTCCCGTCTCCGCGGGCGATGCTACTGGTGCCGTTGACCTCCACCTGACCTTGAGGTCGCCTGATGACATCGCTCTGGGAAAACCCATCACACAGATTCGTTGAGCAAGTGATACTATAAGTCAAAACCAGGACTGTATTGTAGTTTATTAGGTCAAACTGACAGGTGACTTGTAGTACAGCAGTTCTCCATCTTTGAGGACAAACCAACGTCTCTTCCAGGTCTTTTTCCAGGTCTTCACCATCTTCAGAAGGTATCCAGACTTCTCCATAGACTCCTATAGCACACAAGTTTATGTCTGTGTAAATAACCACTGGCTCACTTACTTCATTAATTGTGATTAACAACCAGCTACGTAGCTAACTAGATCGCTTCTGTGGTGGTTCGAACATCTCCTGATAGGAAATGGAAGAGAATGATAGTGTGTGTGTGTGTATATGTACGTGTGTGTGTGTATATGTACGTGTGTGTGTATACGTGTGTGTGTGTTTGAGTGTTCTTACACTCTTGCCGTTGTCGCTGGTGGAGGAGCAGGTCTTGGGGAACTTGGTCTCGGGCTCAGAGCAGTCTGTGTCAGTGGAGTAGGCATCAGGGGGGATGGCGTAGTCACTCTCTGATGTCATCGATGACATGGACACAGCTGGAGTGGACATGGAGGAGACACACCAGGTATACAGTACAGTCCATGGGAGGCGTTACATTTAGGCATGTGTGTGTGCGTCCAAGGTTATCTGTCTGTGAGAGGTCAGGGAGTCAGGTGGCTGAGCGGTCAGGGATAGTAATCAGAAGGTTGCCGGTTCGATTCCCGGCATTGCTAAATGACGTTGTGTCCTTGGGCAAGGCACTTCACCCTACTTCGGGGGAATGTCCCTGTACTTACTGTAAGTCGCCCTGGATAAGAGCGTCTACTAAATGACTAAATGTAAATGTGTGTTTATGTGTGTGCTGCCTACCCCTCTTGAGGGAGCAGGGGCTGCTGGGGCGGCCATCTTTGCGGGAGCTGGAGCCGGAGGTGTGGGAGCTGCAGACCGAGCCCTCCTCCTCTCCTGAACTGGACGACTCCTCCGAGCTGGACGACTCCTCGGAGAACGCACTGCTGCTCAGCAGAGTGGCCTTCTGTAGGAGCACAAACACCCTCTGTCACAGTCTCTTTCTCTCTCTCTCTCTCTCTCTCTCTCTCTCTCTCTCTCTCTCTCTCTCTCTCTCTCTCACACACACACACACACAGACACTACCTACCCCCTTCAGAGTTGTGTAAACAGGTGTGGTCATGTTCTTATAGATGAGGGATGTGTAGAGCACGAAGGCAGGGTATGATGACTGGAGGGAGGGGTCTGGAACAGAGAGGACACCTCCATCAGCCAAGCACAGAGCTCTCTCTCTCTCTCAGGGCTGGTGGTGAGAAAGGGAGTTGAGCAAGTGTGTCTGTAACTCACCTTTGCTAGCAGGGTCTGTGCTTGAGGTCTCTGACAGTCTGATTCCAGACTTGGCCACGGCGTATATCCTGCTCTCCTAAAGGAGCAGGGCATTTATATGAGAACATGTCCAGAGACTGTATATAGGAGCTGGTATGACAGCAACGCAGGTCGGTTTCCACAGGGGTGCCCTGGCTGTACTTACCCAGGAGGGGAACCTGTGGAGAGGGGGGGTGGGGGGCTTGCTCCCTGGCAAGGTGGACAGAGAGTCAGGGCTCTCTGGAGGCTCATCCGTGTCAGTGGTGGGCGAGGCTGGCAAGGCGGGTGAGGTTGGCAAGGTGGCCGGCTGTTGCTGCATTTCTTTCCCCAACTCCATGCCAGCCTCCTGATCCAGGTCTGTCTCCTGGGGCCGCAGGGGGCGGAGCATGCTGATGGCGTTGCGCGTGCGCCCGTGCGCCGCTTCCGTGCTGACGGGCGGTTGGCTGAGGTGACGTTTCGCCAGGGCGACGCTCATCACCCCGAATCCCGCCGGCGTGCGCAGGCGCGGCTGTTTAGGCGAGGCGGGGGTGTCCCTGGGGTCCTGCAGCGGGGTGGGTCGCTTGGGGGTGAGGCTGGGGCTGGGGGTGTTGGCTTCGCTCGAGGACGAGGAGGAGTCCAACCTCTGGGACTGGAAGCGTTTGTTGAGCTCCTCGGAGGAGCAGTCCTCCAGCTTGGCCCCCCTGACCTCCTCCCTGTCCCCCAGCCCCCCCTCGCTGGACCCCGCCAGGCTGAAGCGAGGCCGGTCCGTCCGCTGCATGTCGTCGTCAAACAGGGAGCTGCTGTCGTCACTGGCCGTGAGGTAGGTCTCGCTGCCCGGGCGGCTGTACGCCAGCGCAGAGTCCACGTCCTCGCACGGCCCTCCCTCGCCCTCCGACGCGGCGCTGGAGAGGATGGAGGACACGCGGCGGGAGTCGGGACGCCCGGCGCCCTCACACACACGCTGGTCATCCAGGGGGGGGTCTGAGGGGCGTGGCTGGGCTGCTCTCTGGACACCATTCTCTGGGGAGGAGGTCTGCATTCTACTCTGGTCTGGGGAGAAAAACAACACAACCTGATGATATAGTGCATTTTTGATCACATATTATCAAATATATTACTGATGGCCATTGGTATATCATTCACCCTTATACAGTGAACTGCCATACGGTCAGTAATGGGGATGAGATATCCAGACTCTGCCATGATGACCGTGCCGGGTCTCACCTGCCCCCTCGGCCTCCCCCTCGGGCTGGGTGCTTAGGGTCCGCTGGGCCGGCTCTGGTCCCGTCAGCACCTGGGGGCTCTTCCCCCTCACCTGGAAACAGCCGAAGGTCAGGCTGCTGAGGCGCTGGGCCTCCCCGGGCCGGGCCGGGCTGCTTCCTGCTCGCTGCTGCTCCACCACTGGGAACACACACACACACACACTGTGTACACACGTATATGCATTGATTCATACAAAGCTAGATGAACTACATGTCTGGTAGGACTAGATGTCTGCTCGAAGTAGCTGTTTGGGGGTGTGTGTGTGTGCATATGTTTGTGTGTATGTGGGTGTGGGTGTTAGTGGGTGTTGCTTCTCCTTACCTCGCACCTGTTTCTGTAGCTCCTGGAGCTGAGCTTCTTGATGCTGGTTGGTCTCTCTGAGCGCGGCACTCTCCACCTCAAACTAGGGACAACACACACGTCATGATACACAGGAACACACACACACACACACTCGTCGTGTTCACCTACAGTACACCCTGACTCCTGTTCCCTACCTCCGACAGTTTGAGCATCACCCACTCCTTGATCCTGGCAGCTTTCTCCTCCACAGTCTTAGCATCCTGCAGGCGGATCTGTTTCTGTAGAGGCACAAGTGAACGTCACAAGATGAACGCATCCTTAACCCTACCTTCCTCCACTCCATTCAACAAGATTGAATCAGAATCTCTATTGTTAACTGCATTTACATCTACGTATATAGAACATAGATATTTATAAACTGTCTACTGTATCTGTTTTACTGACATTCGTTTCTTATTGGCTCTCTATTTGCTGCCCCCTAGTGTCAGGAGGTCAGAATGGGTGATCGGTGCCCATACCTGGTCCTCCAGCTGCTGTTCCATCAGGCTGATGACCTCCTCTTTCTCCTGCAGGAGACACTGGAGCTCCTGACAGCGCCTGAACAGACGCAGCTCTGAGTCACCTGACTGACCTTCCGGAGCCTTCAGCTTCTCCTCCATCCACTGTAACTGAGAGACACACACACACACATTTGCTAACGCCCAACCAGAGCCGACACACGTGAACACACACACACACATGCATGCTGACGGGCACGTGCAAACACCCACACAAACACACTTTACCTGCTGGTGTGCTTTAAAGGCCCGCTTCTCAGCATCGATCACCTGAGTCTCCAGCTGCTGGATCTGTGTGTGAGAGAGACCAGATGGAACCAGGACATGAGGTTCCACACACACTCCATCCTCAGGCCATGCCTTTTTCTTGTCTAGAACTGTGTGACCTCAATTGAATCCTTCACTCTGTCTTCCTTCCCCTCCTGCTCCTCCCCCCTCCTCTTCCTCCTGCTCCCCCTTCCTGTTCCTCCTCCTCCTCTTGCTCCTCCTCCTTCTCCTCCAGCTCCTTCTCTGAGTCCAAACACACCGGCAGAATGTTTACTCAGTCAGAGAGGTGAAATATCCAGCTCGACTCTGGCTAATACCACCAAATAAAGACTAGTGGAGAGTTGTGTTTGCTCGACATAGTGAGAGTGCCTTTCCAGATAACACTGCACAAGTTCTTAAATGGGCACAGCACACAGTTGCCCAGCAACCAAAAAGATGTAAAGTTCCCTGCGAAAGCTAAACTATAACCGACAGACTGTTTGTCTTGCTTATACCATTAGCGTGTGGAGTACAAAGCACTAGTCTTTTTTTTTTTTACTCTACAACAGCAATCATTGAGACCCCCCCCTCCCCCGCACCCTCACCCCCACCCCTCCTGCTAACACGGTTGGTGATGGTAGCAGTTATCCACAGGCCACAGTGTGTGGACGTGAAGGTGAACTGGAGTCCTGTGTCAAAAGGCACAGCGGCTCCTTTGTGTTGGCTGATCAGAGGGAACTCTGGGAAAGCTGTCGGGACCGTGTGAAACCCGGCAGGATATTAGCAGTGGAGAGCCGCTCTGTTGACACACTGCTACGCCACGTCTAGCCGACCAACACGGCTTGCACCGCGCTGCTTTGTCACGCCTGCTGTGCGCATGCACACACACGTGTACACACGGACACACACATGGACACACACACTCGGCGGGAGGGGAATAGGGAAGATAACTTTTACGAGGTGAATTCCTCTCAAATTCCTCAGCTCACAGCGGCGGAAGTGGCAGGGAACCGTCTGCTGAGTAAATGTTTCAGCGAGCCTGGAGCCCTGTGAAACCGAGGGCCAGATCACACTCTGGACCTGTGCTGACCTCTGGAGCCCTGTTCGACCCAACACACACACACACACACACACACACACTAAACCTGTATTCTGGACAGCATATATCGCTATAGGGTCATGACTGAAGAAGAGAGAGATCTGGTTCTAGAGAAGTTATTGGACTGGACTCTGTGTCCTGGCTCTGGAGCTGTCCACCAATGTGTTCCCCTTTAGTTCCAGAGACCAGATGTACAAAGCCCTGCCCAGTCTAGCCCAGCCTGTCTGAACTGATCCAGGCCAGCCAGCCCAGTCTGGCCCAGCCAGGCAAGAAGTAATTGTTGATCCTTTTATGGACAAAGGGATGGCAAGTAATCCATATGAAGTCAATCAATGGTATGTGTAACAGTGTGTGTGTCTCACATGTAACTGTGGAATGTGTGTGTGTGTATCACACGTGATTGAGGTGCAGGCAGAGAAGTGTTTTTGTACCTTTTAGTAGTCTTGGGTCTCGTTAAACCTTTTAAAAGCCCAGCTAGAAAGACACACATACGAAAACACTGTGGCCTAACCCCTCCCAGACGGACTGCAGGGTGTGTTCTGATCAAACACACCCATGACACTGGTAAATAAGTCCCAAACAGACATACACAGATGGACATTTGCAGAACGCTTTTCTCCGGAAAGCATTCTGCAGAGCCTATGGTCTTCCACAAATGAGTAACCACAGCTTTCTCTCAATACACAGATATAGCATAGAGCAGAGAACTGAACCATAATTACAGACCATATAGAGTGTAGCTGGAGAGAAGACACAGCAACAACACACTGCGCTCAGGGCGGACCCTCTGCGTGTGTATGCGCATCTGTGTTTGTCTAGTCATGTACAATACATGTGAGTGCATACAGGTGTGTGTGTGTCGGTAATCCATCTCACTTTACAGCTTGTGTATTCTGTGCAGTACTGAAGGGCTTGTTATTGATAGTAACTTGGGTTTACAATGTGGTCATCTGTTTTTGCTAGCAGGGAACTGTTACCAGTTCCCTGAAATACAAACACACATACACACAGCCCCTCCCAACCACCATCAAATGTCTTCACAACGCTAACACAGCTCTGCCACCAAATGGCTCACAGCACAGGACCTCGAAACTCACAACCTGTCCCTGTAACCTCTCGCATCATTCCACAAGCCCACATCTCAACAAGCCCCCTGCTTCGATCCACAACTCCAGTTAGCCTCCCATTCCTGAAATTCCTAGCCTGCCTCGTTGTGGCCAGCAACCCCCCTCTCCTTCTCTCCCTCCGTCCCTCCTCTCCGCCTCTTCCTCTCTCTCTCCCTCCATCCAAAGTTGGCTAACCAACTCACAAAGACTGCCCCTGTACACCAGCCATAGAGTTATTGGCTAGTTAGCTACATTAGCTAAAACACCACAGATTAGCGTTGATATTAGAGGAAGCAAACGTTAATACCTTATGATAGTCACTAGCTATTATTCGGTGTCTCAAGTTAGTCCATACAGTAAGCTCTTAGACACTTGAGAAACTGCTGAGTGGGGGGATTGTGCGTATGTGCCGATCTTGTACTGTGACCCTCACCTTGGGCTTGGTGATTAGCCCAAACACAGAACCCCTTTGAGGAGACCCCTCAACACACACACACACAAATTACACACACACATGCAGTTTCTGTCACGAGGAGGAGAAGGGAGCAAAAGTTATAAACGTAGGTGGAATTCTGTGAGCAGATGTAGCCGATAATGGGCCAGCCACCAAATCAGAAGCATATGTTAGTGAAGCACCACAGGGGGCAGTAGTGAGGCTTACTGATGATACAAACCTGGCTTTCCTGTGTGTATGTGTGTATGTGAGTGTGTGCGTGTGTGTGTGAGAACGTGTGTATAAATATTTGAGGAAACAAAATCTGACAATTACTCCACATCAACATCAACGAGGTAAACAATCGAGGAGGCCAGCGAATGTAATTGACATGTCGTGTCAGGGACACCGTGGGCCCATGTGACCAGTGATCCCCGACAGGAGGCCGCCGCCCCCCCACACAAATGTGGAATCAATCAGGGAGTGCCAGGCAGGAAGAGAGGAAGAACTCCGAAACAGAGCACACGTCTCCACCCCAACTGTGGTTTCTGGCTTTGAAACGATGCACTCTGTGTGTGTGTTTGTGTGTGCTCTATAAAAAGGGGTGAAATGTGTCTGTTAAGCCCCCAAGACCTCAGTCCCTCTTCCTGTTGCTCATGCTCCATAAGGTCCCACTGTACAGGGGGGAGGGACTAAGGTCGAAATCTATCAGGTCCAGTTCACTCTGGGATGGGAGGGAAGGATGAGAATAAAAACAGAATGAGAAAGAGAGAGGGAGAGCGAGAGCTAGGGCGACTACATTTAAAGAGGAGGGGAGCAGAGGCAGTGCACCATCCTGGGAAAATCAAGCTTACACATAGCTCCTTTGTCTGTGGTAGTGAGACTGAGGTCTATGGTCCAGTGTTCTTGCTGACTGGCTCTGCAGCCGGAACCAACGCCCTCCTGGCCCTGCATCGCTCCCTCTACCCCGGGGCGCCCCAGTGGCTCACAGGGCAGAGCGCGTACCGTATGGGCTGAGGGCTTACCGCAGGCAGGGGCCAGGGTTCGATTATGGCCTGGGCAATTTCCTACATGTCATCCCCTCTCTCGCTCCTTGCCTTTCCTGTCTACCTCTAATTGTCCGTATCCAATAAAGCAGTCAAATTTCCCCCAAACTATATATACTCACTGTGTATATATATCCCTCCCTCTACCCCAAACGCCCAGAGCCCTACAATGTTACGAGGAGAGGGATCCTTTGAGCCATGGATAAAGTGTGGAGTAAAGGAGAGTGATAATTAAGGGAAAGAGATAAAGAGTGGAGAACGATATTCCGGAAAAAAAGGTATCTGCATCGTGCCAAACATGGAAAAGTGTAGGCTGCACTCTGTTTCTCCCCTTCTCTCTCTGGATTCCAGCTCACTTCCTGTGCGACACACACTCTCTGTTTACAAACCCAGGAATTTCCTCCCCAGGGCCACTAAATGATTACATGGCCATTTATTTCTATTCCCCCCCCCATCTCGGTCTCTCTCTCTCTCTTTCTCTCTCTCACTCTCTCTTTCTCCATCAGTCTACATCCCTCCTTCAACACCTTTCTAGGTTTTTCCCTATTCTCTTGCTTAGTCATCCAAAGTTTCGAGGCCGTTCTGACCTCCACACAGCGCTCATTCTTCATCATGGGATCCATCGTGATTCATACAGTAATCCTTACTTGACTAAAACACACTTTACCACATCTCTACAATACAAGCACAAAGAACAATGTATTGAAAACCAATCCCAGTCTTATTATGGAACTGCTTTATCGCCTGGTAAGGGAGGTTATTCTCACGTGAAATAGTGGACACCCACCCACTGCCCACTCAGCAAACCAGCCCACCACAGTGAATCATCACTTACACCTCTCCCACGCACTCTCTATCTCTCTCACTCTCTCTCTCACAGACACGCACCCACACACACACACACAGACAGAGATTAAGGGAGATTCTTTGCAGCATACGTGAGCCCCCACACACCGAGGGCGCTGTTTAAAACAACAGTTGAGCTGACGCACAGGGAGTCCAGAGGCTGGAACAACAACAACACTGGAGCCTGCATGTCCAGCTCATGACCTCAGAGCAGTAGGAGGTCCACTTCGTTAGGGGGTCAGGGGTCGGGACCAGAGATGAAGACGTACTCTGTTTGTGTGTGTTTGACAGGGTCCTAACGGTTGAGGATATGAGGGATGAAAAGGATCTCCTCCTGCTTATTGAAAGGAGCAGTTTCCCTTCACTACAGCCTCCTCGGCCCAGGGTTGAAGTTGATGCAGCGTGGTGGGGAAGGATACAAAGAAATGAATGATGGGTTTCATGACAATGCTGTAGAGCAATTGTGTTTTCAGTCACATATAGTGGCAATAAAATAAAACATTTCTCCCAAAAAGCTAATCATCCACACTAAACATCCATGAAACCATAAAAACACATTTCTTGGACAAATTGTTTGGGTGTCCAACAGAACTTTGTACTTCAGTGAAGTTGGGTGTGTGTATCCCAGCATGCCATGCGTGGTGGAGCCTTGTGGTCAGGCTTCTGTTTACATTAACCTCTAATCAGAACTCCCTCGAGAAAGTCCTCAGATCTAGGCCAGTGGACTACAGGGCCCAGCCCCTCCTCCTTCCAGAAAGCCCAGGACTGGGGCTGGAACTCTCCGATTCTCACTCTCTTCCTCTCTGTCTCTTTGACTATCTCTCTTCCTTCCACCTCGGTATCCCTCTCCTTTCTATCTCTTCTCTTTCCCTCTCTCGCTCTCTCTTTCACACACACACACACACACACACACACACACACACACACACACACACACACACACACACACACACACACACACACACATACATACAGTACAAACACACATCTTAAAAGAGCCCGACATACCCCATAACCCGTCATAACCTAGATAGGGAGATACCTCCCCCCAACCCATTCATAGAGAGATGCCTTGCAATCCCCATGTTCAACATAGTGGAGAGAAAGACACAGAGAGAGAAAATAGGCCACAAAAGAAACACACAAATAGCTTTACTGATTGACCTTTAACCGAAGCTGATCCTTAGTTTCTGCTTGAAAGGCTGTCTGACTGACATTAATGCAGATGGTGGTTAATTTCAGATCAAGCGCCACAAGAGAGAAGAGAGGAAGCTGGTGAGGCATTGTGGGAGGAAACCACATAACGCCACATCTTTGTCCTGTTACAAACGAGAGACTCTTTTAGCTCACTCAGCAAGAGATAAGCTATGAAGTGGTCAGTTAAATGCCCATGAAACAGAACTAGACTCTGTCTGAACTGTAGAAGTCGTAATGGGGACTACTTCCATGTTTAATGTCGATTTTTTTCTTTAAAGGCTTCTAAAGGCTTTATAGAGGATGAGAAGACATATGGTACCTTGTCCGCTGTGAGCTCTCGTATCTTGATGATCTGCACGCGGAACTTCATGAGCAGGGTCTCCAGAACGAAACACTTCTCCTTCCAGTCTTCCTGTCCCATGGTGTCCTCCCCCTCCGCCATGGTGCCTGACCCAGACCCCGACACCTCCAGCCTCTGGGGACACAATGCAGAGCCTTTGGAACATAACACAACATGTTATGCCTGATAAAATCAGCCATATTAATTCCATCAGTATCGTCCCTCGCATGCGAGCAACCCTAATGAAAGCCCTCTCCCTGCCCTACATTATAACATCTATGAGATCATGCAGCGGACAATGACTAAACACTTGGATTCTCTGTCTTAAAAGTCATTTGAAAGATGAGTGGAAGAGAAGGGAAATGAGAAAAACATGGAGCAGAGACGGACAGGCTGCCATGTCGACACAGAGAAGTAGTTGTTTTACATCGGTTTTCCCCTCAAGCACCTGAAACGTTCCAGGGCCGGACCAAGCTGTGCGCACTAGACTGGGCAGAGGGCAGCACTACAGCTCGCCAAACAGAACACACGACACCTCAAAAACACACCTCCAACTGATGGACTGCCATCACATTTTCCATTATGAGCCCATGTTTATCATGAGTAACATGTTAATAGGGAGAAACAGAGACAGAGAGCGAGGGAAAGAGAGAGAAACAGAGAGAGAGAGCTTTCATACTGTCATAAACTCTCATTAAGGTCCTGGCTTCTAAACAAAGCAAAACATGTGCAGAGGGCTGTAAACTAGCTTCCACTGGCTGTTTTGCATTGTTTGTTTGCTGTGGTAAACAATGACTAAGGCTAGAGTCTGCTTCAAAAGAAACAAGTTGACACAACAAATCACAACAAAGAGAAAAAAATGACATTTCAGAAATGGAATATTACGTGGTGCCAACATATCTTTGCTTTTATAGAACAATGGCGTTCTGTCTCATATCTTTATTATACCTAATGACTACCCCTGGCCCCCAGCCCTCAGGTTGATAATGCTATTTATTCTAATAAAACCCCACAAAGCTCCAGACTCCAATAGTTTCCTGATGTTGGTCTCCCCATCACCTTCTTACCTGTTGGGGCCTCCTTCTGTCACTAACCATAACCCTTACTCATACTAGACCGTTACCCCCCCGCTCCTCAGTTCTCCCTCTCTCTCCTTCACTCATCATCTTGAACTCCCTTTTACTCTCTGTCCATGACTCCTTCGCTTAATCTACCGCCCTCCTTTGTCCTCCAGCACGTGTGATGAT
The DNA here is from genome assembly GCF_038355195.1 of Osmerus mordax. Taxonomy (NCBI): domain Eukaryota; kingdom Metazoa; phylum Chordata; class Actinopteri; order Osmeriformes; family Osmeridae; genus Osmerus; species Osmerus mordax. The sequence continues at coordinate 15,477,777 of NC_090054.1, read as the reverse complement.
GATGAGGGGATGAGAGGGGTGGACCCTCACCCTCGACCCCTGGGAAAGGGAGGATAGCTGTCTCTCTATCTACACAAGCATCCTGTGAGCCTAACCAGAGTAGGCAGAAGACAAGTGTGAGTTGTAGAAGGGTGGGGGTGGTTTTAGTCGGTTACTTAGTCCACAGTTGATGATGTAGTACTACTGTATGTGTACATATAATGAGGTGGTGTTTATATACGTCACTAGGAGATTTATTATGTTTATCTTAACCCAATTGACTATTCATTTAGCTGGTCTGATTGAACAATATCAACATCATGTTGATAATGTGTTCGTTCTTCTCAACAGTCAGCCTATATTTTCCAACCAGACATAATCAGATGCTTAAATCAAATGATACAACTTAGATCTACAGAATTCAAAAAACGTATTCGTTGTTTTAGCATTCAACAATTACAATATCATTATAACTAAATCTGAATATTTCATGCTGGCTCTCAAAACGAAACTTAACAATTTTAACTGCTTGCCATTCTTTATAGGAAACAAAAACAACTCAATCTGAATGTCAGTCAGATTTATATCTCCCTCCAGAGAAAAAGGGCATCAATATCCCATATACATCCTGGACTTACCCTTCAAATGGTTGACAAAAGACAGCTGAGACAGGAATCTTACACCATTTCAGTAACAATGTCCATGTTGCTCTTAATACTCCTGTCGTATTATCCTAATTATGGAATAAAATCGAGGAATTTTCTCTTCTCCAAAAGTTTTCATTTCACTCCACACTCTGGCAAAGTTGAAAGAGGGCTTGCTCGAGGGCGTAGTTCTCCACAACTTCATCCAATCAAATGCGTGAAGGGCGTGGCAATGTAAATTTAGAATCGCGCTGACTTTCTGAAATCGACATACCTTTTAACCAATCAAAAGGGATCAAATATACGGTTGTGGAAACAGTCCAATCAAATCAAATTAGAGGCGGGTTACGATATTCTCCGGAATTGACGTTACACACGTGTAGCATGGATGTTAGCAATCTGTAGTAATAAACATCTGACACAATTCAATAACTGATGTTATCAAGTAATCGTTGTTATTGTGCATGTTCATCAGAGTGCAACCTTAACTTGAAGTTACGTAAAATCCTGGTAAGTGCCTTTCCTGCAGCAGTGGACCACGTTGCATGCATCATTCACAGCAAGCTAATGTTAGCTAGTGGGCTAACCGAACGAGAACAGTACTGTACTGGACCGCAACTGTACTCTACTGTCGGTTACTGCAAATACTAACCATAACTTGTGAAAGTGGAATATATTTAATTCGTTCGTATGTTTAGCTCGTAAGAAAGTGCAGTGGAATATGCATGTGTTTGCGTGGGTCTGTACCGAGAGAGAGAGAGAGAGAGAGAGAGAGAGAGAGAGAGAGAGAGGAAATGAGTGAGAGTAAGTATCGTTTCCATACGGGGTACAGGTATGGATGTCCTGAGATGTAGTTAGTAAAGCCTCAGTGAGGTCGCCTCTAATTACATCTTTGGTTGTCATGTGCCAGGGCAGTCATGGTGGTCAAGAAGAAAACAGTCAAGGTGGAGGCTGTGGTCCTAGACCCGGAGAAGCGGCAGAAGTTGAGAGGTAAGCTTTGCACTCTGTGTGTGTGTGTGTGTGTGTGTGTGTACTCGTGCAGTGTTTTCTTGAATGAACATGAACTGTGTTGGTGTGTTTTATCAGCCTCCTTGTCTGTTGTTGGAGGAGATGAGAAGATCAGCCAGGTAGCTCAGACTCTCCAGGAATTCCTGGTGCTGACTGACCCTGTGCAGCAAATCCAACTCGTCAAGAAGGTTCGTTTAGAGCTGTGGGCTTGTATCTGCAATGAAATGTATATCCAGTATCAGCAGTGTCTACAATTTGATAATAATAACAGACCTGACCATAACATGGGTCAGGGTTATTCTAACAGGTTGTCTGACTCCTTAGGCAGGCTCTCTACTGGAAGTTTTGAGTGAGGAGGAGGGTCATGGTTCTCTGCTCCAGTCTTGTCTCCACACTCTGGCCCTGGTCTACACCTCCTTGCAGGCCAAGAACCCTCTACGCAGGGCCAGTGCCAGGTATGCCTCAGACAACCCCTCACCCCCGCTTCCTCCCTCCTTCCTCCTGTCCTCCACATTACCTTTCTCTCCATCTTAAACCTCTCCTGCCCTCCCTTATTTATTCCCAAGCCCCCCCCCCTCGCTCCTCGACTTCCTTCATCTCTGCCTGTCTCTCCTCAGTGCTCTGGGATCTGTGCCTGCCTGGATGCAGGAACAGACTGTGGGCTCTCTGACCCTCTGCCTGGCAGACTGCCTGTCATCCCACAACTCAGAGCGGTACCCACACCTCGTAGACACAGTCACTTCCTGTTTGGATGGCTTTCCGCTTGGTATGTATCACATCTTTCGTACACAAACAGAACTTCCAGAAATGTTAACTTTCTAAGTAGTAATTACCCCGCTTCTGTTTCATTGTAATATATGCACTGTTATTGTTTCCAGGTGAGAGGTGTATTCATAGTTTGCTACCTGAAGGTAAGGGGTATCTTTAATCATCATTAGTCCCAGACCTGTTTGGATGTCACATTTAGAAACGGCTGAAAATTTTCCCTTCCTTTTCTACATGTGTAACTACAGTAGGGTGAAAAGGTCTCGAGACCATACATCAAAGGGAAAAGGGGGGACATGCCAAACACTACTACACTCTGAAAATCTTTTTCAAAGATTCAACTTTTCACTTTCATTCGAAGCAAATGCAAAATAGAAGTATATTGACCAGTGGTCTCCGACTTTTGGACCCTACTGTATGTGGATAACGACAGGCAAGGCTGAGTTCTCCACTGTTCTCTTACCTACAGTGTTGAAGTTTCTTCAAAGAGCCTTGGATGAATATCTGCATCTAAACAGGTAGTACAGCCAGCCAGCCTCCTATATCCAGATTATACCCTCATTTCTGTCCGTTGTCCGGCTGACTGGTGTGTGTCTGTCGCCCCCTGCTGTTTTTCCAGTGGACTAGCAGGCAGACATGTGGCTCAGGCCCAGCTCATGCACTCATGTCTGGCTGCAGTCAAAGCCTCCATGCTGGTGGTGCAGAGATCCCAGGAGCCCATAACCTCCGCTCTAGAGGCTGCTCAGCCTCACTGCACTCTGGAGAACACCCTCAGTGGACTGCTGAACTGCTACACGCACATCCTCACTGACGGTTAGTTGACACCAAGCTAGCTTGAGTCAGTATATGTGAGCACTGGGCTCTTGTCAGTTCTGAGTCTTGCATGGGAAATTGGATGGGTTTAAATCTCACCTTGGTTTGAATGGATGTGGCTTTTGTTCTGTTCTGTAATCGGCCTCTCTTTCCCCCCCCCCCCCCCCCCACCTCTCTCTTTTCCTTCTTCTGTTCTCCAGAGGAGTTTGTCCAGACAGTCCAGAGCACAGCAGGCATGGCCGTGGTCCTGTTGATCAGGTCTGTCATGGCCAGTAGAGATGGAGTGGCTGCAGTGGTGAGTTCTCTCTCTCTCTCTCTCTCTCTCTCTCTCTCTCTCTCTCTCTCTCTCTCTCTCTCTCTCTCATTGTCTGTCTGTCTGTCTGTCTGTCTGTCTCTCTCTCTCTCTCTCTCTCTCTCTCTCTGTCTCCATTTCTCATTATTTCTTTCTCCTTTCAAATGAATTGTATATCTGAATTCTGTATCTGTTTTGAGAAGGATTCACTTTTTCCAGGTTAACAATAGTAGGGGGAACAACAAGACAATTTCTCTCCTTTCTCCGTGTCTCTCCAGGTGTCAGGCCTGTTGCTGGGGTCTGAGCAGGGCTGTGACACCGCCCCCCAGTGGCTGAGGCAGGGCTGTGCAGGCCTGTACGCCAGCGGCCGTCCTGCTGGCGTGTGTCTCTACCTGTGTCACGGTGCCCTGGCCATGCTTGGCTGGAGGGACGTCACACAGAGCCCTGACAGGGCGCAGCTGCTGCTGTTGGTGCCAAGCACACTGCTGGCTCTGGATACCAGGTGCATGAATCCCACGCGTCTGATCTCGATAAAAGATGATTTAATGAGACAGATTCCATAACATCTATCTGTCCTTGCAGTATTAAGGAGGCCAGCACGGCTATGGTAGTTGCCCGGGTGTTAACCCTATGGAGCAGCGCTGCCCTGGAGAGCCTGCAGGGGGAGCAGCCTTGCCCCCCCGCTCTGCACCTCTCCCTCCAGGGGGCCTCCGAGCTCCAGGGGCGCCTGCTGGAGCACGTCTATGCCCACTGGGAGCACCCGCTGGACGGCGTCCGACACCAGACCCGCTCCCTCTTCCGCAACCTGCTCCTCCTCCACCAGAAGACTAACCCCTCCGTCTCCGACCCAACCAAAGACCGCTACATCTCGGAGCTGACCCACAGCCTGCTGGGGCTGGAGTGGCACATGAGAGGCAAGTATGGCTCTCTGGGGTGCTTGGTGGAGCTCCTGGGGGCAGGGTACCTGCTGGAGCTTGAGCCCCTTCTCCCCTCGTGTCTTCTGGGCTTGATGGGCGACCAGAACCTGGCACCGTACGCCAGCGACCTCCTTGAGAGGCTGTTTGTCAGCCACAGGGCCCAGTTGGCTGGCGAGGTTGGCACAGCGGGCGCAGAGGAAGGCCGAGGGGTAACAGAGGGCTGGATAGAGTATTGGCACCAGACGTGGGTGGCACCCCTGCTGCAGGTGCTGTGCCGCGCCAGGCTGGACCAGACCACCTATATCCTGGACTATTTTCTACCCAAACTCCTGCGCTGCAGCCCCTCCAGTCTGGGTCACATGGTACAGGCTTTGCAGGATACGCCACCCTGCAGTGCAGGTACAGACGCACCTACAAACACACACAACCCTAAATTCACCATATTGGATTCTGTGGTACATTGTTGTGCAGTTCGAACATTTCTGCTGCTGTCGTTTGCCTTGCAGGCCCTCCAGGCAGCAGGGGCGCTGTGGGGGCTCTGATGACCTGCCTGCGCGCGGCCAGGGCCCAGGGGATGGTCCAGTCCTCAGTGGAGGGGCTGTGGGGGGGCCTCGTGCCCCTGTCTCTGCTCCGTCAGGCACTGGTACACAAACACGACCAGGTATGATTTGTGTGTGATTGTGTGTGTGTGTGTAGTAATAAAGTAAATGTTTATAGTGTGGGTAATGATAATGTCGTTGTCCGTCCTTGTAGGTGCGGATGGATGCTCTCGGGTTGGTGTGTGAGAGCCATCGCAGCACGGAGGTCCTGACCTCACAGGAAATGGAGCTGATTCGCCACTTCCTGTCCTCTAGTCTGAACAGCCAATCGCCTGGGGTCAGACAGCAGACTGTCAGCCTGCTGAAAAAGGTCTGTTCAGATGGCACCACTCTAGTTTTCACCTGCATTTAGATTCCAGTCAACTTCTATCTTGAGTTTGTGATGTGTGTGCAGCTCCTAGGCAGAGTGAAAGACAGCGGGCAGGTGCTACAGAAGAGACTAGCCCAGGAGAGAGACCAGGAACAGGGAAAGAAAGACCAACACACTCTGGGCACATACAAGGTACACAAACCGCCCACTACAGACAGATGGAATAGGTGCACCAGACAGATAAATGCATGGTATAATTCATGTTTTCTGCGTGTGTGCTGTTAATGTTTTCTGTGTCCAGGACTTCCTGCGCTGGCTGTGTGAGAGCCTTTTGGAGGTGTTGCTGCCCGGAGCCTCCTTCTCCACATGCCTCACTGCCCTGCATCTGCTGGGCCTGCTGGCTCAGCTCTTCACCTTCTCCACCGGTACTGTGGCTCTTCCTCCTCGTCCTTCTCGTCATCACCAGAAGGGTTTTCTCACATCAATCTGTGAGAAATTCATCTCTGTCGCTCACCACACTACGTCTCTCTCTCTTTGTCTCGCTCGCTCTCTCTCACTCCCTTTCAGGGCCAGATGTTTTCGCACTGGGAGAGGTGGTGACTGGTGCACACGCTCAGAATGTCCTCTGTTGTGTGGCCAACAACTTCCTGGAAGTCAAGCAGCTGGCCTCCGCATTGCTGCGGCAACTCCCTCCCTCGGCTGTAGGCTTACAGGTCAGTGATTGGATAAGTGATCCATCTATGTCCGATCAGTTCTCAAAGGTTACGCACAAATCAAGACGTTTGTAAACCCCTGGCTAGGACCCAGGCAGGATGCGGTCTCTGCTCCAGGCAGCTCTGGACCTCAGCACCAGCACCAAGCCCTTCGACAGCGTCACAGCAGCCCACCTCCTAAACATGCTACTCCACCAGCCCACCCTGTCCCAGGCCCTGCAGTGCTGCGCCCAGAAGCAAGGCCTCGCCTTCCAGCCTCCAGTTCAACTCCCGCCCCAGGCTTCTGAGGCCCTCATCCTGGAGATCAACACTCTAGCAGGTAAGGATATCAGAAAAGATTCAAAACAAGATGCTTATTATCCCCCAAAACTCACTTTGGCAGGTTTGTGTATGAGCACCAGTGTTGAGGAATGACTGCAGTGTGTATGTAGATTACTGTTTGGTCATTCGAGGTGTGTGTTGTGTCCTGGGTTGTGTGTTTTAGTGGTGAGCTTCCTGCTGGAGTGTCTGAAGTCTGAGGTGTTGAGAGCAGAGGATTCTCTTCTGCTGGCTGCAGCCTCCTACCCTTTGTATGGGAGAGCCCACTGCATCACTGCTGCCCTGCAGAATCTTCCTACTGGGTGAGGAGGACACACACACACACACACTCTTCAAACTGAGGCACGCACGCACGCACACACACTAACATACACAAGTGTGTTTGGCACACAATAGGGGTACTCTCTTCACATGGACACTGAATGCAACAGCTATGATTCATCGCTCTCCCCCAACATGTGTGTGTCCAGGAGTCTGACGATGCCCGACCACTGGAGGAGCCTGGTAGCAGAGCTGATCGGTGTGTGTTACCGGATGTCCGATGTTGTCTCTCCTGTGGTCCAGAGCTCCTCCCCCGAGGGGCTCATCCCCATGGATACAGACTCAGGTCAGCTTCTCACATCTGGCCCAGAGTGAACATATCCTAAAACGAATTATGTGTGTACCTGCCTATATGATTGGGAGTGTAATTAGTCTACTATATGTGTGAACACCGTCACGTGTGTGTGTGTGTGGATCTTCAGAGACGTCGGCGGGTCTTCAGAGAATCCTGCAGGAGATCCAGCCCAGGGACTCCAACGACTTCTTCACCAGCCCCAGGGAGCTCGACCCTCAGACTGTCGACCCTCAGACTGTCGACCCTCAGACTGTCGACCCTCAGACTGTCGACCCTCAGACTGTCGACCCTCAGACTGTCGACCCTCAGACTGTCGACCCTCAGACTGTCGACCCTCAGACTGTCGACCCTCAGACTGTCGACCCTCAGACTGTCGACCCTCAGACTGTCGACCCTCAGACTGTCGACCCTCAGACTGTCGACCCTCAGACTGTCGACCCTCAGACTGTCGACCCTCAGACTGTCGACCCTCAGACTGTCGACCCTCAGACTGTCGACCCTCAGACTGTCGACCCTCAGACTGGACAGGAGGACAGGACACCTGCAGAACCCTCACAGGAACCACAGCAGGACCACACTGGTCAGTAGTGCGGGGTTCTGGCCCTGGAACTGTAGAACCATTTTATGTCTGTGGCTGCAGTACTGGATGAAACCACAGGAGGTCAGTGTTTATCCACTGACGTACAGTCCTGGAGGGTGGATGGATGCACATAGGTTTACATACCTTTAAACCACGTCTGTTCATCAAATTCTACAGCCGGTGTGTCATCCTGTATTATGAGAAGTAGTTAATTGAAGTGTGTGTGTGTGTGTGTGTTTAGGTGGCGGCAGCGGAGAGAGCTACAGGGTGACCGCTCAGATGGTGTTGGTGTGCTGCTGGAGGAGCATGAAGGAGGTGTCCATGCTCCTGGGCCAGGTCTGTCAGAGCCTGCCTCTCCTCACACCTGACACCCCCCCCAACCAGGGGCTCATCACTGAGGAACAGGTGAGACGACACAGACACACACACGCGTACCAACTCCAATGCTCCACATTGTGCTCTCATGCCCCCCTCTGCCCCCCTGGTGCAGTGAACCACACCGCCTCGCACACACTGCAGTCACTGTGGCACTAAGTACATGCCTGCACATAATAAAGCACTCGCACACCCTCACACACTACTGTAAGTAGTTGTTTACGTTCTCTCTCACACACACCCACACACACACACACACACACCCCCACAGCATGGGGATGTGTGGGGCCGTAAGGCAGCATTTAAGACATGTTTACCGTGTGTGTACTGTAGTCGGAGAAGAGGTGTGTGCGTGAGTGACATCACGCTGGGAGCCTCTTCAATTAGCATCCGCCCTCGTTAGCGCGCCGCTTTCATTAGGGACCGACCCTGCTGCTTTAACGACTGCCCCGGCCTCCAGTCCCTCGCATTCTTTCCAAATAACTTCCACCGCCGGCCGCCTCTTTTTCCTGGAGAGGTAAACACTGTGTGTGTTCACACACACACACACACACACACTCACACACCACCGCAAACAAGCAGCTAGCTTGCTCGTTGCTCAGACACCCCCCCCCCTCAGATACTGCCCTTTGTCTCGAAAGATGCTTATTATGGAGTGTAGACCTTAACATGCTGAAGTACTCAGACAGCTATTCCTTCCCCTGTGTGAGAGAGAGACAGCTTGCATGTCTGCCATGTGTTGACCATGTTTAAACCCCGGGGACAGGAAGTGGCTGCAGAGGAAGTCGGAAGTTGGTCTCCTGTGCTGTTATTTTGCGCTGTGTCGCAACGTCTGTGTCCTTTTAGGAACCCAGTCATATTCCCTGTGTGTGTCTGGCCCGTCTGCCCCCCAGCGTCCCGCCCTCCCTCAGGTCTGTCCCAGTCAAGGGGGTGTTTCTGGAGCTCTCTGGTCATCCACCAATCACCTCGCCTGCTTATTACCAGCGACATCAGATCGGCCGCAGCGGAGAGATGATGTCACCTCTGCGGTTACCACGGCAGCTGGCCCCCGTTACGTAACGCATGAGCTAAGGACGGAGGGCCGGTCCAACTGGGCAGTAGATGCCTCAGGAGGATGTCAGAACCAGAGGAACATGAGAAATTGCCATGACATACCCCCCCCCCCCCCCCACTCTCCCTTTCTCTCTTGTCTCTCCATCATGGTGTGGTAGTGTTTATGTGGAAGTCAGCTCTCTGTGTTTGTGGAGTGGGTTAGGTCGGGTCTGCACACACGCGCACAGCCCCTCCGGCCCACCTCTGCGATGGCACGGTCAATACTTGCCATGTGGATTCATGTGTGTGTGTTTATGACGCCGTCATGGCGGGAGCCGTCTTTCCCAGTCACATGCCTTCAACCTTCCACCGCCTTTCGCCAGCGTCCTGTTTTGTGCTCCGGTCGTCCCGGCAACTCTGCAGATGTTTCTGTTCCTCGCCGACGCCATGGCAACAGTAACAGACAAGTGAAAGTCTTGATATCGCTATTTCAGGGCCTGGGATTAAGTGATGTGAAATGGATACAGAGAGAGAGAGAGACACACACACAGAGGGAGAGACGGAGAGAAAGACGTACACAGAGAGAGAGAGAAAGAGAGACAGAGAGACAGAGAGAGAGAGAGAGAGAGAGAGAGAGACGGCAAGAGAGACAGATGCAGTGTTCTCATCCCGAGGGATTCTAGGATGTGTCTCCTCCATCTTGGGAGGCCCCTCCGTGGAGATGCGAGAGACCTCCTCAGCCACGGCGCCTGTGAGTGTGTGTGTGAGAGAGAGACCACCACAGAGCTGGTGTGTGTCCAAGTTCCTCCAGTTTCACAGCTCTAGGGTTTGTTTGGCCTGGCCTGTCTTCTCAGTCACACAGGAGATGCAGAGCCATCAACCATCAGGCCTGAGACCAGAGAATATGCTGTCTGCATTAGCTAGCCTAACTAGCATGGGCACACTCTTTTTTTTAGACCACAGGGATGTAAGTCTCTCTCTTAACTTTGTATCTTTCTCTCTGGTTTCACAAACAGTCTTTCTCTCAAACTGCAGTTGAAGTATCTTGGACCCTGTAAATGATCCAACGACCAGAACCCCAACCCCTACTTGGTTACTCTCGAACACAGTTACCTTACAGATAAACTTGGGAGCCCTCTGCTATTGCGGCACATACAAAGTAGTTTAAGTGAGGCCTTCACGTAGCACAGTTTTGAAATGTTAACAGAACGCTCCTCGGTTCCAGTGGGCGTATCTCTGTTCGAGTTGCACAACAAGCTCGGAGAATATTGAGGCAAATCAACAACAACACCACCCTCCTCCTCTTCTTCCTTATCCGTCTGGGGACTGTTCCCCAGGCCTGAGGTGAGGAGGCAGGCAAGGCCAGGGCAGCCAGAGCAGAGCTGTTATTTGGGTCAGTGACAGCCCTGGTGTAATTACCCTGTTCGCTGCCCTGGGCCACGCTAGGGACTTGGAAAACTTCTTTCCGCACATGCACCGTTTTTTTGTGTGTTTTTTTTTCTCTCTCTGGGAAAGGGGAGCGTTGCAAACAGGAAGTTGCAAGTCTAAATAAAGTCCCCCCAGGAAGCCTAGTCGCTTTAACGATGACCCAAGCGGCGGGTCAAAAATAGCGCCCGTGGGACCGCACTGCTGCATGGTAGCCACCCCCCCTCCTCACCCCCCTCCCCCGGGTGACTGTTAGCCGCGGGCTGGACGAGCGCTCCGCGTGCCGAGCTTGGGAGGCGGACGTGATTGGACAGTCATAACGGGCGCTGTGGTCAGGTCGGTAAGGTATTCCTGTACGTCTGTGGAGGTGGGGCGGTCAGCTTAAGGTCCGTACGGTCGGTCTTGTTGATGCGGCCGGTCACAGCAGGCTAGGTATTTTTTTGGGGGGGGGGGATGGGGGAGTGGAAAGTGTAAAGAAGAGTGGAGGGGGCAGTTAGGGCTGTCCCTTAATGCCTGTCCAAATCTCCTGCCGATTGAGGAGCACGTCTTAGATGATCTAACCATGTGTGCCTTCTGAAGCGAGGAGGAAGAGGGGGGGGGGGGGGGGTGCCACCCCTTCACATGGGGCTCTCTTACACCAGCCCCTCCCTGTGCCCTCCGTGCCACCCCGGCCTGGCGCGGCGCCACGGCCCTGCCTGCGGTAGTGATGCCGCAGTGTAATAACAGGGCCGGGAGACGCTGTGCCCACTGTGCCCGCTGTGCCCTGCCCCTCACCTGGAATGCACCCTGATGTTGACTCCCTCTTCCGGGCTCCTGGCCGGGCTCCGTAGGGTCCCGCTTACTGTACTAGCACTTGTTTGAACGATGATGAGGGTCTTTGTTTGGGGCGCACTTGCTCTTGTGCTAAATGTGTTAGACGCTGTCCTGAATTATGTTCTTTTAGTTTGAATTGGGATAAACAAATGAATTGGGTACTTAAGTTCTCTCTCTTTCTCTCCTTCCCTCTCCCAGGTGGAAGGAGTAGGGTTGTATTTCCGTCAGCAACTTCTGCAGTCTCGCCACCGGGGGGCCTTTGAGCTGGCCTATGTGGGCTTTGTACGCCTGACTGACATGTTATGCAGGTAGGTGTGTGTGTGTGCTATTGGTCAAGCGGGGAAAGTCGATTTTGAGCCATGGACGGTGAACCTGGAATCCCTAACAGATTATATCATCCGTTCAATTGGGTATTTTATTGGCCCGCACATGGGGAACCAAGATGAAACTGAACTCACAACAGGATCCTATAGGATTAGCTGTGGTGTGTGTGTGTGTGTCTGCGTGCGTGCGTTTCTGGGGGGATGGCACTGCAAGGTTATGGGGTGTTGATTATAGGGAGCTTGACTGCTGCCTTTTGATGCTAGGTTTTGTGTCTCTAGTGTTCCATAGTTCTCCGGTGTGTGTGTGTGTGTGTGTGTGTGTGTGTGTGTGTGTGTGTGTGTGTGCGCGTGTGTGTGCGTGTGTGGGGGGGGGGGTCATGCCCTTTTCCCGTCCGGTGCAGTGGATTGTTTGATCTGGCCTCCTTGGTCCACTGGCTCGTGTTAAACAGCAGTCCTTTTCATAACTGGAGAGCACATTCCTCTCTGCAGTCCATGCCTCCTGTGTGTATTTTGAGTGTGTGTGTTTGATCTGATCAGGGATTTTCTTGTGTGAACCTGTATGTTAAGCCTTTCAGTTATGAATTTTTCACCGTTTTAGTTTCAACAAAATCGAAAATGCTTCTCGTCTTATCGGGCGTCACAGGAACGCGTCTGTGTGTGTCTGTGTGTGTTTCTGTGTGTGTGTCTGTTCCAGAAGCGGAAGCCAGACACTGCAGCAGCTGCCTGCTTGCTGGCTGGCTGAGGTCCTGCAGGAGGTCAAGTCCAGTGACCCTGCGTCCAAACTGTGCGCCACCCGACGCAGCGCAGGCATCCCTTTCTATATCCAGGTGTGTGTGTGTGTGTGTGTGGGTGGGTGTGTGTGTTTACGCTTAAAAGCAGTAACTCTGCATTTCTTGGCGTTCCCTTTGAGCATTCATGCTGGAAGAACACTTTGTCTCCCCATCCATCTATTTGTCATGTGCGCACACACATCCGTGCACATGCACAGTGTCCCTTAATTGAACCCCTTCTCCGTCTCACCAATCCCAAACACCTCAGCACTCTGTCTGAACATCAGCTTGCAGACCTTCCTCTGCTGTTTTGTTTACTCAACTTAGACTGGAAACGGACAGAAGAACTGAGCTAGTCTCACCCATAGAACCATCACCAGTAGAACTGAGATAGTCTCACCCATAGAACCATCACCAGTAGAACTGAGATAGTCTCACCCATAGAACCATCACCAGTAGAACTGAGATAGTCTCACCCATAGAACCATCACCAGTAGAACTGAGCTAATCTCACGCATAGAACCATCACCAGTAGAACTGAGATAGTGTCACGCATAGAACCATCACCAGTAGAACTGAGCTAGTCTCACATATTAGAACCATCACCAGTAAAGCTCTGGACTAACGAGGGTAAAAAAAAAAAAAAAAGAAACAGATAAACTGAAAGAAGAGTCCTGAGGGGAGAGCAGAGATAACTTTTGTATTTAATTGGAATGAACAGATAGGAAGGGAAAGCTAGATAGCGGAGTCAGTAAGAGATAATACAGGAGAGAGTGATGAGGGGAGGGCTGCAAATGAAGTCAGCACCTTGGCAGGGCCGTGCACATTCCTGTGGCGGAGAGATCCGGAACGGCTGGTGGGGACTGCTGCATCTCTGGCCCGGCCCAGCTCTCCTCCCACTAACCTGGGCCGGCATGGGACACACTTCACAGGAACCAGACCAGACCCCCCCCCCCTTCCTCCCCACTCCCTAGGGCACACATACATACAGACTCACAGCTGTCTCTCATCAGGTCTCTCTGCAACGCTGACGCATGCTGATGATGTCACGCAGCCAGTCCAATGCTGTTTAATCTTTTGGTTTATACTACAAGATGACCTATGCCACAAAGATATTTTCCATATCACAATATAAATAAATAAAAACAGTCCTAACCAGTCGCAGGCTCTTTGTCTTTGTCTCTCTGTTGCAGTGTTTAAACTAGAATCGAAACCCATTTCTTTTCCCCAGGCCCTGTTGTCTTCCGAGCCCAAGTTATCCAGCTGCAGCCTGTTGAAGATGACCATGAGGGAGCTGACCGCCCTGGCCATGCCCGCTCCCCACAGAGACACCGACCACACCACTGTCCCCCAGGTACAACCCCCCTGGACCCACCAGAAAGTGTCCATATGCTAGGTACACAGCTTATTATGTATGTGTGCTGATTTGTATGTGTGTGTGTGTTTGTATTTCTCCACAGGTGCACGCTCTCAACATCCTGAGGGCGCTGTACAGAGACACTCGTCTGGGGGAGAACATCGTGCCCTTTGTGTCCGAGGGCATGCAGGCCGCCGTGCTGGGCTTCACCTCTCCTGTCTGGGCTGTGAGTCCCTCCATCCTGCCTTCCCTCCATCACGCCCCTGCTCTCCATCTCGGCATCCTCCTTTATCTCTGTCCCTACCCCTGTCCTCCATCAATGATCTATTTCCCTCTCTTGTTCTCTCTCTCTCTTGTTCTCTTTCTCTCTCTCTTGTTCTCTTTCTCTCTGTCTCTCTCTCTTTGTCTCTCTCTCTCTCAGGTGAGGAACTCCTCCACTCTCCTGTTCAGCACTCTGATCACGAGGATCTTTGGAGTGAAGAAGGGCAAGGATGAACACTCTAAGAAGAACAGGTCTGCTTCCCTCCATCTAACAGCATGCTCCTCCCATTTTGCCTGATAGTGTGTCCTCTCCACCACCGGGGGGCACTGTGGACACATCCCTCCGCCCTGGCCTCACTTCAAGCTGTGTGTGAGAGGAGAAGGCCAGACAGGATAAGACTCCAACGGGGCTGTTCTGTTATATTTGTCCTCCCCCGATTTGATTTTGATTTATCACCAGATATCCCACTTGCTTTGTGTTCCTGTTGATCTCACTGCAAGTAAACACACACACACACGTCAGACTTTTATAGAGTCTCCCTGCGCACATGTGATTTTGTCAATCCCCACCACGCGCACACATACACATGCACAGCCTCTAATCACTATCCCTCTGACCTCCACCTCTGACCCGTGTGTGTGTGTGTGCGTGTCGACGGGTACGCAAGTATGCAAGTGTGCGAGTGAATGAGGGTCTCTGACAGGACCCCCCGCGGTGCCGAATAGAGGACCCCTCACACACACACACACACACACAGCCACAACCCGAGCAGGGGTCACCAGAGAGGTGCACTGTGGGTAGGGGACGAGGAGGTCACATCTGGAGGCGGCGAGAGAGACGGGGCAAGGAGAGGCTGAAGAGGACTCTGAGTAGACGGATGACAGCCTGTGGAAGGGAGGCCGATGCTCTGGAGGTCCAGGACCCCGGCCCGCCTTGGCAGATGCTTCAGCCTGATAGGGTTATTTTTAGGGCCGTCTCCCGGGCGACTGGTCCCCATGGTGGGCATGCCGGTTGATCTCGGCTTGTTTTCCGGCTCACGATAAGGAGCAGACAGAGGGGCCAGAGCCAACATCCCAATCTGTTGTCCTTTTAGTTTGGTCGGCTTGTGTGGTGAGCCTTCTGATCTCACCCCCTTCCCACCCCCCCCCCCCCCACCACCCGTTTATTTTTCAGGATTTCTCGCTTTTCTTCCATGCAGGCCTCTGTGGTTATTATTGCGCGTTACCCTGCGTGTGTTTGTGTAGGAGTTAGGAGATTGTGGGCGTGCGAGGGTGTTGTGTGTGTGTGTGTGTGTGTGTGTGTGTGTGTGTGTGTGTGTGTGGGTGGGTGGAGATTCTGTGTGGGAGAGAGGATGTGTGTGTGTGTGTGGAGATTCTGTGTGGGAGAGAGGATGTGTGTGTGTGAGTGTGTGGAGATTCTGTGTGGGAGAGAGGGTGTGTGTGTGTGTGTGGGGGGGGTTATGAGGGAGATAGTATGTTAGTGTGAGTCGGGGAATGAATGATTTTGACCTATGTGTGTCTGAGTGTGTGTGTGGGGTGTCTGGGTAATGTCATTACTGTGATTATTTGGTTGTGTGTTCTGGCTGCACAAAATGCGTTGTGACAGGCTGTCCACTCCAATGTCTGGCTGCTAGCTGGTGTATTTGGTCAGGCTACTCTGTGTGTGTGTTCATGTGTGAGTGTTATAGGCCAGGCTCTGTGGCTCCAGTAGAGTTGAAGTGTATCAAACCATTTGGGCCAGCTGATCTTGGGCTTGGTTTGCGTGACTGACACGCACATACACATGCACATACACACCGGACCATTTATCCCTGATGTACGTATGTTTGTACACCCTGGATGACTGTATGTTTTCCTCTGTGTGTTGGAGTGTGAAGACGGTGTGACAGTGGAGCGTGTTTAGAGTCAGAATGTGCTTACTTGCGTGTGTGTGTGTGTACACAATGGGGTTTTTGTTTGGTTTATATTGTGAATCCACTGTGCATTTAGATTTAACGCTGAACCTTCTGCTGATGTGTTTGTCATCATGACATCGGGGGGGGGGTCATGGGAGAGAGCTTTGTTCTGCAGTGGAACCTGACCCTCTAGACATTGTGGCTGAGCGGTTCTTCAGAGGTACCCTCACGAACCACCATCCAGGAGGACTAAACGTCTCTCCAGTGACGTCTGCGCTCTCTGTGTGTGTGATCCTGGTGATGGTGTAGAAGCCTGGCCTGTACTAGGCCAAGTTGCAGCCTGCAAGCCAACGAGACGGGACCAGTCATCGGTCAGACACCTCTCCCTGACCTCCCCCCTCGACCCCTCCCCTCTCCTGATCCCTAACCTGGCTAATCTGCTCTGCCCTGACCCCTGACCCCACCCAGGAGAGTGACCTCAGCCTGAGAGGGTCTCATTAGGGAGAAGACAACATGCCCTGTGTGTGTGTGTGTGTAGGTGTGCTCACACATGTAGGTGCCCTTG
The DNA here is from genome assembly GCF_038355195.1 of Osmerus mordax. Classification (NCBI taxonomy): domain Eukaryota; kingdom Metazoa; phylum Chordata; class Actinopteri; order Osmeriformes; family Osmeridae; genus Osmerus; species Osmerus mordax. The sequence goes on along the minus strand of NC_090054.1, from coordinate 15,461,407 downwards.
GTTGTGTGTGTGTGTGTGTGTGTGTGTTCAGGAGATGTGCAGGTCAGGACGAGTGAGGGACAGCCCTGTGGGGGATCAGGGGATCAGGGCTGGGTTGTTGCTGAGCCCTAGGCCTGCTGTCCGCAGGCCACACTGAGAGAATACACAGCCTTGTGTGCGTGTAACTGCTACCACATTGAGCCCACGTCAGTCCCAATCTGGACCCTGTACTCCCGTGTCACGTTTGGGACTCGCCAACACACACCCACACATGCACACACTCACGTACCCCTTCGACGAAACTGACGGGCCTCGTTACCATGATGTCGCTTTGGCTCTAACTCAGACCAGGCCTAGAACCCCTTAGTATTGATGAGGAAGTGTGTGTGTGTGTGAGTGTGTCTGTTGGCTGGGCTGTCTGAACCCTTACTTCTTCAGCTTGAAATCCACAGATTTAGATGAACAGGGTTTTAAATAGGCCTTTATTGGCTTGGGGTGAACAGGGTTGGAGCATTTTTAAGGATGAGGTTGCCAAAGTTAAATAAGGTTTGTCAGTTTATGGATGCATGTGTGTCAACACGCAATCCCAAACACAGTCTGCAATGGGTGTGTACACACACTCACACACTCCCTCACTGCCTGAGTCAGGATACAGGGCAGTCATATTTAGATCCAGGCTTTTCCGTCTGTGGGGCGGAAACAGCTGAAGTGTCTCTCCTCCCGTGAACCTAGCCTTCTCTTAATGAGCGCTTTACAGCCCTGAGATGCTTTGAGATGGAAGGAAGTGGTTAAGAAGCCAGACCCCAAGTAGAAGTCGTTTTATTTTCCTCTCTAGTTTCATGTATTAACGGACAGACACAGACACACACACACACACTATGTTGTTTAAACAGACACCACCGATGCTTTTGAAACAGATGCCAGCGATGCCTGCGTTTCCGAAAACCTCCTGTCCTCCGTGTCTCCCCCCCGTTTGCAGGATGACGGGCCGGGAGTTCTTCACGCGTTTCCCGGCGCTCTACCCTTTCCTGCTCAGCCAGCTGGAGGAGGCGGCCCTCTCTGTGGACAGGTGAGCCTTCCTCGGCGCTACGGGGGCGCTACGGGGCGCGGGTCATCTCCACCCAGGACCGTGGTGCCCCTACTCCCATACCAGACCTCCCCGAGGCCCCGGTTCTCACCCTCCTCTGGTTGCGGGAGGCCTCCCAACTCCCAGGGCCCGGCCGAGGCTGATTCCTTAGGCTCGTTAAACCCTTTTAAGTGTGTCCGCAGACATACGGATGGACAGTTTCCTGGGAGAGATGGAGAGATAGAAGAAGGGGGGTGGGGGGGGGGGGTGATTCCACTTGTTTGTTAGGAGCTAAGCTCACCATTCATCCCTCCCTATTTGATTGTCTGTATCCCATTCCCTGTGCCCTCTGGTCAGGGCGCTATCTTAATATGCATCAAATTAATTGGATTGTTGTTTTCCAGTCCGACTTTCTCACCCCTCCTCCCCCATTCATTCACCCCCCCCCCCCCCCCCCCCCCTGAAAAAGGCCATGTTTCCCATGACACAAGACCTCCTTGTGGCCCCCTCCACACTGGGCGGTACCACCCAGCAGCGTGGCTCCCTGTAGAGACATGTTTGGACTGGGCTTTGATTCTGTACTTTTTCGAATACAAACACACACACACGCACTCGGTTGGGTTCAACCTGCTATTCCGATAGCGTCTTCCATTCCCGTGTGTTTGCCCTCCTTTCTCTTCTCCTCTCCCACTCTCTCTCTCTTTCCTGCTTGCCCTCTCCTCCTTTTCCCTCATCCCTCTATCTGTACCTTCTACCCCCCCCCCCCTCCTCCCCTTCTCCTCCTCACCTGTTCACACACATGTTTTCCCATCTCATTCCATCTGTGAGTTCGTCCATCTCCGCCGTTCTCTGTCCTCTCCTCCCTCCCTCCCGGCCTCTCTAGGCCGTGCCAGCGGGCCTCATGTTAGCGGTTCCCTCCCGCTCCCCAGTGCCACGCCATGACATCACATCCAGGCTGGCCCACGCCGTGCCTGACTGAAATTGGACCCTAAACACATTACGCTGGGGTCCTAATTAGCGGCCTATTACATTTCCCATCTCGCTGATCGCACGGCTGTCCCAGAGGGTTGCTGCTTGTGTGTGTGTGTGTGTGTGTGTGTGTTATTGAAGGGAATAATGAAAAGCACAAGTGGAGCTGGCAGGACGTCCAGGGGTCTTCATATGCTCTATGAGAACCTCATGGCCATACAAGAGCCCAGAAGCACGCCTCCCTCTCAGCACACATGAATCAGCAACCTCAGAATACACTCCCACTCCCACACACAGATGAATCCATACACACACACACACACACACACACACACACACACACACACACACACACACACACACACACACACACCTCTCCAGTGACATGGGATCCATCAGGATGACACTGCCAACCAGGAAACTGTGAAACCGCTGGCAAGGAGAGACAGTTTCCATTCTGAGTCAGAGTGTGAGTAAGAGAGTGGAGCAGCGGGAGGGAGGGAGGGATGTGGAGTTCGTGTGAGAGGGAGGTGAAGAGAGTAACGGACGATAGATGAAGTTTGAGTTGATGGAATGGCTGGTTTGGGTCCTCGGAAATGTGTCACATACATAAAAGCTCTACTCTTGTGTCTCTGTGGTGCGTGTGTGTTTGCTTGCTTGCTTGTGCGTATTTGTGTTTCATATTCCCATATGGCTGTGAACATCTGGGCTGTAATGTTCCCCAGGTCTCATGGCTCAGAGCTCCAGTGTGGGGGTTAAACTAGATCTGTATAAAACTTGTCTAAACACTGCACACTGACTAGCCCTGTCCAGATGTGTCAATGATTAGTACATCATTACAATGCCTCTGGCTCCCACTCCTCCTCCTCCTCTGTTCTCCATCCGCCTGTTTCATTTTCCCACTCTCCTGCATTCCCCCTTCCCTTCACCACTTCTACTATCCAGGTCTCTGCATTCAGCACCTCACATCCCCTGTTTTCTCTTCCGAAGCTATAAGATGATTTGACACATGTACAAAATACAGATTCAATGTTGCCCTACGTGAAGCAACCAGCCACCACTATACAGAGTACCTGGTTCCTCAAGGGTCACCCCTCCCCCCCCCCCCCTCCCCGTGTGACCCTTGTGACCTCTGAGCTTGCCCCTCCCCCACTCTGTTTATCCCATCAGTGACAGTGGACAGGTGAGGCTTCACCCCAGTTTGTTCCTGCTCCTATTGGTGCTGGGCAGACTGTACCCCTCCCCTATGGATGGCTCCTCCTCCCCGCTGGGCCTCGCCCCCTTCATGCCCTTCATCATCAGGTGAGTGGAACGCGCACACACACACACACCCCAATGTTCCAAAGCAGACACATTAGATGCGCTCTTCTCTTCCGATAGGGCCTATTACATATTACCTGTCATGCCGGAACCAAACATCTCGACCTGGATACGGCTCTTTTAAGAGCCCTTATTGGACGCCTGTTTAGTCGCTACGCCAAAGATGTGTGTGAGGGAGGGGTGCTGGCACACATTGTCCCTTGGGTGTGTCACGGCCTTCCCAAATTTCCAGTCCCGTTATCTGTGTCGAGGGGGGGATGGATGGGAAGTTGTGGTTAGGACCTCATACCTCACATAGCTGAGCTGGAAAGAAACGAACAAATATTATTGGTACGTGTTCCCCCATAGCACCTGTGAACAGCTCCAGGGCCGGCAACCCCCCCCTCCCTCCCCCTGCAGGCCTGTACCACCAGGGATAGGAGGGGAGGGGAGGTCAGAGCTTTCTCACCGAGATGTCAGGTGCACCCCGCCACACCCCCAGGAGTGGAACATTCTGTTCCCGGGCTTGGGAAGATAGACTGGGGGAGATTATGAAAGAGGAGTGGCGGGGGAGTAGTGCTCTGGGAAGTGAAAGAACATTTCAAGCGTAAGCAAAGGTCTGGCCTAGTATGGTGAGGTGAGGTGTGTGTTTACAGAGACCGAGTGCGCGTGCGTGTGTTTGTGGGAGACGGAAGACGCGCTTTCAGGTCAGGTCAGGGTAGCACCGTAGCAGGTTGTGCTCAAACATTGGAGGCTACTGTATGGCCGCGTGTGTGTGTGTGTGTGTGTGTGTGTGTGTGTGTGTGTGTGTGTGTGTGTGTGTGTGTGTGTGTGTGTGTGTGTGTGTGTGTGTGTGTGTGTGTGTGTGTGTGTGTGAGGGAGAGCTCATCAGCGGTGTCTCCTTATCTATGCCTGAGAGGAGATGTCTCTGTCCGCCATTAGGCCCTTTGGTGAGCAAGCAGGGCGGAAGAGGAGGATGAGGATGGAGGGGCTGAGGGTTAGTCAGTGCCTGGGACGGAGGAGGGAGGAGAGAGAGAGAGGCTCAGGGCAGGACCTTGAGGTTGGAATTCTGTGACTATCCACTGCGATAACAGCTTCACAACAGACCCAGATACTTGTGTGTCTTACACAGATATGTTTAATGAGCGATTCTGATGTTTTCGCCACGTCGTGCCAACAGCAGATCCTCCCATGAGATTCGACTGCTAGACTGATGCAATGGTGTTGTTGCACAATGTCCACGGTGCTCGGGGAAGCCGCAGGATTCACTCCCATGTTCATACACGCTCCCGACTGAAAAACGCAAGGTGGAAGATAAAAGAGAGATAAAAAGACAAAAGGTAGGGGTTGATAGAGAGAGAGATACAGATGAGAGGCTGATGCTGGTGTGGTGCTGGGAGGGTTAACTTCCACAGGGTCTGGGTGTTGGTGCTGGAGGGGGGGAGCGGGAGGGGGGGGGCTGGCTGGTTCTTGTCAGTGGAGGTATGCGGCGCACAGGGCTCACATCCACACAAATCAAGCCCACATGTTGGAGGATGTTAAATATAGCTGCATGGCCCTGACTTCTTTGGCTCCAGATCCTGGTTCTCTCTCCCCTGCTTCCTCCCTCTCCCCCAGGCACATGTGGACGTGTCTGGGGAGGCTGATAACTATCACCCCCCTTCCACCACCACCACCTCCACCACCATTATGTTCCTCCAGAAGAAAGCTTACCGAGGTGAACTTTCGACAGAGGGGCCCACGGTCAAGATAATCCACCTCTCCATCCCTCTCTCTCTCTGCTCATCCTCGCGTCCTCTGATTTGCTCCCCCCCCCCCCCCCCCCCCCCCGTCAGATCCCCATCTCCAGCATTCCTCTGCGAGCTCAGGCGTCGCGTGCGTCATCTCTGCTCTCGTCAGCCGGCCTGGGGATGATCACAGTGATGAGGACTAGACAGATCTGTCATGTCAGCTTCTCGATGCCACGCCCTCCTCCCTTCACTTTGGCAAAAAATGGATCGAGTTCACCCCTCCCCTCCCCTGACGGTGCTTCAAACTGTCCTTCTGATGATTTATCTTCCATTTTCCAACTAAGCTTCTTGTGCACGTCTTCCCTCCCTGTCTTTTCCCTCTCTTGTCTGCCCTCCCCACCCCCTCCCCCTTTCCTCTACCTCCTCCCCGGAACCTGGTTCCTGAACCAAGTTATACGGCTGCACTAACTGGATAGTCCAGTGTGTCTCCTGGTGCTCGGGGGTGCATTCTTCACTAACAGACTCCATTATGGCTCTGAGTGGGCCCGTTTGGTTAATGCACTGCAGAGTGACTTTGCAGGAAACTGGAGTGCCAGGCCCCCCCAAATGAGCCCCAGATGCCCCCCCCAACCATCGTCCTGTATCCCGACCCCCCTGAGACAGCGCTGGACGCGGCCCTGTTTCTAAAATTACACCTCTCCAAACTGTCATTTCCTCTCCAAAGAGTTTTAATGGGACAAATTAGTACTGATAGTTAACATATGGGCCACAAATGGGGCTGTGGGGGAGGGGGAGGGGGAGGGGCTGAGGACAGGAGGATTGGTCATTAGAGGACAGAGGATAGGTGGTAGTGTGTGTGTGTGTGTTTTCGTGTGGATCATGTTCAGCAAGGAGGAATGATAACTGTTGTCTCTGTTAGTCTTTTTATTTTTTTTGGTCCGACTGTCTGTGTGTCTGTCTGGAAGTTATGACACAGCAGGTGGGGCAGCATTTGTTGACAGTTGACTGGTCCAAAACAACCTCCCCTTTGTCCACCTCTTTTTATTCCCTCTCTCTCTCTCTCTCTCTCTCTCTCTCTCTCTCTCTCTCTCTCTCTCTCTGTCTCTCTCTCTCTCTCTGTCTCTGTCTCTCTCTCTGCCATTACCTCGTGGAGTGTGGAAGGTCCCTCTGCTTGTAGAACGGCCTGGTGTGGCCTTTGATGTGGGAGCTATGGAAAAAAAGTCTACAGTGCTCAATTGTATTTTGTACTCCTGTTTCATAATCAAAGGGCTGATTGCAGCGATGGTCCAGCAGAAGTATGTCAGCCCTTGAGATATTCCGGCCGATACAAACTGAGCTGGCCTGGGGGGCTGTGGAGCGTCTTCATTCTGACATTCCTTCCCATAAGTAGCCCTAATGGATGGACGTTCCTCATGTTGTTTTGGAACGCGGGAAGGACTTTCCACAGCGAGCCGTTTGTTTGGCTCCAGCGCTCATAAACCCTCTCTGCCGTCACGGCCCCGTAAACACACCAACATGTGCCCACACACACGAGAGACACGCTGAGCCCCCTCACTTCACCTCAGCCCTCTTCCCCATCCTGACTATCTTCCTCCAAATCCCCCCCCCCGCCCCCGCCCACCCCATCTGATTTCTTCTTCTGTTTCTCACCTCAACCCTCCTCCTCTTATCCTTCCATTTCCCCCACTTTCATACCCCCCCCCCCCTTCACCCTTCTCTCTCTGCTGACTTATGGGCAGATGAGATGTGGAAGATGTTATCTGGTAGGCCTGTGTGTGCGCGTCCGTGCCAGCCAGCATTACACTGTAAACAATGCTTATTTGAGCTTGGCTGGGGAGACAACTTCCCTGATATTTTCATAAGTATTTGAATGTGTGTACGTGTTATTTGTTTAGAATGAACAGTCTTTTGTAATTGTAAACTGATGTGTGTGTGTGTACTGTATAATAACTCATTATCAAGTTTAATTTTGGATTAAAATACTTAAAATAAATTAAAATACTTACTGTAAGTCGCTCTGGATAAGAGCATCTGCTAAATGACTAAATGTAAAATGGCTTTCATACTCAGCTATCTTTGTGGGAAATGACATCTCATGTTTGTGTTTCAGGTGTGGGCGCTCGGCGGTCTACCGGACACGTCAAATGGCAGCACGGGCTCTTGTCCCCTTCGTCATGGTTACCCAGGTTCCCTCCACCATCCATACTCTCCTCGAGGACCTGCCCCTGGAGTCTGGACCTAGAACCCAGCAGAACCACATCCACGGAACCCTGCTCCAGGTGGAGAACTCTCGGAATCCAGCATCTCTCTGGATTCTTTCTCTTTATTTCACCACATCTTGCTATCTCAAAACAACCCATCGTGACAAGACCATTATCACAATGCAACATCTTGGTACGTGTTTGGTTCTGTGAACAGACGAACAAACAGTCCTGCTGTAATGTCAACAGGAGGTGATGTAGCGAATGGTGGGCTGGAACGGGAGGAGGCCGGGGTCGGCGTAGAGGAACGGACAGAGGAACCGGTTGATTCTGGTCTGCCCCCCCTACGTTCCTTGATGTTGCACTAAAGATTTGATGGCGGTCGGGACAGCAGGGAGGTCTGGGGAGAGGAGGAGAGGGAGGGAGAAGGCAAGGGGGGGGGGGGGGGGGGGGGCTTTCGAGAGATTTTGGAGGAGCTGATTTTTTCTTTTCCTGTCATGGCTGCCATGTGTGGAGCTTCACCAGATGTGCGTCTTTCCCTCCTGTGCGTTCCTCCGTCTCTCTGTCTCTGTAACTTGGACAAAGCAAAGGATTCAGAGAAAGAGAAGGAGATGTATGAAATTCAAAGAAGGGGGAAGCAGAGATGGACAGAGATCCAGGAACGAGTCTGGTTATGTGTCTGTGTGTTGGGCCTAAAGCCTACTCCTCCGCCATTTCATTTCCTCTCTCTCGCTCTCTCTTGCTCTCTTTCTCTCTTGCTCTCGCTCTCTCTCGCTCTCCCTTTCTCTGTCACTAACTCCATCCTATTCACCTCCCAGTATTTCAGGGAGTATTTTGTCTCAACAGTCTCAACTTTCATAGTAAGATACATGCCACATACACAGGTTTTCAAATGGTTCCTTTTGAGCAAGTCTGATTGAGTCAGTGTGTGTGTGTGTGTGTGTGTGTTGGGTTGAGGAGCCACAGATGGAGTCTGATTCTTTGAAAATGCAGGGTGTCTGCCCTAAGTGGAAGCTCAGACAAGGCCGGGGGATGTTTGCTGATGCTGGGGGAGATAGGGAGGAGTGTGGGGGGAACACGGTGTGAGGGGGAGCAGGGTAACCACTGTAAACATGGTAAAGGAGATATGACGGTGGGACACACACACACACACACGTGAATCAGGACTCACTCATACCACTGATAGAAAAGATACTACCTCGGCATGCCACGGGCTGTGTGTGTGTGTGTGTGTGAGAGAGAGTGGACTGCATACTGAGTGTCTGTCTATCCAGAGATGATTAGGACAGTATGTTCCGCTTTGGGGGCTGGCTAATGTATGTTAATGTGTTCTGTCCACTCTCTCTGAATGGCAGTGTCTGTGTGTAACAGGTAGCAGATGTCTGGCTCAAAGAGAAACTAGGTGTGTGAGCAGCACACACACACACACACACACAGCAGCATACGATCTCACACAAACACAATGTATCTTGGTTCTACCGCTCATGCGATCCTCTCACACAAACACACACACAGGCGGATGCACCATTGCTGGTAGTTCTAAGCGGCTCGTTATTCTGAACAGCGTAAGTCCCTGGATGGCACACTCTGGGACACACGGAGGTTAAAGAGACCTCTTTGATTAGAGACGAACCAAACACAGTCTGAGCTGTTACCGGCTCTGCCCGACCCAAAGTTCTGTTTACACAACGTCCTGACTGGCCTTAACGAGCGCGCCCGATGGACTAGAGCTAACAGAACCCGGCATGTGGCTTCGTTCTCGACACGCGTCAGTGACGCTGCCTGCCCATGATGCACTGCAGCTCTCTTGCTTCGCCAGGTAGCTTTGGGGGTAATACAAGGGAATTAATCCTTTGTATATTTCCACAACACAGACAAGGCCAACTCAGGAAGAGCCTGTGGAATATGTACTTTTTTTTTTCTTCTTCTTTTTTTCCCCTTCTCTCTCTCTCTCTCTCTCTCTCTCTCTCTCTCTCTCTCCTTCATCTCTCTCCTTCATCTCTCTCTGTCGGCTGGTTTCTGCTGAAACCGAAGGGTAGCTGAGGTCTACGGCAATCTCACTGAAAGATAAGGGTCAGTGACATCCACCTAATTTGAGCTAGCAGGAAATGTAGCTAGCCACCAAGTTGGACTTGTCGTTTTTCAGTTACCCTGACTCAGGTGAGGTAGCTTCGTCATGTGTAGCTCAGAGCTCCGTGGGGGCAAACGGCTTCTGGATGAACAGGGAGGAGTTGAGGAGGACCCGAGCTGTAGACAGAGGCTAATGGAAGGTCAGCAATCCTCGGAGTCCCTCTTGGGTTCACACATCTACACAGCCACAGCTGCTTCGTGTCTTCTTGGATGTTACACACACACACACACACACACACACACACACACACACAAACACATGCACTCATACACACTCTGGTCATGCTGGTCGTCTGTCTGCACAAATGGAAATAACAAACCAGTCCCTGGGGTGCAGTTGAGCTGTGCAGACCGGAAGATTGATGAAGATGTCAGTGGGTGCACACACCACAGGCCTTGTTTTTCTCTGAGCACGTGTGACACAGTTTGTGCGAATGTGCGCGTCTGTAGCTTGCGCGTCGGCGTAGCTGTGTTGGCCGTGCGCGCAATTTGTTGGTTTGTTTGTACGCGTGTTTGTGTACATGTTTTCAAGGGCGTAATGTGTAGGGTTGTGTGTGGGATGCGTGTCTAATTATGTGTGTGTGTGAGTAAATAGTTAGTAAATTTGTGTGTGTGAGTGCATTGTGTGTGTGTGTGTGTGTGTGTGTGTGTGTGTGTGTGTGTGTGTGTGTGTGTGTGTGTGTGTGTGTGTGTGTGTGTGTATGTGTGTGTGTGTGTGTGGCGTTGCCCTGTGGTCAGTAGCCTAGTTGTGGCGGTGGGAGGGACTGCAGGGCAGGCTGATAACAGACTCCTTCACACACCACCACTATTTTTACCCGCTCTAAAAGTGAGCGACACTCGTTACGGCGCACACACAACACAGGCCGTAAACCGGCTGGGTGAAAAACAACGCGGACAAATAGGTTTGGATTGGTTTCGTATTCTCAGCACCACGTCGCCAAACCCTTTCCCTGTAAAAAGTCTTCCGGCGGCGGGGAGGGGGGGGTTGTCGGTGATGACGAGTTGAAGTCGGATCTTGGTACCCATTTCTACTGGGAACCTTCTCCCAGGGAAGGCGGTAACCGAAACGCCTCTCTTCGGACATCTGCCTCTGTCCTGGGACATCAGACCCCCCCCCCCTCTCCCATGGTAGTCCTGTGATTCTCATCTTGAGCCTCTTCCATCCCAGCCCAGTCCTCTCCCTGACCCCCCCACCCCCCCCCTGCTTCTCCCTCCATGTCATCTTGTTTGAAGGCAGAGCCACCGGCGTCTATAAATACTCCCCGCTTCCTCTGTGCCTGGCCGGATTAAGCCGGTTGACACTCCCAGACCCGGGACTTCCCAGTCGGAGCGACGAGGGGGGGGTTAGGCGGGGGGAAGGGAAGGGGTGGTGAGTGTACAGACTGGAGAGGGCTGTGGGTGCTGTTTGTGTGATCCAGTGGGTGTTGGCTGGGCGTGGAGGCAGGAGGCTCTGGAGGCTGGAGGAGAGAGGGAGGGTGGGGGTGGGGGGGGAGGGGGGGGGTAGGCCAGGGTTGGGTGGCCAGGGCTGGTGCTACGTGGTCAGGCTGCTTTCCCCCCACGTTGCCTCCGCTGCCTGAGGTAATGAATGGCTTCCTCCTGGCCTGTGGCCGAGGCCGGGCTAAACAGTATACTTACTCTGGACCAGAATACCCAGGCCATGTCTATGTGTCCTGGCCTCACAAATCCACATGAGCAGGCCTGGAATACACAAGCTGCAGACTGTAATCCACCTGCTAGGCCACATCTTTGCAGGGTAGGGTTATGTCACTCAGTTTACATAAGCTATAGTGTATCAATACACTGTTGTTAATGAAACCTCATACTGTTAAGAGTTTGCTACACTTTACTTTAACCATCTACTTCCTCATTCCGGTCTAACTGGACCGTTTAGGAGTGTTTACTTATCTCATTGTCAGGTCAACTGCTTTCCACTCACCGGCATTTACTCCTCCCTAATTCTAGGATATGGATGGCTGTGGGTAAACATTGACTGTGTTTGTGGTTGCTTTTGTGTTGGATGCGCGTAGGTGCTTTTCCTGCTGCGCTCCTTCCAGACGGACACACACAGGCCCCAGCCTGGGGCCGGCAACATCATGGCAGCCCTCCGGCCACGCATGTGGCTCGCCTCCAGGTGATATGGACACGCGCGCGCACACACACATATACACACGCATATATATATATACACACAAACACAAAGATAAGATTCCCCGCTACCTCGAGGGAAGAATAGCCCCTTGTCCCGGAGCCCATCCCTACTCTGGCTTGGACCGCCCCACAACCCACACTGGTATTCATTTCAAAGAGTCTGCCTGCCGCTACAGCCACTGCCCCCCCCCCCCCCCCCCCCCTCTACCCCCTCAGCCCACCAGAGATGGTACAGATTACCCTGCCTCCCCCCCTACCTGGTGGGGGGTCACTCTACAGGACTACTGTAGATAACACAGGGTGTGTTATGGAGAGGAGTTAGCATGCTAACAGGCTAGCCTTTCTCAGTCGGGACTGATGAGCCTTTATTAAGATGACAAGGTGGATTCTTGCTCGCTGAGGCGCGGCCCGCCTCTCGGCGTTTGATGGCTCGCCGCTGCCGAAGCAGCCGTGGAGATCTAGGATAACACGGGTCACAGGGATCTTCACCACTTTGAAAACGGCCTTACCTCAAAAAACACAACTTATTCAAAGCAGCCATCGTTCGACACTGTGGAATGTGGGGTTTAGCGGTCCAGAGAGTTCCTCCTGGGTCTCGCCCTTCCAATCGTTGGTGTCACTGTGGGGTTTTCACTATCCAGAGTGAGTCAGCACTTAATGTTTCCAAAGATGGCCGCCCACTCTCCCCCAAGGTTGATTTTGGCGTTCACAGAGAGCTGAGGCCCACAGAAACACATCAGGATCCTATAGGGTGTATTGGTTGGAATGGGATCTGAGGAGTTATGTTCCTGAGGTCTTTTTTTATAGGGCTACTACTACACACATGTGCACACGCGCACACACACACACACACCCTGGCTGCTACGGCCAGGTTGAGCCAAGACTCATCCCTTTACAAATCTGTTCTCACTTAAACCACACACACTCCCTTAGGGCTCTTCCCATGCTCTGTGAGTGTGTGTATGCGTGGCCTGTATGTGTGTGTGTGTGTGTGTGTCAGTGTTATTAATATCTGAGTGATGAAAATGTGACGTCAACCTCACACACTGCCCCCCTTGTTCTTGCACACACACTTGCGGGTTCTTACAATGCTGCGGTCACATGCTTGTGTGAACACACATACTGTATACACACACGGTCCCCTCGCCCACACAGGGAGCAGCAATGTCTTTACACACACACACACACACGGGCATATACACACATGTAAATGTATATTTATGAAGTCTTCTCTTCAATGATGTCACATAGTTATGTTTACTGCTGACCTACTTACTGTAGCTGGACCTGGACTTTGTGTGTGTATACTATGTTACTCTCGTCGCACCAAAAAAGGAAGACACGGTCCTCAGGGGGCAGTTTGTCCATTGGCACTCCTTATGATTGTCCCACTAACATAGTTCACGTCGGGTGCTGTGTATCCGACACACACAGGCATTTACACGCGCACACAGGCATTTATTCCCCTTTGTTATTATTGTTGGTTTCAGTGATTCACTGATGACGCACATTGCCAATTATGCAGTACATCAGTCAGTTCAGTTCAGTCTGGGAATCTCCCGTTGATGAACAACCTACTTATGAAGTCCTGCCACAACTCCATGAACTGGTCTGGTGGGTTGACCTCCTGACCTCTGGGCCTTGACTACAGACAGGCCCTGAGCCCAGCCACGTCTAATGATAAGGCATAACTCAGGGACCGAGACAACTATAGACAATCTGTGGCTAGACAGTTTGTGTAGGAACCTGATTGTTCCGGAATAAATCTGTATTTCTGGTCTGTAACAAGTCTCTCTCTCTCTGTGTGTGTCCATCTGTGTGTGTGTCTCAGACAGAACCAGTGTGTGGTGACCCGCGGTGCTTTCCTGGACGTGTTGGGGGCTCTGTGTGGCCCCGTGGCTGGACCCCTCACCGGTAAGTTGACATTCTATTCCTTGTCAAGGAGTTGTGAAATGGAGAGCCGTGTGAACGAAACACTGTGGTGTCAGGGTGGCAGTCTCACCCGCCGGGTCTGTCCTCATGCAGCACCCCTCTCTACAGAATGTCAGAGAGTGGCTGTCGAGGCTGATGTCTGTTGGCGAGGCTGTCCTCTGATTCCTCCCCCCCCCCCCCCCCCCCCTGTCTTTAACTGATCGTTTCACAGGAGACATGTCGTCTTCTCTGTTCTGGTCACGGTTGAGGCCGGGTGGGTGGGGGGGGGTGATAAGGAGGGGTCTGATGGTGTCTCCTTCTCCTATCCAGAATGGAAGAATGTAAAACCAAAAGGCGAAGGCTCTCTTTCTCCCCACTGACAGATGGTGTGATTGTGTGCCTATGACCCAGTTAAAGGAGGAGGGGGCGAGGGGTGTGCGTGCTGGGGGGGTGGGGGGGAGGGTGGCAGCGCGGGCTGGCGTGTTTTGGCCCCCATGTGCTTCACACATGTTCCCCCAGCAGTGGAAACGTTTACGGTTTAAAAACAAGACTGCGATTCAGGGTCCTGCCGCTCGAAGCACTTGCATAACACACACACACACACATGCTCTCTCCCGGGAGAGGAATAGCCCGACGCAGTCAGACCTTCATGATCTTTTCCTTTCTTCTTCTTCTTTCTGTCTACATGTTTCAGCTCTTTCTCTCGCTTCCCTCTTCCCTTCCAGGAAGGCAGTGTTGAGTGGAGCCGGATGATTTAGCCTTTACCTCAGAGTAAGCTTCCTTCAAATATCACAAGAGAAACACCATTTGACTGGGAAGAGTGAGGGAGGCTGTTTAGAGTGCCGGGGTGGGGGTGGGGGAATAAGGAGGCAAATAAATCCGCCTTTTCACTTTTCCAACTGGCATCATCTACTAAGTAGGAGCTCTAGGTTTATTGGCCAGTTCCTCCAGACATTCCCCGAGCCGCTGCTCAGGTCGCTGAGGCGGCCAGCTTGAGGGCCAGGGAGGAGCTGGGTGTTGTGTGTTTTGGAGGGAGGGAGTTGGGGGGGGGGGGGGGGGGGGGACTGTTCTCCACATGCGTTTCTCGGCCGTGGACTGTTTGATCCATCCAGGCTCGTAAACCCCCCCAGCCCCCCCTCTCTCTCTTAGCCCCGACCCTCCATCCCCACCCCCGACCCCAGCACTTCCAGTAAAAACAGCAGCATAGCTTGGAGTTGGAGGAGCTTCGAGCCCAAGGCCAGACACCGTATGTTATCCTCTCTCTAACTCGTAAGTTAATCACACGCCTCGAACCAACCTGAAATGATCTCTCTCTCGCACGCGTGCGTGTACATGTGTGTACGGTATATTTACACATACGCTCACATTCTCTAGCACACACACACTGGGGTTGTCAGGTAATTAGATTAGAAATAATTCATTGAATAGCTCCACCTATCTACCAGGGTTGAGAGGTCACCTGCAGCACACACACTGACACACGGCGGGGGTTTGTTCTTTCACAGTCTGGTTGAGGATGGTCGAGGTTGATGTCAAATCCAGCTGTGTGTGGGGGGTGTGCGTCTTAGACTCCCACTTTTACCATCCACTCACAGCATCATGTCACAGCGCTAAAACACCGTATGTCCATGTCTGTGAAGCACATCTCTATCGGCAGAGGAACACACACGCACACGGTGATGTTGTGAGTCGACGGGGCAGTGCGTCAGTGCAGCAGGCTATCCATCACAGCGTGTTTGACCAGGCTCTGCTGTATACACACTGCAAGGACAGGGTCAGCATGGACACTGACTACAGTAGCAGGCAACTCACACACACACACATTCACTCTGGCACACTTGGTAAGATAGCAAACACAGTACCCTCCTGGAACTCTCTCTCTGACAGAATCAAGCTCTCTCGCTCTCTCGCTCTCTCGCTCTCTCGCTCTCTCGCTCTCTCGCTCTCTCGCTCTCTCTCTCTCTCTCTCTCTCTCTCTCTCTCTCTCTCTCTCTCTATCACACAAGTACACACTCTTTTAAGAGCAAGAGAAGGAAATGGTTTGTGAGCCGGCTGGACTGGCCCGTTAGGATACATGCAAGGTTGGATTATGAAGCCTGCACTGAACAAGCTTGTTTACATTTCATCAAAATACATCATGGTGAATGGTTATTTACACTTTTTGAAGCAGCCCACTGCAAGGTTGGCCTGGTTTATTTAAACCAAATGTTGTGGTTTGGATTTGTTTAAATATTTGACCGGTGTTTTGAATAGACCCACACATATAGTGCTTACATTCTCTGTCACACAAGCGGACTTGCCAGCTCGTATCCACATGTTAAACATCCATATGGGCTGTTTTTAGGTTCGCCTGTGCCGCTAATGTTTCAAGCTCCTTAGTCATTTTTGAACATTTATGGAGGTTTTGTCTATGCTTGTTGATACTTATTTTGGAGTCGTCTAGCTATTGCAAGAAACACAGGAAGGGGTTATGGGACATCAAGAAACAGTGGTCAATGAGCTCCTGCCTTGTTTTGAGGGCGGTCATATTGTGGTCATGGTGACAGCAGACAACTGACTTTTTGACCGTTCGTGGAGTCCCTACCAGGGACGGTGTGGTCATGTTCTGTACCAGAACTGTTGTACCAGAAAGACTTCTATTATTAACATGGAAACACTCACACTTCACTTACCACGCTACCGTCTTACCCAGCATTCAGTCACACTCTCTCTCACACTCAAACAGAAATAGACACCCTGACGGACAATAATAGCCTTCTGAAGAACACCTTTCATTTCCTTACCAAAACCAGGCTGTCCAGCGCATGCCTCCCTCCCTCTGTCCATCCGCAGACTGGGGCCGTTTTAACAAACATCATTTATTACCAGCTCTGCCCTCCACCATAATGATGCTTCTGCACCCTCCTGTCTTCTTCACACCCCCCCCCCCCTCTCGTTTTCTGGGCTGGTCTGGGTGTGTGTGCGTCTCTGGGCTAGGTTGAAAGAGAAGCTGAGAGTTGTTCTTGAGTCCGTTCCCTCTTGTGTTTTGATGAACTCCCTCCTGCTGCTCTGAGTTTTGTCCCGTTTTCATTCTGCGTGTGTCTGAGCCCAGATGAGGGTTCAGTGTCTTAGCCCAGCCCCCCCCCCTCCCCCCTCATCCCCTTTACCCCCATTCCTCCCCAACTCAAGACAAACAGCCCCTCTCCCTCTGACACACTCCCATTCTTCTCCAGTCATCCTCATCTCACCTCCCCCCCTCATCCCTTCATCATTACTGTCATTACTGTCCTCCCCACCATTACCATCATTGCCCAGCGCTCATGTGGCCCTCGGCCCCCCTTTGAGGATCGGATTCCACGGTAACCTGGCCCATCTCCACGGTAACCCGGCCCGTCTCCGGGGGAATGTGGCATTTCCCGCTCTTTTGTTGGGCCCATGTTGAGTGGCGCTGCGGGCCAGATTGAGTTGCACAGCTTTTTAAGATGTGGAGGAAGAGGAGGAGGAGTCGGAGTGTGCGTGTGTGTGTGTGTGTGTTCAACTAATTGAGTTGGCTGTGAAAGGAGGCCCTGTGAGAACGGGCTTGGAGGGTGTTGCTGTGGGGTGGATGGAGGCGGCAGCAATAGAATTATATTGAGTTACCAATAACTGCCCTGGCTGCAGATTAGGGCTGCGTTTCTTAGAAACTGAGTGTTTGCGTACGTGCGTGTGCAATGGCCTTGTTTGGAGCTATTGTGTGCTGGTGTGAAGGAGTTGCCCTACTGCCCAGAACCACCATTCTCAATAGAAGATTGTGAGCCTGTGGCCAGCTTTGCTTACACCAGCAAAGTTCTATCTACACTAGTGAGCATGACTGTACTAACTGAACTCCATCCACCCGTCCTCAACATCCATGTCTGTGTCCCCCAGACTCAGAGCTTCGCGAGCTTCGCGAGGAGTCCCTTGCCATCCTGCTGGCCTCCGAGCTGGTGACCTCTGACCCCGCCCCTACCCCCGCGGGCCCACTGGACCCTGGCACCACCCAGTACCTCCTCAGCCTGGCACGGCTGGCCGTCAGCGCCAGCGTGGAGGTCCCTCAGCTGTGGGGTGCCCCCCCGGGCCCCTGGGGAGGGCCCCAGCTGCTGGGGTGTCTGCTGCGGTGCCCGCACTACGAGGTCCGGGAGCTGGCGCTGGAGGGAGTCGTGAGGAGGCTGGAGAGGGAGGCCGGGGAGACGCGGGGCCCGTCGGGGCTGGACGAGGACACCGTGTCCAGCCTCACCAGCCTGGCTCTGCACGAGACACACCCCCTGTGTCTGGCCAAGGTAGGAGCAGCAGGGACACCGTGGCGGTCAGTGAGTCATGGAGCGTCACAGGCACGTGTAAATCACTTGGAAGAATAACCTCTGTCTATGTGAACAGAATCGCCTCACTCACTGATCTGGGCCAGAGGGCAACAGTAGTACGCAGTGAATGAAAACTTCATTCAGCTGATGTTTGGCAACAGTGATATGAGGGCCACCCGTTATGTCTGTAAACGCAACCCCCAGGAATCCAATTCGAACTGACTGGTGGCTGAGACCAAGCCAGCATCTAAGCCACCAGAGTCACATGGTAGGAGGAGGGAGCCTGGTGACTAGGCCTCCATCATCCCAGGGTACACTGTGCCACCAGATCGACCACAATGACAAATGCTTGCAAGATGATTACACGAACAATGTCCTTACACTGCGGAGCTCGCGTGAGAGCCTAACTCACTCGTGAGGACGGAGCCAAACACAGAAAGACGGAGAAACTAGGCAGAAAGAGAGTACGCTTGTAGACTGGTTCTAGCCTCCAACGTTTGGTAACTTTCCACTCGTGCTCTGCCTGGTTCGGTGTTTTCTTCTGCTTCTCTTTTTTTTTTTTTTTTTTGTGAAAAGGCAGCCTATTTCCTGTTTAGCCCAGAGAATCATATTTCAGTTTCTCATAAACATAGTTCAGCCAACCATTACCAGCCTGTGCCTCAGCCTTTGCTCCTGTCATTAGGCTGGGCTTAGGCTGACAGGACTCATCGCTGCTGGGAATATGGGGTGTGTGTGTTTTTGTTTTTTACTCAGAACTACTTTATTGCCCAGCCGTTAATGTTTAAGCGCCGGGCTGTTAAGCCGCGCCTCCCTGCGCCAAGGACACACCATGGCCCTGTTGCCATGGCGAGCCCTCTGCTCCAGTAAAGCCTTCTGGAGGAGAGGGAAAAAAAAGATCCTAGTTTGGCAGAATTCCTGTGTGGGTTTGATCCGGTGCCCTTTACACTGGCTACCAGACCAACCTCCTATCCTGAATCCTGGTTCTCACTTCACAGGACCAACAGCCACTGCTGTGCACTGAATGAATGTGTATGTGTGCTTGGGCGAGACAGGTGTGTGTGTGTGTTTGTCTGTGTCCCCACGCATTTGTACATGTTACATGCACCAGTGCATTGTATTGGTGCCGTGTGTATGGCTGGCCGAGACAGTTTACGAGTGTGCATGTTTCGGTTGATGGATGTGTGTATTAGCCAGCGTGTGTGTGTGTGTGTGTGATTCAGTGCGTTGTGAGACAGGAGCTCATTAAAGCAGGTTGTAAAATCCTGCTGCAACAGAAAAAGAGAGAAAGAAAGAGAGAGTCTAGCAACCAGCTGTGGCCTTACTTCTCCTTTAATATCTGTCTGAGACAGCCAGTCACGAGTAGAGAACTGCAGAGGCTGTACAAGTCATATAACCTCCTCCCCGTCCACACACACACAAACCCCCCACCCCATAAAACAGCCTTGTTTTAAAGCTCTAATAACAGGTCCATGCTTTTAAAGAAATAATAATCATTGAAAAATGCAGAAAGAATGTCAACACAGGCACTAGCGAGCCCGGATGGCTGGTTAAAGGCGTTGGGGGAGCTTAAGAAGCAAAACAACTCTTTCCTCCTATGTCCACTCACCGCTTGGTGTGACTGGCGGAAAAAAAACATGAGAGAGAGAGCGGGGGAGGGCAGGCAGGCAGAGGGCCAGGTTTAGAGGATCTGCAGCACCTACTGAAATGATGTAGGGGAAGAGACGGAGGTGGAGAGAGTGACCAGGAGATGGGTAGGAGCAGATGAGTAGATGTCCATGGAGATAAAGGAGAGATGTTAGAGATTATAGGAAGAGATTCAGGCATTTAGAAAGAGAGAGAGAGAGATTGGGTGGCGGTGTTTGCCTGCAGTTCAGGTGTTGCTTGGTGGACTTCCCAGGAGATGCACACCAGGGCTGTAGAGACAGATGGACCTATCTAACGTCCCCCCTTCTATCCTCCTTCCTGCCTCTGTGTGGCTAACCTTATCTCTCTCCCTCTCTCTCTCTCTCAGGTGCTCCAGGTGCTGTCAGCCCTCAGGATGACCTCTGACCTAGAGTGGAGGGACGGTATGCTGACCCTGACCCAGGGGGAAGTTCTGGAGAAAGTCCTCCTCCTGACCCAAGGCTCCGCCCACAGGTAACGTCACCATGGGAGACTACTCTTGTCCCTCCAATATCACCCAGGGGTCAGTACTGGAGGTTTAGTTGATTTTCCTGCTTAGACCTCTGGACTGGAATGGTTTGGCAGTCGATACACCCTCTCTAAAATGGCCCCTGGTACCTTAATGCTCCACTGCTAGGGCCCCTGAGTCGGGGCCCCCCAGAAGCAGCTGTGTGTTATTGGGAACACAGCCAACTGTGACCCCCCCAACAAAGCTATCCGGGTTGGCGGTTCCCAGTTGCCAAAACAGCCCGGAGCCGTCGACCCCGCTCCCCCATTAGCCATGATGGATAGAAAGACATGAATGACACAGGAGGAGAGATGCGGCCTCGCTCTCTCCCTCGGCTTCTCTCCCTTTCTCCGCTTCTCCGCGCGTATGAAAGGGCCCACACAGGCCGGTGGCAGGCAGCCTGTCAGTGCTGTATTCAGAGCCAGGGCCGTGGATGAAGGAGATAAATGTACTCAGCCAGCCAGGGGCCCATGTTGGCGTCACCTCTTTACCCCCCCTGCACCTGGCCATAGGTGGGGAGAACCACCCGCCCCCCCCCCCCCCCCCCCGAGTGTGTGCATGTGTCGGTGAACTGCGTGTGTACTTGAGGGTGTGTACCCCGTGTACACATTTGTGTAGTTCACATTGTGTACAAAGCATGGATGTGTACCCGTCTTCCCCCGACAACGCGACTAACGCACACCTTCTTTGACAACAGCCGCCAGGGTTTTTCAATAGCCGTGCGGAGCATTGGAAGAGCTTTAAGAGCGAGGATTAGATTACAAAGACTTTGCCCCCTTTAAAGAGACTTTGCCAGGCCACAATTTGGGAGAGCGGGATCTCCTTTCTCCGAGGAGAAGGTGCAGGGTTATGATTAGTTGTGTAACAGTGGGATTGGGTTGCTGTGGTGTAATGGTACGTTTGCCGAGCGCACACTCCTGTGTCGTACCGGCTCCTTTGTTAGGTAATGGTGAGCAGAGACACGTCCCCCTGTTGTGGAGCATGCTGCTGCAGTGTTGAGTGATGGGTGGCGTGATGTTCCCCAGATGTTTGGTGTGTGCACAACGTTCTAAGGTGGTGTTTGTTCTGTGTTCTTGTTCCAGTGTGGAACTGCACTGCGCTGCTCTGACCCTAGCATCTCGGCTGGTGGTACAACTGAGTACCACTGATCCACAGGTAATGTGTGTGGGGGTGGGGGTGGGGGTGGGGGTGGAATGGGGGAGTCTGTGTGAATATGTTGATCATATCTATCAATAACTTCAAATGTGTGTGTGTGTGTGTGCTCCAGGGTGTGTGTGCACTGGCGTTGCAAGGTAGCTGGGGGGCGCTGGTGAGCCAGTGCTGCAGTGAGGAGCAACCTGTGGAGGTCAAGCTGATGGCCGCAGAGGTGCTGGTCAACGCCACCCACCCCCTGCTGACCAGCCCGTCCTTGCCCCTGGGTGAGTCAGCACGGACGGGACAGGAATCGAACCCACAAACTCCTGAATTGCGGTGTTTGTTTTGAGCAGTGTTTTGCTACAGTTTGTGTCTGTAATACTGCAAAAACGGTGTGTGTGTGTGCCCGTGTGTGTGTGCCTGTGTGTGTGCGTAACAGGCCTGTCCCTCACAGTGTGTCTGTGGAGAGGGCTGTTCACCCTGCTGCAGGATGAGGACCAGGACGTGAGAGACACCGCTTCAGACTTCATCTCCAATGTCCCAGCACATCTGCTCAGCTCAGGTAAACACACACGCACACATGCACACAGATACAGTCACACACACTCTCTCTCTCTCTCTCTCTCTCTCTCTCTCTCTCTCTGTGGGTTTGTGTAACAGAGCTAATATTTCAAACACACATGTTGGGGGTTGGGGAGGGGCTCTGACGTCGGTTCTCGCCCAGGTCCAGGAGTGTTCCCGGAATAGAAGGGAGGTGGGGTGGGCGGGGGAGCGGGAGCGGGTGGGTTGGGGGAGGGCTAGTTCTAGTTTTGCCGTGTGTGTGTCATAGCTCAAAGACTGGATGTTTTGTATAGGATCATGAGACACCAGATCCCAGAACAAAGACACACAAACAAATACACACACACACACACCATTCTCAGTTTTTTTCCACATAACCACTCACCTCCATCCAGGTTGTCGACACGTGTCCACTATTAAAGAGGGGCCACAAACAAAGCACCGCTTCCTGTCTTCAGACAAACACTTCCTCTCTTTCCCCCCCCAGCCACCTTGATGCCCAGGAGCCACCCTTATTGTGTCTGAGTCTGGCAGCAGATATCATCTCTCAGCTGTCTAACCACCAGGTCCTCCTCACACACGAGGAAATGCAGTCTGGGCCCGGGTTAGATAACATGTCAGCTGGAGATCACAGGAAACAGCCACATGGCTAAGACGGCCTCTGGAGCAGAAGGGACACACAATCGAGATAATTACTGTGTATGTGTGTCTGACCGGGGGATCCCCTTTGTCCATCCTTACCGCACCAGTCACTGCTGGAGAGTACAGTTTAGTGTGTGTGTGGGCGGGTGTGACCATGGGATTTACAGTAAAAAGAGGTCAAGATTGCATTTCCTCTCTGGCTTGTCTGCTGTCCACGTGGAATCACAGTGTCACGATGTGTGGGTCGTGAACTTAGAGCAGTGTTCGTGTGATAGACTAGAGCACTGTTTGTGTGAAACTAGAGCCGTGTGTGTGTGTGTGTGCGTGCGAGTGAAACTAGAAGAGTGTGTCCCTGCATCCGGGCCCAGCCATCATGTCTGCGAGCAGAGATCTGTGATCAAGGTTGGGTCTGGGGGAGGGGGGGGTGTTTATGACCTGGCACAGCAGAGTAAAGTATCGAAGGTGTCAGATTGGGGCGACGCAAAGACTGCCTGCCTTTGATATGCAGAGGGATGAGTAAAGAGAGGGGGAGAGATGTGGACACTTCATCCCAGGACAGCTTTGCCCTCCTCTTTCCCTTTTTTTTTCTCGACCCTGGGCCTGGTGTTTGGTGTGAGAGGACAGGGGGCTTGAGTCCTGTGCACTCCGAAGACCAACATAACAAATGGTTGACACATTTGAATGATTTGGTCGGTGTGTGTGTGTGTGTGGGGAAAAGTGGGATAAAAACACAGTTTCTATGTATTATGAGTATGGCTGTGCCATCCTTGCAGGAGAGATATCATGTGAAAGAGAGACCAAAAGTGGAAGGGAGAGTCGGAGGGTGGGAGAGAGTGCGCATGTGTTGAAGAGAGGTGGTGTTTGTGTTATTGCATTAGGAAGCTTTGGGGCCATTCCTAGATTCACTGAACCACAGCGGAGCCATTGTCCTGGACGGGAAGAGCGAATCTCATTTTAAACCGTCAAAACGTCCCCGCTCCCTCACACACACTCACAAATCCCTCTCCTACCACCCAAACAGCTCTATACTAATTGGTTTAAGAGATGTGAACCTTCTCCACTCAGAGCTGGGACAAGAAGAAGCATCGTGTAGACTTAGTAGAACAGACAAAGAGGCTGTTTCTGGGAAGCAACGTCACAACCAAAACCATGACACCTTTGGTACACATTTGGGAGAATGACTTCATAGAGATGGAGTTGCAGGGATTTCCCACACAGGGGAAAGTCAGATTCTATATTAAGTATTCGGTTAAACACGGCTAAATGTGTCACTACTACAATGGGTCATCATAACATCGTCAGGGACATGTTGTGGAACATTCTCCACCATTCTCAAACCGAGAGCTGTACGATGTTTCAGTCACAATATATGTCTTTGTTATACTTGCAAGCGGAGAGACTCATTAGCCCCAATGTTGATTAAGGATTATAACGTACACAGTGTGCTGTGGAGCTACACTGACAGGGCTTGTTTTTCTAGAGCATTTTCACTGAACCCTCAACTCTTAATGAACCGCATCACTCTGCTGGTGAGACATTTCATTCATGTCCTGCTTAATCATTGTACAGTCAAGTGGAGACTGATTGTCACTGATTACACCAATCCTGTCCTGTAACTTATAAAACCTGGTTTAGCTAACCTGGTCTAATGTAGCCCATAGACAACATCTGCCCCTCTGTAGCCAGTTAGTCAGCCAGCCATGCAGCCGTGCAGCATGCCTGACAACCCTCCGTTTTGCATCAAGTGGACTAGAACGGGAGCAGCTTTGAAGTCAGGCGCTGTGGTGGAGGACTAGTGGTGGCGGTGTTGTTGTTTTGCTCGAGACAGACAGACGCGGCTCCAATCCCACCAGGGTTCCAGTTTTGTCATGAGGACGTCGGCCGGGGGGTGATGAGGCCGGCGTCTCTGGTATCATACTGCTCCCACCTCTGCCCCCCCCCCCCCCTCCCTCAAGGCCCCCCAGGGAGAAGGGCATTGGCTCTAAGCCTCTTTTTTTTTTGTCTGATTGACAAAGACCCCTATGACAATTACCATCATAAATGACTTCCAATTGACTCTGCTGACTTAGCATAGTGTTGGTGAGAGGGATTTGGATAGTAATGTTGACAGTTTGTCCTCTGTGTTGAGTGTCGTACAGTCGGTGGGCGGGAAGAGCTGGTCGTTTTTCTCGCCGGTTCTGTGCGAGCCAGAGAAGGAAGTGAAGGCCGTAAAGTTTGTTTTTGTTTCACACCTCAATCCCCTTGGCTCCTATGTGCTGTCTGCAACAGTGTGTGGGAATGACTGAGATGTATTGTATATGGGCATATGGCTGCTGGTCTCGTATAGGTATGGTCTACTGAGTCCTATAGTCGTGTAGTAGGGGAATGTAACCGGAAAAGGATTCTCTTCTCTAGAGACGGAAAGTAAGACTGCTGCGGGCAGGACAGGGTTAAGTCCGACTGGGCCTCGTCAGAAGGGCAGGTGTAGTGGTATGAGTGGGTCGGTGTGGTCGGCAGGTTAGGGGGGGGGGGCAGCTGGGATGAAACGGTGTGGAGCGATCAGGCCGGGGGGGAGGGGGGGGGGGTTACTGTCCCCTCTTGTCTCCCTCTGATGTGGGTGGCTGAGCAGAGGAATGGGGTGTGGGCGGATCCCTCCCACTCACACTCCTGCTCCATGATGACACCGTAGGGGGACGGGGGGTTTCTGAAGCTTTCTCTTATTTCATCGACCCTGACAGACCACTGAAACCCCCTCGCCTCCTTCAATGGGACATCTGACACCCCCCAGCTGCAGCAGCTCAGCCTGGGCTTTGCCGAACACCAACTCTCCCTTTCCCGCTCTCTACCCTAACCCCCTCCTCCGCCTACCTCTTTCTCCTCTCTCAACTTATTTAAAAAGTTTTTTTTTTTAATTAGTTCCAGCCCACAACTTCCCACAGATCGATTACCGGAATTAGCCATCCTTTTTTTTTTTTTTTTTTTTTTTACCCGCTGGATTCTGGCTTCCATGCCATGCAGAAACATCCCTCTGTATGGCACTCTGCTCCTTGGCCGTGAAGCCATGTGGAAAAGAGGGCAGGATGGGGGGGAAAACTTAGAACTGAAATACCTCCAGTGTGACAGAACGTCAGGATTTGGACTTGGCTCAGCCCTGGGGACCTTTTTGTGGTCATTTATTGGATGATGTCATCTGAAATGAGTCCAGGTCTTTTTCCCTGCAGTGTTTCGTAATCTGAAAACATACTAGGGTCTAATACAGGACCATCTCCTGTTCTACTGTGACGTCGATTATGATGCGGTGTTTTGTTTTTTGTTTTTTTACTTCAACACAAGAAGTCACAAGACTGACAGGAAGTTATTTGTCACAGGAAGCTGTGAGATTGGCAGGAAGGAGGAGAACATATATACTGTGCCCATTTGTTCCCCTGCCAGGCGAGCATTGCCCTTCACGCCCCTGCCCTGTGTCCCCGCATCTGACATCCTGATCAGTGTGAAAACTACAGCATGCACACCACCCTGCCCCCTATAGTTGACAAACAGGAAGACATTGGCACTGCCTCCATCACCTCTGAGAAAGGAGTGTCTGATAAAGACTGTTATTTAGCATAGCCAATACTGACTTATGTGGATACTTTCTCACACCCCCCCCCCTCCACACAGACACACACACACACACACACGTAAGACTATCCCCTTGAGAAGAGGAGTGGCCTACAGAACAGAATTCAGGGGAAATTGTGTTAGTGGAGTGTGAAACCTGTCTATACATCTACAAATTGAAAGCAGCTAAAGTTTCCTATTGTGTCTTGAGGTTGGCTGTTTGTTGTGTTTTTAAGCCCTGGCCAGAGTCCAGTGCTCAGGCACTGCCGTGTTCCTCCCTCCCTTCCTCCCCACAGGGATGAATAGCTGGTTTGACATCAGAGCCGGCCGAAGAGGGAGAGAGAGGGGTGGTGAAAGCGCTTTGGTGAAAGAAAGGAACATGCCACTCCAGCAAAGCATGCCAAAGCTCCAGTAATACTGCACTGTCAGCAGCATGACTGGGTCTCCGGCTCTCCACCCTCACAGGGACTGCCTGGTCCCCTGACCTGTCAGGGATGGGCAGCGACGAGTGTTGGAAGGGTAGTGATGGGTGGGGGTGTTGAATGAGTGTCCCCTGTCTTCCTCCTCCCCCCCCCTCTCTGTCCCTATTCCCATAGTGGTGGTGTTTTGACAGGGGAGCTTAGAATCGCTGACTGACTTTTGAAGTTTGGGGTGTTATCTTGGTGTCAGCTGTCCTGATTCTGGCCAAGAGGGTGACAACCCATTATCTCAGATAATTGCAGAAAGGGCTTTGATGCACGGACAACTGGTGTCATTTAAGATGGCCGGGAGTTGATGTGGACACCTGAGGGCTGACGCTGTCATATCTTCTCTCCGTTGGAGGTGTCTGTCCTCTCACTCCCACTTCCTGTGCTCGCCCATACACTAACTCCCAGAGTGGAGCCTCATTACAGGCCTGCCAAGGATCCCTTGGTGTGCGAGTGTGTCTGTGGGTGCACACTCGTCCGCCTGAACGTTTTCGTGTCTGTCTGTGTGTGCATGTGGCTGTGTGTGCATTTCTCCCAGTCCTGGTTGGTTGTGAGTTGAGTTATGGTTCTTTTTCCCAGAATAGGTTCCAGATTGGGAGGGGAACACACACTTGGTCTGGAACAGACAGTGTGCCGTACATCACTCATGTCTAAGCTGTATATTGATCCAGCCTCTTGAGGTAGATTGGGAGCAGATTTTTTTCCTCTGGGTTCTCCTAAACAGGCTCCTGGCCCTCATTGTTCAAGGGGACGGATGATGAACAGAGAGAACACTCACACGGATCATCATAACTCAATCCTTTCTGAACAGTCCTCTCCTCGACCACGCTCTCGCTCTCCCTTCTTCCTATGTACACATTAATCAAGGAGATTCCAGTTTACACATCTGTATATTATGTACTGAGATTTGCTCTAAGCAAGCTGGTGTTCTGTGTGTGTTCTGTGTTTCACTCGGTTGATGCCGGTAAGTCTGTTAGGATGTACTGCTGAGTGGCTGACCATGGTCCCTGTTGTCACCAGATGAGGCATGTGCGTCGGTGAGCCCTCCCGTGGCACTGGACCTGGGTGTGGGCCTGCTCTGCCAGCTGTTCCAGGTGTGGGGGCAAGTCCCCGCGGGCATCCTCACCCTGGCAGACTGGCTGCTGGGAGAGGCTGAGGAACAGACGGACTCAGCAGAGCCATCTGGCCTGGTAAGATTCCATTACCAGATTGTTCTCTGCACAGGAGTGAATGTGGTCAGGCTGTGTGGATAGTTCGTGGGTTGTTTGTACTCTTGTACTGTTTCGGACTGTCTTGTTTGTACGGTTATGTCACGTTCCGTTCTTGTCGTTATTCATCGACCTCTTGCCTCTCAGGATGAAGAGGAGTTCCTGTTTGAGAAGGGAGACTTGAACCTGTGGGGAGAACCTGTGCAGTGGGTACGACTGCTCCACAAACACCTAGAGGCCTTATCCTGGGGCCAGGACCTGGGCCAGTTCCAGGCAGAGCTCCTCAGACTAGAAGCCCGGGCTGAGACCCAGACCCTGGCTTCCCAGCAAGCCCTGGGGGCCCTGCCAGCCCTTCCTCAGTTCTCCTCCACCATCGAGCACGCCCGCCTGGCCTTGAAGGAGCAGAGAGCCAGCCTGGCTCTGGATGTGCTTGCCTCAGTCACATAGCCTGCTCTATTAGCACAGGACCAGGAGCAAAGACTCAATGCTAGTTCAAGACAATAAGAGACTTGAAGGGTCTGGTGTGCTGGGTCAATGGGCCCAGCCAAACTAAACCTTTACTGTAGAGCGGATTGGGACACAATATGGTGGATGAACAACCTTTCAGTGGAGAATGACTTCAGGAACATTCTGCGACTTGTAAAGTACACTTACAGTAAACGCATTGTAATTTTATTTTCATTCATCGTTGTCCTCTTTTGTATTGTATTTTCATGTTTTACATTTTTTTAATCCCAGACAGTGTGTCATTCATAATGTAAATGCATGATTTTGAAACCTATCCAAATGCTATCATGGCAAGTAGCCTATAAAGTTGAATATCATGACTGGGAGTTATGTCTCATTTCTGTCTGTGACCTCACAGCACCTCAGACACCAAGATGGAACTTGAATAACTGTTGGGACATTATTATTCATTTAACTCTTCATGTGAAAAATAACACGTGCTCTGCACTCCTATCGGTGACATGATGTCTGAGGAAAGGTGCATGTACAGTAGCCTACACTCACCCTGTAAAGCTGCTGTATACAAATGCCTGACAGACTGACCAAAACTGCTGTTAGAAAAACATTTACACACTTCTTCTCCTCAAATATAAGGACTGAGTTTATAGTTAATATAATATCACATTTTCACAGACTTATTCCTCTTGCATAGCTTTTACATCCCATATCGGTTTCCCGGGTTACGTAATTAGGAGACCACACAATGGCCCAGTGTCCTGGGTGTGTGTGCGGCCTGTTCAGACAGCTGGGCTTGCACTACTCACACTGTAGTGGTGGCAATGTTCCCTGTTACTGTAAAAATGATGTAATGTTTTGGGACGCCCCCCCACCACCACCCCTCTCCTTTCCTATAAAAACATGGCCATGTGATGGGAGAGTGGCTCTTGCGGATGAAGACATGTTTAAGGGATTTCTCAAACGATGAGCCCAGGCTGTCTGTCCTTGACATTAAACTATTTATCATAAAGACTCTCTTGCTCAGGCCCAGGACAACCCCAAGACTAATTTAAGGGTTGCTGGTAGTAGATTCCAACCTCTTACGTCATTTGTTTTCCAACTGTTCCTATTTTTCTTCTCTCTGCAGCTAAACCACCTTGGCTTGAGAGAATGTTTGAACCGTGCAAAAGGCAGCAAAATAACATATTTGGATTTTATGGCTGTTCTTACAGATCATGCCCAATAGTAAATGGTAGCTGGTCTTACAGTACTCCATAATTCACGGTAATATATGTATTGCACAGACTTTTTATGTGATCCTAACCTAAATATCTTCATTGTGTGACCCTGTAATATGGTAAGTACTGTTTTACAAGAATGTAATTCATCCACAGTGGCTATAAACTTACCATTATCAAAATCACCTTGTTTTGACACAGTTGTATTTTGTTACAGACAATTCTGAAAGGTTATTGTTTTATTTCAGCATACTTATTGACAAAGTCGTCTATCACCTTAAAAATACTTTTATAAAAATAGGATACTGTACAAAATACAGTGTTGAATCCATCAGTGTGGAATGAATGTCGAATCTTGACGGAATGTGCCTTTAATTCCTGCCTTGGCCCCGGCTCAGCAGGGGGCGCTCAAGTCTGTCAGATAATTTAAAATGTGCTCTGAGGGGGGCAGTGTTGCACTGCTTTTCATCACAGCCACATTCCTTCAGTGCTTGAACTCCGTGTGCGGCTGAGCGCTGAGGAAAACAATTGTTGCTCATGGACGAGACACTGAAGGACTTCAGAGCTCAATTCAAACTCGTTCAGTTGTGGCATGTGATCCTGTATATACGCATGCATTTGTTTGTGACGACTAAGAAATAAGAACATAACTGGTTGAAGGTTTAATGATATATTAAGTATAAAAGTACAAAGTCTAAAAGTATTTACTTAGATATTTAAAAATATATATATATACAATTATTATCTGTGGGGAGCTGTATAATTAGTCATGCTAGATCAACTGAATTCATTCTCAGTTAAAGGATGTTCATTATGCAACCACTGCACTCGAGTCTTTACACAGTATACAGACCGCAGTTTCTTCTTATACAATGATACATTAAGTTTTGTATTATGTTAAATTATTTCCCCCAACAGTTTTCAGCAATGAAGGCAGCCTTACAAATTGGGATAGTGTTAAGCCTTGCACAACCGAAAGAAGACCAAGTCTCACAAAATAGTTCAGACCAAACTTTTGAAGGGAGTTTAATTTCAAGGCGGGGTATAAAAAGCAGCCAACCACTGCCTGCAAGACGTTTGAAAATAGGGGGCGTGTCTTGCAGACGTTGCTTCAACTTTACAACGCCCCTCTCTCGACAGCGACCACGAAGCATTTATATACATGTGCACAGCGAGTGCTGTTAGTGAAGCACTCTTGTACAGCGCTTCTTGAGGGGAGAAATCTACCACACAACAATACAAGCAACTTTCCCCTTGCTTCTTATCTCACTAGCTACCACCACAGGAATTGCACATTACTTTTTCAGAACTTTCAAGCTTTCCAAAACCAGTCGTGGCACAGTCTACTAGAGTTGCCTCGTGCATTCAAGGATCCTGGTTGGTCCTCCATGAGAGAGCTACTGCGACAGAAAACCTACGAAAAGGAGATGTCTGCAACCATCTTGTCCGCCTTCTACGACATCGACATGCTTTACAAGGTAATTGTCACTTTAAAATAACCGAATATTCCAATCCTCACTTTGCATTTGATGCTTAGATTATTTGCAATATGCCAAACAGTGTTAGGGTTAACAAGGCAATCGCCACAACCTGTTGAGTTATAACTTCCACAAAGTGCCTAGTAACGTTAGGCTACATTTACATTCAAAATCCTGTTGTCAAAACAGACGCTGCAATGGTTGTAAATGTCTAGTGTTAAAGTGCATGGCTAATTTGTCTTCTTTTTTCCCTCCACAGCAAGAAAAAAGCCTTAATATGAACGCAATTCATATCAACAGCATGCTGGACAAAAAAGCTGTGGGAGCTCCAGTGACAACTAGCTCTAACAGTTGTCCTTTTGCGCCGGGATTTTTCCGTAGAAACTCGACCAGCAACCTGGAGTTGATGACCAACAGTAACAAATACTCAGTCAACTCCTACAGCAATCTAAAGGAGAATTTGTCAAGCAGCAACACCGCCACTGCTCTCATGAACAAGGAAAACAAGTTCCGCGACCGTGCATACAGCGAGAATGGAGACCGTAGCATGGACCGCAGCCAGCAGCTGCAAGTTCTTCAGCAGAAGCAGGGTTCTCAGATCAACTCCACCCGCTATAAGACCGAACTCTGCAGGCCCTTCGAAGAGAACGGAGCTTGCAAATACGGAGAAAAGTGCCAGTTTGCGCACGGCTACCACGAGCTGAGGAGTTTGTCACGTCACCCCAAGTACAAAACCGAGCCATGCCGCACGTTCCACACCATCGGATTCTGTCCTTACGGTCCCCGCTGTCATTTTATCCACAACGCTGACGAGCGCAGACCAGCTCCAAGCAACGCCAACATGCAAGGCGAGCCCAAATCAGCCCGCGAGCTTTGCGGCTATGGTCAAAGGGAGGTCGTGCCTCTGCATGCTGGGTTCAACCAGAGGGATAGACCAAAGCTCCACCACAGCCTGAGTTTTTCCGGCTTTTCTAGTCACCACGGACTTGAGTCGCCCCTGCTCGAGAGTCCAACTTCGCGCACCCCTCCACCACCCTCCTCCTCTTGCTCTCCTAATTTTTATGAGGACGTTCTGTCACCAAACTCCATGTCCTGTGTGAACAGTGCATTCTCTTTCCCCAGTCAGGACCTTAAAGCCTTACTTGCCCCTCTGGCTGTGCACACCCTAAACGGCTATGCCAACCAGTCCAACGGTGCCTACTACGGAAACATGTGCCCCTCCTCCCCCACCTACAACATGAGCCACTTGCAGTCCCTGCGCCGCCTCTCCGAGTCGCCGGTGTTCGACTCTCCCCCTAGCCCACCAGACTCTCTCTCAGACCGAGATAGCTATGCTAGCGGCTCGCTCAGCTCCTCTGGGAGTCTCAGCGGTTCCGAGTCTCCAAGTTTGGATGCTGGCAAACGTTTGCCAATCTTCAGCAGGCTGTCGATTTCAGATGACTAAACATCCTTTTTGTAATGTTATTTTCAATGGATGAACATATCCTTGACATGGCATTAGTTTTTTTTCTGTCTGTGTAATGATAGATGCATAATAGTAGATATCAACAGAAGGCATTCCATCGATGACTTGCCTAATGAGCTGCAATGGCAGTGTTTGGTTTGAGGCAAGCCACACTTTCCTGGGATAGATGTATAACAAGACTTGACGAGAAGAGACTGTAAGCGGTTTCAGATTTCCTCCACCCTGCCAAGAATATGCCTTGACACAAAGTAACATTTTTCAAGTTGTGTTCCTTTCTGAAAACTTTTAACTTCCATTCCAGAACTTTTACTCTGTTTCACAGCGCCACACAGTGGTTTGTTTGGTTAGTGTAGTTTGTTGCTTCGTTAAAAGCACTCTTGAGTTCGGTTTGTTTGGGGAAATCACTGCTGATGGTTGAATATATATTTTTTTAGCTGTTTTGAGTGATTACATAGCGGTGCGTATCTGGCTATGGACTATTTAACTTATTTATTATCTTGTGAAAACTATAGGCTACATTGGTAATTTGTGTCCATACTGTATTTATCAAGTATGATGAAGCAATAGATCTATATTCTTTTATGTTTAAATTATGATCGCCATTATTAATCTGCATAAAGTGGAGTGTATGTTCTTTTCACAGTAATATATATATTTTGTTTTGGTCTCCTTTTGTAACTTCACTTGGTTATTTTTATTGTAAATGAGTAAAAAGATCTTAATTTAAGAGAACGTATGTGATATTTATTTCATTAATTTTGTTTCCTTGTTTACGTTTTATTAAAAAAAAGTTTGCGTGATTGCTGTTTGTTCCGAGGTTGCTTGTCAGTGCTGTGGAAGACATTTTTGAGAATCCCTATATAGATGTTTCTGTAGAATGTATAAACAATGTGGATGTACAAACCGTCCAAACCTGAGCTCGCCTTACAATTTTTTATATATAGATTCAGACTTCAGTGACAAAGAACCCAAGTAAATAAATTAACCAAAAAGTATTTTTGTTTTCTGTTCGCGCGAGGTCACACTGTGATTCCAGCCACGTGCTAAAGAATGTAGCAATCCCTTGTGCCCCAGTGTTATTGTGTAGTGCCTACAGGGGGTCACCATCTTTACATGCCTTAAGATTAACCAAATAAAGTATTTTCCTACATGTATCTTTTACACAAGTTGAATTGAATGTAGTGTTGGATCAGAATTACTTTGGCAGGTTGTTACCACTTATAAGGACACCCTGGAAAACAACCATATCTTTTTAAAAGTCCCTTTTCATCTAGCTACACTTATTTTGACTTTGTTTTGAGATTGAATTAGTCTGAGTCTTGAGAATTTGCTGGACGGGGAAGTGGTTAAACATGTTTTGTTTGTACATAGTAGGTACAGGGGATGCGCACTATGTACTTTTTGACTACTTTATCAGAAGTAAAGCTTTTTGAATGTAACAAAAAAACGGACAAAAAGACAACATGAGTTGTAATATAATTATTTTCGGGGAGCCAGTTCACTACAAATTGAGTGTGAGACTGTTAACTTTGTACTGTACATTTGTGTAGCTCTCCCAATAAAATCATTTTGAACAAAAGTTCTGGTTGCCTATCATTGTTTTATGAGAAAAGGATGTGTCAGTGTGAGCATCAGCAGTGGGATACCCACAGAACGGATGTATTCCAGTCTCTTGGCCCTGCATACTTGTCACACTCCCTCCATGTTGAGACTGCTGCCAGCCTGCTCTGTTCAGCTCCACATGTCCTCGTCAGTGACAACACATCCTCCCACCTGCTCAAAGGGAGTTGTGAACACCCCCCCCGATCCCCTAGTATACCTAGCCACACTGAGCCCCGCTCTTCCTCTGGACTTGGCTGGGGGCCTGTAGGACTTGGGTGGCTGTAGAGGCTCTGTCCTTGGCCTGCCAGTCCAAAGAGGAGCCAGAGCTTCCAAAGATCAGCCTAGCAGAACAGACTACAGAGAGGGTCTTATTATGAGTAATAATTAAGACTTACTATGAGTAATAATTAGGTCTTACTATGAGTAAGTACAATGTTCAAAGTTATGTAACAAGTGATGTGTATGGATGATCTATGTAGTAAACATTAGCCACAATAAACAGTTTGAAGGAATGCACCTCTTTATGTCGGTGTTGATGAAACTGACATCAAGAAAGCAGATTTGAAACAAACAACCATAAAGCAGTGTGGCTCGTTCATTTACTTGCAGAATGTGTTTACAAGACCCCGTCCCCTGGCAGCTGGCCTCTATCTAGACCTCAACACCAGAGCCGTGTGACATTAACTCTAGAAGCATACACCTGTATAATCCTCCTTTCATTATCCTTGTAATGGAATTCTAACTATTGATTTGTTAACTGTCCTCCAAAACACCTGTTAGCTGGGAGCATGAGGGACTTTTACGGGGGAGATGGGGGAAGGGTTGGTGAGTGGAGATGACATCAAGCTATTGAAGAACTGATTTTTCTTAGAAGCCTCTCAATAAGTGGTCTATTCTGCGAAGTTATCAGGCCTAGCAAAGTCATAAAGAAAATAGAGTTCTAGGAGGCCTGCAGCGCTGAGTGGTCACGCCAAGATAAGGCATTGTGATAAGGCTGAGCAAATATTTACACTGTCCTCTGGATTTCATAAGGAAGTGTTGATCAGGTCAAGAGCCAAAAGGCCCACAATGCAGGCTCACAATGCAGAGCCACTGTGCCAAGTGGGATGTGAGTCACATACCTGTGTGTGTGTGTGTGTGTGCGTTTAATCAAGTGCATGACAGTAAATTAACAATATCCTCTATATGCGTGTCTATATATCAATTTTCGTGTCTTTGACTGTATGTACAATGTGTGTATGCAGTGTGTCAGTCAGTGTATGTCTGACCCTGAGTGGCTGTGTGCTTATGTCCCTTTGTGTGTGTCGGGGTCTTGCTGGTTAATGGGTCTGGAGCTCCTACAATGACAGGAAATACTCTTGACTTGTGATTACGGCAGGAAGAGCCCAGTTCCTCACCACCACCCATTTCCACCTCTTCTCTCTCCTGCTGTTTTTGTCGTCCGGTTTCCCCCTCTCCTCTGGTGGCCTGGCTGCTCCTAGAAGGGACTATTTGTGTTTGAGTGTACTGCCTGAGAGCAGCTTGGCTTGACCACACGTTGTTTTTGTCATGCTCAGTGGGGTGTGTGTGTGTGTCATAAGTGAGTTCCAAGTAAGAAATAGCTATGAAGTTCGAAGTTTGAAATAGCAACGAACAGGTCATATGGAGCAGCCATGTTGACCTTTAACTCCAGGGGCTGAAAAAGCAGTGCAGACTGACTTCACTCAGTCCAGAGAGAGTGCACTGGTCATGTTCAATACTTCACGTCCCCTCGTACATCCACCCTTTTGCCTGACCGTAAATATTTACAGAGGTCTGTGTTTACCGCCGTTGGTCCTCTAGAACACTGATTGCATCCATTGACGCCAGAGTTAACCAAGCAAATTGTGTGTCGGATGAGAAACTTCCCTTGGCCTCTCCACAATTTACTAACATTTAATCCAGGCATCAGTCCCCCCTTCAGCGCAAACTAGGATGAATCACCACTAGTGACCGGAGGGGAGAGGGACAGACCCGTGGCTGAACTAATGTCTGGGCAGGCGTTTGGGAGCTGGACCACTTAAAGAGCCAAGCACAGGGACTTTTATTTGTTTACCACGCTTCACTCTGTATACAGTCTGAAAGACCTGACATCACGCCAGGGGGGTGGAAAATGTCCGCTTTTTTCTGTAAAGACATCTTGACAATGTAAATAGTTTGGTTCACCGTTATCGGCTGTATATCAGTGCTGGAATAAAGAAATCTTCATACCAGCCTGCAGTAGGACCCCCTCACTGTACTCCAGATTAGTCAACAGCCTAGATTAAGCTGCTCTTATGACTGAGACTGCGTGTCGCGATCCTTGGAGAGACCCAGTGACCCAATAAGAGGGAAGACTGAAAATAACCCTGCTATCTCTGGTTTATCTGTTGCTTTAACACATGTATGATTCACAGCCAAACATGATGAGGAGAAGGAGGGAGGCTAAGTCTGGTTGGGGTTGAGCTGTAAAACTTGACATGGCCGTTCTACTTACCGGAGCTTTGCTTAGATTGGGTGTGACTTCATGACAGGCATGAAAGAGTGAAGCGATAAGGAAATGTATGCGAGGTGAGGGTGTGGTGTTTTTTAACAGAGGACTACTGTGAGTTTAGGAGGATTCTGTATTAATATGCATATGGCATATGGCCTACATACTTACACACTACATTGGCTTGCATTAACAGAGAGAGCTACACATGATTGATGAATGCTGTAGTAATGAATAACCCCTTACTATGGTTGCTGTGGACTGACTTACACACACCCACTCACACATAGTAAAACTATGGATGTGGTACCATAAGTAGGAGAGTTACTTGAAAATATTTTATAGGGGTGTTTATTTGGCAGTTCTTGGCAGTGTGCATGTCTATGACTCCCTTTACTTGCGTTATTGCTGAGTAAACAGTTTTGAGCATGGAACTGAAATCCTTGAGGTCTCTGTGTGTGTGTATGTGGGAGAGAGAGATATAAAGAGAGAGAAAATTATTCAGAGAGTATGTCTTCATTTTCATGAGTATATTCCTCAGTGTGTGTGTGTGTTTACACACCACTGAGTAATTACATACAATCATCCAAAATGTTTATACTATACAAATAGTGCTGCTATGCTGAGTGGCGGTGTGGGGAGTACAGCGAATGAGAAGCGTTCCCGCTCTTTGATTACCCAGAAGCCTCTATGTGTGGAAGCTCCCCTCCAGTGAGACTACTCCACAAAAAGAGGCCGAGACGGCCTTTGAGGTTTGATCTCCATTTGGAAGGAAGTTGAAGGGTTCAAAGGTCACTGACAGGCGGATGTGGTCGGTTGGAGGGTGGGGAGGGAGGGCCTGGAAGGTCCGTGGCGCTCAGCACGTTAGTGGTGGTGTGCTCACCAACGTCCATATTTCATATCTCAGGCTTTCCAACAAAGACCCTGTTGATACCATCTCCTTGTGGGAAGAGAGAGGAAATGAGTGTTTGTGCAGACTAATGAGGTTTCTCTTTTTCCTAATTCTCTTTATTTTTCCACTCAATCATCCAGTTGGTCTGACTCATGTTCTGTAAGGGTGAGTTCATCCCATGCAATGTATTTTCTGTTTTAGACAATAAGTCAAGTGGATATAGTGCTAATTTCAAAATGTATACAGATATCGAGGCTGGTAAGTTAATTAAAAAGTAAATTTAGCATTTTACATAGCATTTTGCTATCACAGTTAGCTATGTGGGTACCAGGGCCCAGTGTGTGAGGTGCAGTGAGTGTGATCTTCCCCAGCATGGTGCTGTTTGGACTGGACTTGGAGTTCATCTGGACCAGGCAGGCCCTCCATCAATGCCCTCTTTAAGGGTCAGTGGACCAGGGTCCAACAGACCACCTTTATCCTCACAACTCAGGACACTCATTCATGAGAGCTGAGTGGGAGAGCTCTGCGACACACAGACACACAGACACACACACAGACACACTCACACACGCAAGTACACACCCACACTGAGCGAACTATGTGTGCTTACTCACACATTACCTGGGAGCGAGCAAATAACCCCCCCCCTCCCTTCACCCCTCTGTGGACAGAAAGTGCGTGTAGCCCACCTTGAGTACACACACACATTTTGACATCACACTGTTTACAGTCAACAGATATACATTTCACTTATAAACTATCCGTTTTTTATTTATAATGATAGAAAATCAGCGTATAACACCGTTGCCCATGAGGTCCACATACTGTATTTACACAGTGTGGATCACACCCTTACTGCTGCATGAATCACAACTCTCTCTCTCTCTCTCTCTCTCTCTCTCTCTCTCTCTCTCTCTCTCTCTCTCTCTCTCTCTCAGGTCAGAGGTCAGTATTCCATGCAGTAAAATCCTTTGGTCTCTTTCTCTTATAATCTCACAAGGCCAGTGTGTGATGGGAAGCACACCCTCACATGAACACACACAGGCGCACACACACACACACACACACAGACACACATTCACACACACACACACACACACAGACACACATTCACACACACACACACACACACACACACACACACACACACACACACACACACAGTTGAGCAGGCAGGCACACACACACAAACACACACACACACACACATACATGGTAGCTAACTAGGTCAGACACGCACACTGGCCAGGACACACAAACTCCCATTACCGTATAGCTAACCTGGCCTTACCTCTGTGTTGGGAGAGGAACAGAGCGCCTCTGTTGAACAAGTGTAGTCAACAGACATCCAGACACACTGAATGATTAACCTCCAGGAGTTCCAGAGGAACATTCATGACCACATACAGCTGAGTCCTCTGACTAAGAGGTGTTGCAGCAACGTTGCAGATAGGTTTCACAGTGACTCAGAGGAGAGGGTACATAGATGCAGACTCACTGACCAAACACAAAGAGCCTGATCTGTTTACACACAGCTTATGTAAGGCTAATTGCTCAGGCAGACTGTTTCTGAGGTCCATAACCCATTTACTGAAGGTAAGGGCCTGACTCAGCGAGAAGTCACATGTCTTTCCACCAACCAGGGCAGACAGTAGAATAATGACTAAACTGAGTGAAGTGGTCTCACCCATTTAGAAACTTGGTTAGTAATGTAACCACCACAGATGGTCCTGACCCCTCCCCACACCCCCTACCTCAACACACAGTGGCCCAGTCCAGAGGGACTCATGAAGTACGGGAGGAAAGGAGAGGTGGAGATCTCTTTCTCGATAAGTTTCAACCTGCCAGTTAAAATGTTTTTATAAGTAACACCGCTGCCTCTTGCCTAGCTCAGAGGCGAGTTTCGGACTTCTTCCATTTTAAGGCCTTTTTCGCCTCGGTCGGTTTTATGTTTATGAGAGAAGCGTTAGATAAACTGTTTAGAGAAATGCTCAATGTTTTTCTTTCTGGAAAAAAGTATATGAGGTAATTGATTACTGGCTGAGTGTTTTGGCTGGTTTAGGTCAACATTAATACTTGTCAAATCTTTCAAAAATATGGAGTCATACATTCATGAGAGTAGTTTCCAGGGCTGTGGGTTTACAGTTTTTTCACTCCCCAGTAAAAGTGAAAAACTTTAGCTTGTTTTACCAGAAGAGGCCTTTATGTCAGCAAGGTAGACTCAGAGAGTTGAGGAAGAGGAGCCGTGAGCACATAATCTCAGTTACCTTCACCTTTATCTCACCACCTACCTCATTTTCATCATTATAATTTATTTGACCCCCCACCCTCCCGCTCCCACCATCTCTCTCTCTTTCTCTTTCTCTCTCTCTCTTTCCCTCTCAG
Organism: Osmerus mordax; assembly: GCF_038355195.1. Classification (NCBI taxonomy): domain Eukaryota; kingdom Metazoa; phylum Chordata; class Actinopteri; order Osmeriformes; family Osmeridae; genus Osmerus; species Osmerus mordax. The sequence goes on along the minus strand of NC_090054.1, from coordinate 15,421,923 downwards.
TTGACATTTAGAAGGATTATCTCGCCTTGCAATGTGTGACAGCCTGTTTTCAGAGCATTGCCCTTGATGCCTGCGACAACCGGTAACCAGGTTACCTGTTAGTCCTGTTCTCCTTGTCCTTCTCCTCCTGTCAATATTCTACCTGGCTGGCGCAACGATGACCTAGATTCTGTGTGGGAGATAGCAGGTGATAGTAGATAGCAGCGGTGCAGGGTGTGTGACAGAGCAGACAGGTGCCCTGGTCCACTAGTGACA